>NC_051334.1:90302094-90666368 GCF_015220235.1 Choloepus didactylus | reverse complement strand
TTAATTTGGCCAATAGTTTCTTTTATTTCCATAAGATCTTCTATTTTTTTATTTACTCTTGCAATGTCTTCTTTATGCTCTTCTAGGGTCTTCTTTATGGCACTTATATCCTGGGCCATGGTCCTCTTGATGTCCTTTAAATCCTTTGCCATGTTTTCATTCTTTGATTGTAGTTCTTTAATTAATTTTTCGAGGTATAACATTTCTTCCGAAATCTTGATTCGTGTTTTTGGAGCTGGATTCTCCATATCATCTGGTTTTATCATATGCGTTAAGATTTTCTGTTGTTTTTGGCCTCTTGGCATTTGTTTTGCTTGATAGGGTTCTTTCAAGTTATATCAAAAAAAAAGGAGGGGTATAGATCTAATTTTTCAGAGAGACAGTTTGGTGACGTACACTTTCTCTTACTAACCAGCAGATGGCATCTGTGAGTCTTTAATTTGTTAGAATTGCAGCTTGGTGACATACACTTTCTCTAACTAACCAGCAGATAGCGTCCGTGAGTCACTTATTCCCCTCAAGTCAGTTCTCCCCAACTTTGTGGTATGTGGGGATCTGATTATTTTGGGGTCCAATTGGTGCACTTAATTTGGGTGTGTTGTCAGTGCTGTCTGCCCCCAATGAGGGGCGTGTGCCTGAGTGGTTAGGGAGGAAGGGCAGGTTTAACAATCAAATCTCCCAGGTGTTCCCGGAGATTTAAGGCTGTTCTCTGCCGCTGACACAAAAGTCCTTGGTATTGGTGTAGGTTCCCTGGGATTTCTGAGCAGTTCCCCCCTACCTGCTGTGTTTTTCCAGGACCTCTGTTGGGGGGGGGGCGGCTGTGCCACGTCACAAGTGAGCACCGACCTCCAGGGAAGCGCTGGGCCGCCGGGCTGTGTAGGGGTGTTCCCAGCCTGCTTCAAAGATGGTTGAATGGGACGTGTTAACTTCCCCCTTTCCGCACAGTTCCACTCTCCCAGCTCTGGGACAATCAGCCATGGGTGTATTCAAGGCCACTGTCCACGGCCGATATTGTGTCGTGTGAGTGATGCTGCAGGAAAGACTCCCTGTCAGGCTGGGTTTCTCGGCTGGGCTCTACACCGTGTGCTCAGCCCCAGGCAGGAGCAGTCCCGCCCACCGGGGTGATGGTCGCGCGGCTGGGTTTCTCGGCTGGGCTCTATGCCATGTGCTCGCCCCAGGCAGGAGCAGCCCTGCCCACCGGGGTGACAGTCGCGCAGCTGGGTTTCTCGGTGGGCTCTACGCCGTGTGCTCACCCAGGGCAGGAGCAGCCCTGCCTGCCGAGGTGACGGTCACAAGGCTGGGTTTCTCGGCTGGGCTCTACGCCATGTGCTCATCCCGGGCAGGAGCAGCCCAACCTGCTGGGGAGACCGCTGCAAGCCGCGCGTCCCCCCTTTGTTTCCCTGGACCCGAGACAATCAGCAGTGGGTGTGGGAAGGGGTATCCTCCACCCCAGACACTGAGGTGTTAGTCCAGACCACTCCTGTCTTATCTGCAGCTGTTCCCGGGCTTCTTTTATATATATATATGTATATATATATATATTTTAAAAGTCCAGCCCACCATTTCCCCCCAGTGCAGCATGGCCGAGGGATTCAGCCTTCTCACGCACTCATTTCAGAATGCAGACTCCTGGTTTCTCCAAAAGCATGTTCCCTGTGGCTTTAGCAGAACTTGTCCAGCTGATGCTACTTTGGAAGTGGTGTTCTGGGTCCTTTCTGGTTTTTTATCTAGTGTTTTCCATGGAGGTGTTTTTTTTCTTTGTCTCACCTAGTCGCCATCTTAGGTCTTGACCTCATACCCATACTTTTAAGTTCACTCTCATTATCATGTCTGTACATATGAGGCTATCATTTCCCCGACACTAGCTTCTCTCTATCTCTAGGTGCCCTATATTCTACACTAAAAGACACTTATTTTTCATTGTTCAGGGAGTTCATATTAGTGGTAACATACAATATCTCTCCATTTTTGTCTGACTTATTTCACTCAGCATTATGTCTTCAATGTTCATCCATGTTGTCATATGTTTCAGGACCTTGTTCCTTCTTACTGATGAATAGCATTCCATTGTAAGTACATACCACATTATGGTTATCCACTCTATCCACTCATCTGTTGAAGGACAGTTGGCTTATTTCCATCTCTCCGTGATTGTGTACAATGCCACTATGAAAATTAGTGTGAAAATATCTGTTCATGTAACTGCTTTCAGATCTTCTGGGTATATACCAAGAAGTGAAATTTTCAACTAATAGGGTAACTCAATATCTAGTTTTCTGAGGAACTGCCAAGCTGTCTTCCACAGGGGCAGCACCATTATACATTCCCACCAGAAATGAATAAGAGTTCCAAATTCTCCACACTCTCTCCAGCTTTTGTAGTTTCCTGTTTG
This sequence comes from Choloepus didactylus, assembly GCF_015220235.1. Classification (NCBI taxonomy): domain Eukaryota; kingdom Metazoa; phylum Chordata; class Mammalia; order Pilosa; family Megalonychidae; genus Choloepus; species Choloepus didactylus. The sequence goes on along the minus strand of NC_051334.1, from coordinate 90,663,976 downwards.
TTTAACAGCAGCCATTCTTATTGGTGTGAGAAGATATCATGTGGTTTTGATTTCCATTTCCCTAATAGCTAGTGAAATGAATATTTTTTCATATTTTTTGGCATTTGTATTTCCTCTTTGGAATAATGTCTTTTCATATCTTTTGCCCATTTTATAAATGGGCTGCTTGTACTATTGTCATTGAGTTGTAGGATTTCTTTATATGCAGGATATCAGTCTCTTATCAGATATATGGTTTCCAAATTCTTTCTCCCATAGTGTTGGCTGCCTCTTCACCTTTTTGACAAATTCCTTTGAGGTACAGAATCTTTGATTTTGAGGATTTCCTGTTTTTCTATTTTTTCTTTCATTGCCTGTGCTTTGGGTGTAAGGTCTAAGAAGATACCTCCTAATATGAGGTCTTGTAGATGTATCCCCATATTATCTTCTGGGAGTTTTATGGTACTTCTCTTATATTGAGGTCTTTGATGCACTTTGAGTTAATATTCGTGTAGTGTAGGTGTCCTCTTTTTCTTTTTGTATATGGATATCCAGTTCTCCCAGCCCCATTTGTTGAAGACTGTTCCATTCATGTTCAGTGTATTTGGCGACCTTATCAAAACTCAATCAACCATAGATCTGGGGTTCTCTTTTTGAATGATTGATTCAATTCCAATGAACAATATCTCTATCTTTGTGCCAGTACCATGTTGTTCTGGCTACTGTGGCTTTATGTAGGCTTTAAATCAGGAAGTGTAAGTCCTCCCACTTTGTTCTTTTTTTGAATATTTTTTAGCAATTCGAGGTCCCTTTCCCTTCCAAATAAAATTGATAACTAGCTATTGCAAGTCTGCAATGAACCCTTTTGTAATTTTAATTGGAATTGCATTGAATCTGTAACCAGTTTGGATAGAATTGACATATTAATGATGTTTAGCCTTCCTATCCATGAACATGGAATATCTTTCCACTTCTTTAGGTCCCCTTTGATTTCTTTCAGTAACAATTTATTTTCTGTGCAGTGTTCTTTTGCTTCATTTGGTTAAGTTTATTCCTATGTACTTGATTTTTAGTTGCTACTGTGAATAATATATTTTATTCACAATAAAAAGCTGAAAAAGAATCCAGACTTCAACTAGAGCTATGAATTAAGCAGATGTGGTTAGAACTAGGGCAAATTGGACCAAAGGGTAAAGGACAATACTGACTGCATTTTAAAACTTCAAATTCCATGTGAGACCAAGGGAATAGATGTTTAGTTGGTGCAAGATCTATATTCCCTAAAATATTTAACTCACACAGTTCATTCAAATTCCATAATTACATGGAACTTTTAATAGAAAGTAAGACCTGGTAGGTTTGCATAGGTTAGTGTGAAATGGTGATACATCCCAAAGTAATTTGGGCAGAGAATAAAAGTATATATGCAGGAGGCAGGGCAAGATGGTAGACTGGTGAGCTGTATGTTTTAGTTACTCCTCCAGGAAAGTAGGTAGAAAGCCAGGAACTGCGTGGACTGGACACCACAGAGCAATCTGACTTTGGGCATACTTCATACAACACTCATGAAAACGTGGAACTGCTGAGATCAGCGAAATCTGTAAGTTTTTTGCGGCCAGGGGACCCGCGCCCCTCCCTGCCAGGCTCAGTCCCGTGGGAGGAGGGGCTGTCAGCTCCGGGAAGGAGAATGGAGAACTGCAGTGGCAGCCCTTATCAGAAACTCATTCTACTGATCCAAACTCCAACCATAGATAGACTGAGACCAGACACCAGAGAATCTGAGAGCAGCCAGCCCAGCAGAGAGGAGACAGGCATAGAAAAAAAACAACAAGAAAAACACCAAAATAAAAGCGGAGGATTTTTGGAGTTCTGGTGAACATAGAAAGGGGAAGGGCAGAGCCCAGGCCCGAGCTCAGGCCCTGAGGCACATATGCAAATCCCGAAGAAAAGCTGATCACTCTGCCCTGTGGACCTTTCCTTAATGGCCCTGGTTGCTTTGTCTCTTAGCATTTCAATAACCCATTAGATCTCTGAGGAGGGCCCTTTTTTTTTTTTTAATCCTTTTTTCTTTTTCTAAAACAATTACTCTAATAAGCCCAATACAGAAAGCTTCAAAGACTTGCAATTTGGGCGGGTCAAGGAAAGAGCAGAACTAAGAGAGCTCTGAGACAAAACGCAATAATCCAGTGGCTGAGAAAATTCACTAAACACCACAACTTCCCAAGAAAAGGGGGGTGTCCGCTCACAGCCATCATACTGGTGGACAGGAAACACTCCTGCCCATCGCCAGCCCCATAGCCCAGAGCTGCCCCAGACAACCCAGTGTGACGGTAGTGCTTCAAATAACAGGCACACACCACAAAACTGGGCGTGGACATTAGCCTTCCCTGCAACCTCAGCTGATTGTCCCAGACTTGGGAAGGTAGAGCAGTGTAAATTAACAAAGCCCCATTCAGCCATCATTTCAGCAGACTGGGAGCCTCCCTACACAGCCCAGCAGCCCAGAACTGCCCTGGGGGGATGGCACTCACCTGTGACATAGCACAGTCATCCCTCAACAGAGGACCCGGGGTGCACGGCCTGGAAGAGGGGCCAACTTGCAAGTCTCAGGAGCCATATGCCAATACCAAGGACTTGTGGGTCAGTGGCAGAGACAAACTGTGGCAGGACTGAACTGAAGGATTAGACTATTGCAGCAGCTTTAAAACTGTAGGATCACCAGGGAGATTTGATTGTTAGAGCCACCCCCCCCTCCCTGACTGCCCAGAAACACGCCCCATATACAGGGCAGGCAACACCAACTACACACGCAAGCTTGGTACACCAATTGGACCCCACAAGACTCACTCCCCAACTCAACAAAAAGGCTAAACAGGGGAGAACTGGCTTGTGGAGAACAGGTGGCTCGTGGACGCCACCTGCTGGTTAGTTAGAGAAAGTGTACTCCACGAAGCTGTAGATCTGATAAATTAGAGATAAGGACTTCAATTGGTCTACAAATCCTAAAAGAACCCTATCAAGTTCAGCAAATGCCACGAGGCCAAAAACAACAGAAAATTATAAAGCATATGAAAAAACCAGACGATATGGATAACCCAAGCCCAAGCACCCAAATCAAAAGAGCAGAAGAGACACAACACCTAGAGCAGCTACTCAAAGAACTAAAAATGAACAATGAGACCATAGTACGGGATACAAAGGAAATCAGGAAGACCCTAAAAGAGCATAAAGAAGACATTGCAAGACTAAATAAAAAAATGGATGATCTTATGGAAATTAAAGAAACTGTTGACCAAATTAAAAAGATTCTGGACACTCATAGTACAAGACTAGAGGAAGTTGAACAACGAATCAGTGACCTCGAAGATGACAGAATGGAAAATGAAAGCATAAAAGAAAGAATGGGGAAAAAAATTGGAAAAATCGAAATGGACCTCAGGGATATGATAGATAATATGAAACGTCCGAATATAAGACTCATTGGTGTCCCAGAAGGGGAAGAAAAGGGCAAAGGTCTAGGAACAGTATTCAAAGAAATTGTTGGGGAAAACTTCCCAAATCTTCTAAACAACATAAATACACAAATCATAAATGCTCAGACAACTCCAAATAGAATAAATCCAAATAAACCCACTCAGAGACATATACTGATCACACTGTCAAACACAGAAGAGAAGGAGCAAGTTCTGAAAGCAGCAAGAGAAAAGCAATTCACCACATACAAAAGAAACAGCATAAGACTAAGTAGTGACTACTCAGCAGCCACCATGGAGGCGAGAAGGCAGTGGCACTATATATTTAAAATTCTGAGTGAGAAAAATTTCCAGCCAAGAATACTTTATCCAGCAAAGCTCTCCTTCAAATTTGAGGGAGAGCTTAAATTTTTCACAGACAAACAAATGCTGATAGAATTTGCTAACAAGAGACCTGCCCTACTGGAGATACTAAAGGGAGACCTACAGACAGAGAAACAAAGAAAGAACAGAGAGACTTGGAGAAAGGTTCAGTACTAAAGAGATTCGGTATGGGTACAATGAAGGATATTAATAGACAGAGGGGAAAAATATGACAAACATAAACCAAAGGATAAGATGGCTGATTCAAGAAATGCCTTCACGGTTATAACGTTGAATGTAAATGGATTAAACTCCCCAATTAAAAGATATAGATTCGCAGAATGGATCAAAAAAAATGAACCATCAACATGCTGCATACAAGAGACTCATCTTAGACACAGGGACACAAAGAAACTGAAAGTGAAAGGATGGAAAAAATATTTCATGCAAGCTACAGCCAAAAGAAAGCAGGTGTAGCAATATTAATCTCAGATAAAATAGACTTCAAATGCAGGGATGTTTTGAGAGACAAAGAAGGCCACTACATACTAATAAAAGGGGCAATTCAACAAGAAGAAATAACAATCGTAAATGTCTATGCACCCAATCAAGGTGCCACAAAATACATGAGAGAAACACTGGCAAAACTAAAGGAAGCAATTGATGTTTCCACAATAATTGTGGGAGACTTCAACACATCACTCTCTCCTATAGATAGATCAACCAGACAGAAGACCAATAAGGAAATTGAGAACCTATACAATCTGATAAATGAATTAGATTTAACAGACATATACAGGACATTACATCCCAAATCACCAGGATACACATACTTTTCTAGTGCTCACGGAACTTTCTCCAGAATAGATCATATGCTGGGACATAAAACAAGCCTCAATAAATTTAAAAAGATTGAAATTATTCAAAGCACATTCTCTGACCACAATGGAATACAATTAGAAGTCAATAACCATCAGAGACTTAGAAAATTCACAAATACCTGGAGGTTAAACAACACACTCCTAAACAATCAGTGGGTTAAAGAAGAAATAGCAAGAGAAATTGCTAAATATATAGAGACGAATGAAAATGAGAACACAACATACCAAAACCTATGGGATGCAGCAAAAGCAGTGCTAAGGGGGAAATTTATAGCACTAAACGCATATATTAAAAAGGAAGAAAGAGCCAAAATCAAAGAACTAATGGATCAACTGAAGAAGCTAGAAAATGAACAGCAAACCAATCCTAAACCAAGTACAAGAAAACAAATAACAAGGATTAAAGCAGAAATAAATGACATCGAGAACAAAAAAACAATAGAGAGGATAAATATCACCAAAAGTTGGTTCTTTGAGAAGATCAACAAGATTGACAAGCCCCTAGCTAGACTGACAAAATCAAAAAGAGAGAAGACCCATATAAACAAAATAATGAACAAAAAAGGAGACATAACTGCAGATCCTGAAGAAATTAAAAAAATTATAAGAGGATACTATGAACAACTGTATGGCAACAAACTGGATAATGTAGAGGAAATGGACAATTTCCTGGAAACATATGAACAACCTAGACTGACCAGAGAAGAAATAGAAGACCTCAACCAACCCATCACAAGCAAAGAGATCCAATCAGTCATCAAAAATCTTCCCACAAATAAATGCCCAGGGCCAGATGGCTTCACAGGGGAATTCTACCAAACTTTCCAGAAAGAACTGACACCAATCTTACTCAAACTCTTTCAAAACTTTGAAGAAAATGGAACACTACCTAACTCATTTTATGAAGCTAACATCAATCTAATACCAAAACCAGGCAAAGATGCTACAAAAAAGGAAAACTACCGGCCAATCTCCCTAATGAATATAGATGCAAAAATCCTCAACAAAATACTTGCAAATCGAATCCAAAGACACATTAAAAAAATCATACACCATGACCAAGTGGGGTTCATTCCCGGCACGCAAGGATGGTTCAACATAAGAAAATCAATCAATGTATTACAACACATTAACAAGTCAAAAGGGAAAAATCAATTGATCATCTCAATAGATGCTGAAAAAGCATTTGACAAAATCCAACATCCGTTTTTGATAAAAACACTTCAAAAGGTAGGAATTGAAGGAAACTTCCTCAACATGATAAAGAGCATATATGAAAACCCCACAGCCAGCATAGTATTCAATGGTGAGAGACTGAAAGCTTTCCCTCTAAGATCAGGAACAAGACAAGGATGCCCGCTGTCACCACTGTTATTCAACATTGTGCTGGAAGTGCTAGCCAAGGCAATCCGGCAAGACAAAGAAATAAAAGGCATCCAAATTGGAAAAGAAGAAGTAAAACTGTCATTGTTTGCAGATGATATGATCTTATATCTAGAAAACCCTGAGAAATCGACGATACAGCTACTAGAGCTAATAAACAAATTTAGCAAAGTAGAGGGATACAAGATTAATGCACATAAGTCAGTAATGTTTCTATATGCTAGAAATGAACAAACTGAAGAGACACTCAAGAAAAAGATACCATTTTCAATAGCAACTAAAAAAATCAAGTACCTAGGAATAAACTTAACCAAAGATGTAAAAGACCTATACAAAGAAAACTACATAACTCTACTAAAAGAAATAGAAGGGGACCTTAAAAGATCGAAAAATATTCCATGTTCATGGATAGGAAGACTAAATGTCATTAAGATGTCAATTCTACCCAAACTCATCTACAGATTCAATGCAATCCCAATCAAAATTCCAACAACCTACTTTGCAGACTTGGAAAAGCTAGTTATCAAATTTATTTGGAAAGGGAAGATGCCTCGAATTGCTAAAGACACTCTAAAAAAGAAAAACGAAGTGGGAGGACTTACACTCCCTGACTTTGAAGCTTATTATAAAGCCACAGTTGCCAAAACAGCATGGTACTGGCACAAAGATAGACATATAGATCAATGGAATCGAATTGAGAATTCAGAGATAGACCCTCAGATCTATGGCCGACTGATCTTTGATAAGGCCCCCAAAGTCACTGAACTGAGTCATATGGTCTTTTCAACAAATGGGGCTGGGAGAGTTGGATATCCATATCCAAAAGAATGAAAGAGGACCCCTACCTCACCCCCTACACAAAAATTAACTCAAAATGGACCAAAGATCTCAATATAAAAGAAAGTACCATAAAACTCCTAGAAGATAATGTAGGAAAACATCTTCAAGACCTTGTATTAGGCGGCCACTTCCTAGACTTTACACCCAAAGCACAAGCAACAAAAGAGAAAATAGATAAATGGGAACTCCTCAAGCTTAGAAGTTTCTGCACCTCAAAGGAATTTCTCAAAAACGTAAAGAGGCAGCCAACTCAATGGGAAAAAATTTTTGGAAACCATGTATCTGACAAAAGACTGATATCTTGCATATAGAAAGAAATCCTACAACTCAATGACAATAGTACAGACAGCCCAATTATAAAATGGGCAAAAGATATGAAAAGACAGTTCTCTGAAGAGGAAATACAAATGGCCAAGAAACACATGAAAAAATGTTCAGCTTCACTAGCTATTAGAGAGATGCAAATTAAGACCACAATGAGATACCATCTAACACCGGTTAGAATGGCTGCCATTAAACAAACAGGAAACTACAAATGCTGGAGGGGATGTGGAGAAATTGGAACTCTTATTCATTGTTGGTGGGACTGTATAATGGTTCAGCCACTCTGGAAGTCAGTCTGGCAGTTCCTTAGAAAACTACATATAGAGTTACCATTCGATCCAGCGATTGCACTTCTCGGTATATACCCGGAAGATCGGAAAGCAGTGACACGAACAGATATCTGCACGCCAATGTTCATAGCAGCAGTATTCACAATTGCCAAGAGATGGAAACAACCCAAATGTCCTTCAACAGATGAGTGGATAAATAAAATGTGGTATATACACACGACGGAATACTACGCGGCAGTAAGAAGGAACGATCTGGTGAAACATATGACAACATGGATGAACCTTGAAGACATAATGCTGAGCGAAATAAGCCAGGCACAAAAAGAGAAATATTATATGCTACCACTAATGTGAACTTTGAAAAATGTAAAACAAATGGTTTATAATGTAGAATGTAGGGGAACTAGCAATAGAGAGCAATTAAGGAAGGGAGAACATTAATCCAAGAAGAACAGATAAGCTATTTAACGTTCTGGGGATGCCCAGGAATGACTATGGTCTGTTAATTTCTGATGGATATAGTAGGAGCAAGTTCACAGAAATGTTGCTATATTAGGTAACTTTCTTGGGGTAAAGTAGGAACATGTTGGAAGTTAAGCAGTTATCTTAGGTTAGTTGTCTTTTTCTTACTCCCTTGTTATGGTCTCTTTGAAATGTTCTTTTATTGTATGTTTGTTTTCTTTTTAACTTTTTTTTCATACAGTTGATTTAAAAAAGAAGGGAAAGGTAAAAAAAAAAGAGAAAAACAAGGAAAAAAAAAAGATGTAGTGCCCCCTTGAGGAGCCTGTGGAGAATGCAGGGGTATTGGCCTACCCCACCTCCATGGTTGCTAACATGACCACAGACATAGGGGACTGGTGGTTTGATGGGTTGAGCCCTCTACCACAGGTTTTACCCTTGGGAAGAGGGTTGCTGCAAAGGAGAGGCTAGGCCTCCCTATGGTTGTGCCTAAGAGCCTCCTCCCGAATGCCTCTTTGTTGCTCAGATGTGGCCCTCTCTCTCTGGCTAAGCCAACTTGAAAGGTGAAATCACTGCCCTCCCCCCTACGTGGGATCAGACACCCAGGGGAGTGAATCTCCCTGGCAACGTGGAATATGACTCCCAGGGAGGAATGTAGACCTGGCATCATGGGACGGAGAACATCTTCTTGACCAAAAGGGGGATGTGAAAGGAAATGAAATAAGCTTCAGTGGCAGAGAGATTCCAAAAGGAGCCGAGAGGTCACTCTGGTGGGCACTCTTATGTACACTTTAGACAACCCATTTTAGGTTCTAAAGAATTGGGGTAGCTGGTGGTGGATACCTGAAAGTATCAAACTACAACCCAGAACCCATGAATCTCGAAGACAGTTGTATAAAAATGTAGCTTATGAGGGGTGACAGTGGGATTGGGAAAGCCATAAGGACCACACTCCACTTTGTCTAGTTTATGGATGGATGAGTAGAAAAATAGGGGAAGGAAACAAACAGACAAAGGCACCCAGTGTTCTTTTTTACTTCAATTGCTCTTTTTCACTCTAATTATTATTCTTGTTATTTTTCTGTGTGTGCTAATGAAGGTGTCAGGGATTGATTTGGGTGATGAATGTACCACTATGTAATGGTACTGTAAACAATCGAAAGTACGATTTGTTTTCTATGACTGCGTGGTATGTGAATATATCTCAATAAAATGAAGATTAAAAAAAAAAAAGTATATATGCAGGGCCTCCCTGAACAGTTGGGGGAAAATTCAGAGGTGCTGGGCTTCCTCACCTGGATTGTTGCTGATGTTCTCACAAATACTGAGGACTGGCAGTTTGGTATGCTGAACCCTCTATCACAGGACTTGCCCTTATGAAGCTTGTCATTGCAAAGGAGAGGCTTCACCTGCTTATAATTGTGCCTGAGAGTCTCCCCCTGAGTACCTCTTTGTTGCTTAGATGTGGCCCTCTCTCTCTAGCTAAGCCAACTCAGTGGGTGAACTCACTGCCCTCCCCCCTACATGAGATCTGACTCCCAGGGGTGTAAATCTCCCTGGCAATGTGGGATATGACCGCAGGGAATGAAACTGGACCCAACACCATGGGATTGAGAACATCTTCTGGACCAAAAGGGGGATGCAAAATGAAATGAAATAAAGTTTCAATGGCTGAGAGATTCCAAATGGAGTCAAGTGTTCACTCTGGTGGGCATTCTTATGCACTATATAGATAATTCATTTTAGGTTTTAACGAATTGGAATAGCTAGAAGTCAATGCCTGTATCTATCAAACTGCAACCCAGTAGCCTTGACTCTTGAAGACGATTGTATAGCAATGTAGCTTACAAGAGGTGACGGTGTAATTGTTAAAGCCTTATGGATCACACATCCTTTATCCAATGTATGGATGGATGAGTAGAAAAATGCAGACAGAAAGCTAAATGAAAAATAGGGTGGGGGTGTTTTGGGTGTTCTTTAATTTATTTTTTATTCTTATTTTCACTTTTTCTCATACAAGGAAAGTGTTCAAAAAATAGATTGGGGTGATGAATTCACAACTATATGATGTTACAGTGAACAAATGATTGTACAGTTTGTATGATTGCATGGTATATGAATATATCTCAATGAAATTGAATAAAAATGTAAAAATTTTCTTGAGTGTTTCTTCAGTTAGGTCATTTCTAGTGTACTGGAACATTACTGACTTTTGGGCATTAATCTTGTATTCTGCCACTTGACTGGATTTGTCTATTAGCTCAAATTATGGTGTCATTGATTTCTCAGGATTTTACATATATATGATCATATCATCTGCAAATAATGACAGTTTTACTTCTTTGTTACCATTTTGGATGCCTTTTATTTCATTGTGTTACCATATGGCTCTGGCTAGATCCTCTAACACAATGTTGAATGATATTGGTGACAGCGGGCATCCTTGGCTCATTCCTGATCTTAGGGGGAAGACTTTCAGGCTCATCATTGAGTACTATGTACTCTGTGGGTTTTTCATATATGCCCTTTATTATATTGAGGAAGTTTCCTTCAATTCCTACTTTTGAAGTGATTTTCTCATAAAAGAATGCTGAATTTTCTTGAATGCTTTTTCATCATCTATTTAGATGATTATTTGATTTTTCCCTTTTGATTTGTTAATGTGTTTCATTACATTGATTTTGTTCATGTTAAAACAGCATTGCATGCCTGGAATAAACCCCATTTGGTCATTGTGTATGATTCTTTTAATGTCTCTCTGTATTTGATTTGCAAGTATTTTGCTGAGAATTTTTGCATCTATATTCATTAGAGAGGTTTAACTGTAGTTTTCCTTTCTTTTAGTATCTTTATTTGGTTTTGGTATTTGAGTAATGTTAGTTTCATTAAATGAGTTAGGTAGTATTCCTTTTTATTCGGTTTTTTGAAACAGTTTGAGCAGGAATGGTGTCAGTTCTTTTTGGAAAGTTTGGTAAAATTCCTGTGTTAAGTCATCTCGCCCTAGATTTTTATTTGTAGGAAGCTTTTGGATGACAGATTAGATCTCTTCATTTGTGATTGGTTTGTTGAAGTCTTTTTTCTTCTCAGGTCAGCCTAGGCTGTTCATGTGTTTCCAGGGAATCATCCATTCCTATAAACTGTCTAGTTGGTTGGTGTACAGTTGTTCATAGTATCCCCTTATGATTATCTTTTATTACTTTGGGATCCACAGTAATATCCCCCCTCTCATTTCTGAATTTGTTTATTTGGATCTTCTCTCTTTTTGACTTTGTCAGTCTAGCTAACGGTTTACCAATCTTACTGATCTTCTCAAAGAACCAACTTTGGCTTTATTTATTATCTCTATTTTTTTTTGTTCTGCATGACATTTATTTCTGCTTTAATCCTTGTTACTCCCTTTCTTCCTCATGCTTTAGTGTTAGTTTGCTTATCACTCTCTAGCCTCTTCAGTTTTTCAGTTAGGTTTTGATTTTAGCTTTCTTCCTTTTTGATGTATGCATTTATAACTAAATGTCCCCCTCAACACTGCTTTCATTGCACCCCATATGTTTTGATATGCTGGGTTCTCATTTTCATTCATCTCTAAATATTTTCCACTTTCTCTTCTAATTTATTCTTTGATCCACTGATAGTTTAGAAGTGTGTGGTATAACCTCCACATATTTGTGAATGTTTTCATTCTTTAGTGGTTATTGACTACTACTTGAATTCCATTATGGTTAGAAAATGTGCTTGGAATAATTTCAATCTTTTTAAATTTATTGAGGCTTGTTTTGTGCCCCAGCACATGCTCTATCCTGGAAAGCATTTAATGAGTGCTAGAGAAGAATGTATACCCTGTTAATTTGGGATGTAATGCTCTCCATATTTTTCTAACGTCTTATTCATTTATCACATTTTTAAGTTCCCAACTTCCTTATTGGTCATCTGTTGGGTTGTTCTATTTATAGAAGACTGTGATGAATTAAAGTTACCCACTATTATTGCTGAAACTTGATTGGGTGCATAATCATATAAGATTATCTTGTCTTGGTGAGTTTTCCCTTTTATTACTACATAGTGTCATTCTTTGTCTCTTATGACATCTTTGCATTCAAAGTCTATTTTTTGTGACATTAGTATTACTACCCATGGGTTTTTTTTTTTTTTTTTTTTTTGGCTGTCACTTACATGGAATATTTTTTCCATCCTTTCACTTTCAATCTCTTTGTGCCACTGGGTCTGAGATGATTCTCTTGTAGACAGCATATTAGTGGTTCATACTTTTTAATCCATTCTGCTAATCTGTGTCTTTTAATTGAGGAGTTTAATCTATTCACACTGAATGTTATTACTGTGAAGGCAGTTCTTGAACCAGCCATCTTATTCTTTGGTTTTAATTTGTCAGATTTATTTCCCCCTTCTCTTTTTTCCTTCAAGTTACCCTTACTAATACATTTGAGTTCTGCACCTTTCTCCAGGCCTCTCTCTCCTTTCTTTTTTTCTCAGCCAGTAGAACTCTCTTTAGTATTTCTTACTGGGAAGGTCTCTTGTTAAAAATTTCTCTGCATTTGTTTGTGAAAATTTTACACTGTCCCTCAATTTTAAGGAGGGTATTGCTGGATAAAGATTTCTTGGTTGGCAATTTTTCTCTTTCAGAATCTTAAATATATCATACCACTGCTGTCTCACATCCGTGGTGCCCAGTGAGTAGCTGGTACTTAGCCTTTTGCTGTTTAACTTTTATGTGGTGAATTGCTTCTCTCTTGATGCTTTCAGGAGTTTGTCCTCTTCAACATTTTACAGTCTGACCAGTGTATGTCTAGGAGTGGGTTTATTTAGATTTATTCTATTTTGAGTTTATTGGACATCTTTGATTTACATATTTATGCTATTTAGAAGGGTTGGGAAGTTTTCACTATGTCTTCAAATACTCTTGGTCCTTTATTCTTCTCTTAATCATTGGTACACCAATGATTCTTATACTTAGGTGCTGTATGTTGTCCATAATTTCCCAGAAATCCATTTCATTTTTTTTATTTTTTCACCATTTGTTCTTTTGTGCATTTGCATTCAATTGCTTTGTCCTCTAGTTCACTTATTCTTTCTTCTGCCTCTTCAAATCTACTGCTGTGTGTCCCTAGCATATTTTTAATTTGATCAACAGTATCATGTATTTCCATAAGACATGCAATTTTTAATTTACATTTCAAATTTTTCTTTATGCTCTTCTAGTGTCTCCTTGATGTCCTTTATGTCTTTATTCAACTCATTGAATTTGTTTTGGAGATTTGTGTGTATTTCTTTGATTAATTTCTTCAAGTTTTGTGCCTTCTCTGGCCTTGTCAATATATTCTAGTTTCTTCATTGCTCTATGAATTTCTGTTGTTTTCCATGGGGCTTTTTCTTATCTTGATAAGTTTATTTGGGGATGTGTATGATTATTTGAATATTTACCTCTAATGCAGCATAGCAACAGCTTGGTGGCATGCACTTTTCCTGTCTTACCAGAAGATGGCACTCTTGAGCCACCTCTTACTCTCAAGCCAGCTCTCCCCCAACTTCATCTGTGCACTAGGTGGGGCCAAACCATGTGAAAATCCAATCAGTGCACCAGTTCTCTGTGTGCACTGGTGATTACCAGTCTGGGGGGGGTTGGGGAGCTGTGCAGTTCAGCATGGAGTCCACTCCTGGGCACAATGGGTCTTGCAGTTCCCATGGCTGTGAATGGACCACTCTTGGGATGTGCTATCATCACCCCTGTCCATTTCCAAACATTTAAGTTCACCCTAGTCGAACATTCTGCTCATGATAAGCAACCACTCCCCATTCTTTAGCCTCATTCTATATCCTGGTAACTTACATTTCAGGTCTATGAGTTTACATATTATAATTAGTTCATATCTGTAAGACCCTGCAATATTTGTCCTTACGTGTCTGTCTGACTTCAATCAATATAGTGCCCTCAAGGTTTCTTCATCAACCCATTTTTTAAGATGGTTTTGTTCACACAACATATGTTCTGTACTAAGTAAGCAATCAATGGTTCTCTGTATAGTCATGCATTTATGTATTCACCATCACCACTATACATATATACATATATATGTGCATATATATATATATATGGACATCTCCATTTCTTCCACAAAGAAGGAGGAAGAGTCAAAGGTAAAGAAACAAAAAAAGAAAGAGAAGAAAAAAACATGACAGCTAGAAAACAAGAGGAAAGATAGCATTAAACTAAAGTAAAATAAAGAGTCAGACAAAATCACCAATGCCAAGAGTCCAATAGCCCTCCCTTATGTCTCCCTCTTAAATGCATTTAGCTTTGGTATATTGCTTTTGTTACATTAAAAGAAGCATGATACAATGTTTCTGGTAATTATCATCTCTAGTTTTCATTGATTGTATTTTCCCCCAATTCCACCCTATTTTTAACACCTTGCAATGTTGACATTCATTTGTTCTCCCTCATATAAAGAGATATTTGTACCTTATATCACAATTGCTGAGCACTCTAGGTTTCACTGAGTTATACAGTCCCAGCCTTTATCTTTCCTCTTCCTTCTGGTGTCCCACAAGCTCCTAACTTTCCTCTTTCAACCATACTCACAGTCATCTTTGTTCAGTGTATTTACATTGCCATCACCCAAAATTGTGTTCCAAACCTATCACTCCTGTCTTTTCCTATCTGTCTGTAGTGCTCCATTTAGTATTTCCTGTAGAGAAGGTATCTTGTTCACAAACTCTGTCATTGTCTGTTTGTCAGAGAATATTTTAAGCTCTCCTTCATATTTGAAGGGCAGTTTTGCTGGATATAGGATTCTTGGTTGATGTTTTTTCTCTTTCAGTATCTTAAATACATCACCCCACTTCCTTCTTACCTCCTTGGTTTCTACTGAGAAATCTGCACAGTCTTATCAAGCTTCCTTTGTATGTGATGGATCACTTTTCTCTTGCTGCTTTCAGGATTCTCTCTTTATCTTTGACATTTGATAATCTGGTTATTAAGTATCTTGTCATAGGCCTATTCAGATCTATTCTGTTTGTGGTATGATGCACTTCTTGGATCTGTAATTTTATGTCTTTCATAAGAGATGGGAAATTTTCATTGATTATTTCCTCTATTATTGCTTCTGCTCCTTTTTCCTTCTCCTCTTCTGGGACACCTATGACATGTACTTTCATGCATTTCATGTTGTCATTGAATATCCTGAGATGTTGGTAATATTTTCCCATTCTTTTCAATATCTATTCTTTTGTGTGTAGGATTTCAGTTGTCTTGTTTTCCAGTTCCTGAGTGTTTTCTTCTGCCTCTTGAGAGCTGCTCATGTGTGTTTCCATTGTGTCTTTCATCTCTTGGGTTGTGCCTTTCATTTCCATAGATTGTGCCAGTTGTTTTTTTGAACTTTTGTTTTCTACCTTCTTTATGCCCAGTGTTTTCATTATATGCTTCCTCTCTTTTGCCATATATTCCCTAAGCTTTTTGAATTGATTTAACATTAGTTGTTTCAATTCCTTATCTCGGTTGAAGTGTAAGTTTGTTCCTTTGACTGGGCCATAATTTTGTTTTTCTTAGTGTAGGTTGTAGTTTTCTGTTGTCTAGGCATCTGGTTTCCTTGGTTACCCCAATCAGGTTTTCCCAGACCAGAATGTGCTCAGGTCTCAGAAGGAGGCAATAGTATCTAGTTTCCCTGAGGGTGTGTCTTGGAGGATTGGCACACCATGTGAGGCCTCAAGCTGCTGTGCTCTTCTGCCCAGCATGTGGCATCTGTCTTCCTGTCACTCCAGACTGTTGTAAGGAGCTTTGGCCTGTGGCTCTTTTCCCCCAGGCTCTGGGGTCTGATTCTGAATGGAAGGTGGGTAGTAGAGCTTGACACCACTTTCTTCATCTTAGGGAAGATACACCCCCTAGGGTGAGTCCATTTGCATTTGAATAGTCTCTCTGACTCTGCTATATCCACCCTTGTCTGGGTCAGAGTACTGGGAACTGAAAATGGCTGAGGCTTTCTCCACTGAATCAAAAAAGGTGCAGAAAGCCCCCTTCAGGGCCAGTCTGTGCCCCCCCTCAGTTTCACCCATTGACCAGAGATAGAACCTGGTCCTCTGGGCTCCCCCTCCCTCCCAGAGAGGTCCTCCATCACTCCAAGATCAGTCACCACCAACAGCCTCTGTCTTCTTGCTGGGGATTCATAGCTAGTGTTGAACAGTCTATGTTTGTTAATTAAAACCTCAGTTGGATCTGGACTGACATATATTCACTTGTTCAGAGGGTGCTGCTCTCTACCACGGTGAGGTTTTCCAGTTCAGGATGTGGGGGGAGGGGCTTTTGGCTTGGGTCCACAGTTTTTACTTGCAGATTTTATGCTGTGATCTCAGGCATTCCTCCCAATCTAGGCTGGAGTATGATGTGTGGACAGTCATGATTGTCCCCCAGCAGTTATTCCAGATTATTTACTAGCTGTTCCTGGTTGTTTATTAGTTGGTCCAGGGAGACTAACTAACTTCCACTCCTCTCTATACCACCATCTTCTTGTGTCTCTCCTGCCAATATGTTTTGAAATTACATAAATAATTATAAATTTTGTGTAATGCTATAGGAGAATAATAAGGTTAGCTAAGAAATAGTTTGACAGAAGCTGGTATCTGTGGGTAGTTAAAGGTGCCAATTTCACATAATGGAGGGTCTAATCTACTCAACCAGACATAAGAGTTGACTGGGATCAGCTAGGAGATTCTCACTTGGAGGCTTCTATGGAGTTGTAGTCCCATAGAGACTAGGGCTGGAGTCAACTGAAGGCCCAATTGGGTGAAATTTCAAGTTGGTTCATTCAGTCACTTGTCTAGCACTTCAGCTGCCAGGGATTTCCACATGGTTAACTTTGGCTTCTTCACAGCATGGTCATCTCAGAGTAGTCAGTCTTCTTACATCTTGGCTGAACTATCCCAGATTATGGGTTCCGAGAGAACCAGGCACAGGCTGCAATGCTTCTAATGACTTAACTAGAAAAAGCACACATCACTTCTACCATGTTTTATTGGCCAAAAGGAAATCAAGTGATTAGTCCAAATTTAAGGGGAGGAAACCAGAAAGGGTGTGAATATGGGGAGGCATGGTTCATTGGAGATCCATCTTTGGAAATTAGCTACCAAAATTTCTTTTCCACTTTGTTCTCTTTTTCCAAAACTCTTAATAGGTGGATGTTGGACTTTCTTCATTAAGTCACTATTTTGTTTTTGTCTTTTCTCTCATATTATGCTTTTCTTTGTATTTCTGATCTACTTTTTGGGATATGTCCTTAATTTTCATTCAAACTTTCTATTGAATTTTATATTTTTGTTTTATTTATTTTTAATTTCCAAGAGCTCTTTCTTATTCAATGGTTTTCCTTTTTCCTACCATATTCTTTTCATTTCTTTGATGCAACATTTTCTTTCCTCTCTCCTTTGGTATCAATTTTACAATAGCTTGGCATTGTTTGTTTCATTTGTTGTTTTCTTTTGCTCCCTGTATTGCTTTATTTCCTCCAAATTCCTCTGTTTCCCCACATTTTGGCATGTTTTTGTCTCTGACTTTCATGTTAGATACTTTCCTCAAATATCTGGTGATTTAAGACATTTAATACTCATATTTTTAATGGAACTCTATAAACATTGATTGCATAGAGCTTGTCAAACAAGGGCATGATGGGATGATTTGTAGGAACCTGAACATTTAATGAACAAGATTTACAAATGTTATTCTCTAAGGACATTTCCTATTTTGTTAAGCATTTGCTTAGAGGTGAATCATCCAAACTCCTCTATGATGTATAAGCTTGACTAAAGATATTCTGTAAATCCAAGAAAAAAGAGGGTCTATGGGTCTCATTTATTAATATGTAGACTTTCAACTATTTCACTACAGTGTTTTCAGAAAAGCACTTTACTTTCATCCTTTGATGTATCTTTTGTCACTGAGTCCAGAGCCCTTTTGTTTAAAATTCTCCAGAGACTAAACTTCCAGCCTGCGGCTGCTTTGGCCAATTGAGTGTGGCGGGAATAATGCTGTGCCAACTCTGGAACTAGCCTTTAAAATAGGGTTTCTCAACCTAGGCAATATTGACATTTGGAATTGAATAATTCTTTTTAGTAGGGGGCTTTTCTATGTATAGTAGGATTTTTAGCAGCATCACTGGGATCTACCCACTAGAGACAGTTATATTGCCCCCCTCCAGCTGTGACAACTAAGGATGTTTCCAGACATTGCCAAGTATCTCCCAAGGCGGAGAGTGGGATAGGAGCCAAATAACCCCCTGTTGAGAAACACTACTTTAAAAATATTGGTGGCTTCTCTTCACATTTCTTGGAACACTTTACGATTAACATTTTTGCAATATGTGCTTGGGGGAATCTAGTCTCCTTGTGAGAATTCTGACTACCATGCTATGAGAAAGATTCTATTTGGTAAGAGAGATGCTGGACTGACCCTCATATGTTCCAGCCATCCAAGATTAGGTGTCAGACAACTGGTTGAAGAATTCTTCTTGAATGTTCAGCCAGTCAAGTTTTCAGATGACTCCATCCCCAGCCACCCTCTGACTGGAACCACATGAAGGACTCCAAGAAAGAACCCATGGTCAATCCACAGAACCTTGAGAGATGATAATACAATTTTATTTTAAGCCTCTAAATTTTTGGGTAATTTGTCAAAAAATTATAATTAAATGTAAAGGATACTATCAAAGAAATAGTGCAAAACATTTTCTGAACTAAAACACCTGATATGCTGGATGGAAAGTATACATCATATGCCCAGTAAAATTAATTAAAAATTGTGCCAAGGAAACATATCATGAAGTTTTAGAACACCATACATAAAAAGACACTCTAAAAGCATGCACATTCACAAACACACAGAGAAATCAGGTAATATTCAAAGGAGTAGAAATGAAAATGAGAAAAGATTTCTGAACAACACTGGAAGCTTGAAGACAATGAATCATGCCTTCAGGATTATGTGAAAGTATAGGGATAAAATAAGAGCATTTTCATAAACATAAATTCTCAAAATGTGTATCTTTTATGTACACTCTCAGAAAGTTAATGGAGGTAAATTATGCCATTATGCCAATTGTGGAGGTTTCATCTTATCAAATAAAAATATAGCATGTTACTTTCCATATATGGAAATTATTTTATATTACACTGTCTTGAAGGGATTAAGTTGAGTGCCAGGCCAAATGAAAAATATGAGAGCAAGTTCTAAGTTGGGAGTCAAAGAAACTCCTAAATTTGTACTGCCTAAGAGAATAGGAATTCTTAGATTACTTCAATACTCATTTTTTGATATCAGAAGAAGATACACCTTGGTGTTCATTTTCACATTCCTTGTTTTTCATTCTAAAAAATAAAGAATGATCTCTCACCTATTATTGGGGAAGGAAAGCCAGCCTGAGAAGAATGACAAAGAAATAGAACTGAAGCTTTTTTCTCCAGTTTTATTGAGATACATTCACATATCATGCAATCCATCCAAAGTGTACAATCAATGGTTCACAGGATCATTATATCATTGTACAGTCCTCACCACAATCAATTTTAGAACATTTTCATTACACACCAAAACCCAACACACCCCACACCCCTTATCCTCTCTTATTTTTTACTCTTAGGATTGGTGTCATACATTTGTTACTGTTGATGAAACAATATTAAAACATTACTGTTAACTATAGTCCATGATATGCAGTAGGTGTATTTTCCCCATATACCACTCTATTGTTATATACTTGTAGTAGTGACATAAATTTGTTCCAGTTTATGAAATAAGATTTTTATATTTGCACTATTAATCACAGTCATCACCCACCACAACAATCACTGTGTTATATAGTCCCCTATTTTATCTTTAGTTTTCTTTCTAGTGACATACTCTACTCTAAACTTCCCTTTTCAACAACAATCACCCACATTATTCAGTGCTGTTACTTATACTCATTTTGGGCTACCATCACTTCTAGCCATTTTCAACCATTTAGATTCAATCTAGTTTAAAAATTCTGCACACATTAAGTCTCTGCTTCCAATTCTCCACCCAAATTCTATTTCCTGGTAAACTATGTTCAGATTTTAACTCTGAGTTTTCTTACAATAATTAGTTCATATATGTGAGAGCATACCACATTTGTCCTTTTGTATTTGACTTATTTCACTCAACATAATGTCCTCAATGTTTGTCCATGATGTTGCATGCTTCAGGACTTCATTCCTTTCTAGTACTGAAAAATATTCCATCATATGAATATACCACATTTTGTCTATCCATTCATCTGTTGATGGGCATTTGGGTTGTTTCCATCTTTTGGCAGTCATGAATAACACCACTATAAATATCAGTGTGCAAATGTCTATTTGTGTCCCTGCTGTCAGTTCTTCTGAGTATATACCAAGTAACAGAATTGCTGGCAATTCTACACTTAGCTTCCTAAAGGGCCTCCAAACTGCCTTCCAAAGTGGCTGCACAAGTCTACATTCCCTCCAGTAATGAATATGTCCTTATTTCTGCACATCATCTCCAATGCTTGTAGTTTTCTGTTTTTTTCTTTTAATAATGGCAATTCTAGTAAGTGTGAAATGATATCTCATTGTGGTTTTTATTTGTATTTTCATGATAGCTAGGGATATTGAGTATCTTTTCCTGTGCTTTTTAGTCATTTCTATTTCCTCTTTGGAAAAATGTCTATTCAAGTCTTTTACCCATATTTTTACTGGGCTGTTTATCTTTTTGTTGTTCAGTTGTAGGATTTCTTTATATATTCTGAATATTAGACTTTTATCAGATAGACATGTGGTTTCTAAATATTTTCTTCCATTGGGTAGGCTGCCTTTTCAACTGTTTGACAAAGAACTTTGATGCACAAAAGTATTCAATTTTGAGGAGGTATCATTTATCTACTTTTCCTTTCACTGCTTGTACTTTGGGTGTCAATTTAAGAAATCTTCACCTACCACAAGAATTTTAAGGTTCTTAACATATATTTTCTTCTAGGAATTTTCTGGTTCTTGTTCTTATACTTAGGTCTTTAATACATTATAATTTAATTTTTGTATGCAATGTGAGATAGGGGACTCTTTCATTCTACTCGATATGGGTATCCAGTTTTCCCAGTATCATATGTTGTAAAGACTGTTCTGTCCCAGGTGAGTGGATTTGGTTGTCTGGTCAAAAATCAATTGACCATAAAAGTACATGTCTATTCCAAACTCTCAATTCAGTTCCATTGATCAGTATGTCAGTCTTCATGCCAGTACCATGCTGTTTTGAACATTATTGCTTTGTAATATGCCTTAAAGGCAGGCACTGTGAGTCCTTCCACTTCATTCTTCTTTTTCAAGATGTTTTTGGCTATTTGGGACTGCTTATGTTTCCAGAGAAATTTGATGATTAGCCTTTCCATTTCTTCACAGTAGACCATTGAAATTTTCATTGGTATTGCATTGAATCTGTTAAGCACTTTAGGTAGAATTGATATGTTAACTATTGTTGGTATTCCAATCCATGGACAAGGAATGTCCCTCCATTTATTTACCTCTTGTTTTATTTATTTGATCAATGTTTTGTAGATTTATGAATTCAGGTCCTTTACATACTTGGTTAAATTTATTCCTAAGTATTTGATTCTTTTACTTGCTATTGTAAATGGAGTTTTTTTGCTTGTTTTCCCCCTCAGGGTGCTCATTACTAATGTATAAAAACTTCAGTGATTTTTGCATGTTGATCTCTTTTCCCACCACTTTCCTGAACTTGTTTATTACCTTTAGTAGCTTTTTTATTTTAGGACTAATCATAGGATCCTGTCATTTGCAAATAGTGACAGTCTTATTTCTTTTCTGTCATGGATGCCTCATTTCTTTTTCTTGCCTAATTGCTCTAGCTAGGACTTCTATCACAGTGTTGAATGAAAGTAGTGACTGTGGGCATGGTCATCTTTTTCCTGATCTTAAAGGAAAAGTTTTCAGTCTCTCACCATTGAATGATGTTAGCTGTGGGTTCTTCATATGTGCCCATATCATACTGAGGAAATTTCCTTCTATCCCTATATTTCAAAGTGGTTTTAAGAATGGATGCTGGATTTTGTCAAATGCCTTTTCTGCATCAATCGATAAAATCATGTGTGATTTTCTCTTAAGATTTATTAATGTGATGTATCACATTGATTTTCTTGTGTTGGACTGACCTTGAATGCCTTGAATAAAACTCACTTGATCATGATGTATAAGACTTTTAATGTGCTATTGAATTCAATTTGTATTTTGTTGAAAATTTTTTAATGTATGTCCATTAAAGAGATTTTTCTGTAATTTTCTTTTCTTGTAGTATCTTTATCTGGCTTTGGTATTAAGGCAATGTTAGCTTCATAGAATGAGTTAGCTAGTGTTCCATTCTCTTCAATTTTTTGGAAGAATTGAGCAGGATTGGTATTAACTCTTCCTGGAGAGGTTGGTAGAATTCACCTGTGAAGACATCTGGTATTGGGATTTTCTTTTTGGCAAGGTTTTTGTGTCTAATTCAATCTCTCTAATTATGATTGGCTTCTTGAAGTCTTCTCCTTCTTCTATGTACAGTGTAGAGTGTTCTTGTGTTTCCCAATAGAAGTGCAAAACTTATGCTCTGAAAACTACAAAACAATTTTAAAGAAAATTAAAGAAGATCTAAATAAATGGAAGGACATCCCATGTTCATTGATAGGAAAATTATTATTGTTAAGATGGCAATATTCCCCAAAATGGCCTGAAAGTTTCAACACAATATCTATCAGAATTTCAGGTGGATTCATTGTAGATCTGACAAACTGATTCCAAAATTTAAATGAAAACTTTAGGTACTCAGAATCACCCAAGAAATCTTGAAAAGAAGAACAAAGAAGCCTCACACTGCTTGATTTAAATACTTAATACAATGCAATAGTAATCATGACAGTATGGTACTGGCCTAAGGATAGACACATAGATCAAAGGAATAGCGTTAAGAGTCTAGAAATAAAAGCATATATCTATCTATGGTTAATTGACTTTCAACAATGTGCCAAGATCATTAATTGGTAAAATTTTCAACAAATGTGCTGTGGCAACTTGATATTAAATACCAAAAAATGAAGTTGCACCCCTAACTCATACCTTATAAAATTAATTCAAAATGTATCCAATACTAAAATGTAATATCTAAACCCATAAAACTCTTGGATGAAAACATAATGGTAAATTTTCATGACCTTTCAATTGGGGATGGATTCTTAGATGTGATTCCAAAAGCTCATGAAACAACAGAAAAAATAGATAAATAAATTTGACTTCATCAAAATTTAAAACTTTGTGCTTCAAAACACATTATCAAGAAAGCAAAATTACAATCCACAGAAGAGGAGAAAACTATAGTTTTGTATCTAGAACATATAGGGAACTCTGATAACAATAATAAAATGTCAAACAACCAAATTTAGAAAATGGGCAAAGGAACTAAATAAGCATTTCTCCAAATAAGATACACAAATGTCTAATAAGCTCATGAGCACATGCTGAGCATTATTAGTCATCAGGGAGAGGAAAAAATAAACTACAATGAGACACAACTTCATACCCAGTAAGATGGCTATTTTTAAAATGGGAAATAACAAAGGAATGTTGGCAAGGATGTGGAAAATAAGAACCCTCATACATTACTGGCGGGAATGTAAAATTGTGTAGCCACTGTGAATAAACAGTTTGATATTTCCTAAAGAAGTTAAACACAGAACTAACATATGACCCAGGAATTCCACTGTAGTTATATACCAAAAATATTTTTAAATGGGAACTCAGATACTTGCACAACAATGTTCATTATTCACAATGGCCAAAAAGTGGAAACAACTTAAGTGTCCATTAGCTGATGAACGGATAAGCAAAATATGGTTTAGCTACTCAAAGGAATATTATTTGTTTATAGAAAGGGATGAACTACTGATACATGTATACCTATACACATTATGCTAAGTGAAAGAAGCCAGTCATATGAAATATCCAGATTATGCCAATATATTGAGTCAGAAAGTAGACTGGTAATTGGTTAGCACTGGGGCTGTTGAGGGGGTAGCAAGTGACTGCTCATTTGTACTCAGTTTCATTTTGGAGTTATGAAAATTTTCTAAATTTGAATGTGTAGATGGTTTTCACAATGCTGTGAACATATAAAATCAGTGAATTTTGCATTTTATGTGGACACATTTTATGGTATTTGAATTATATGTCTGTAAAGCTGTTACCAAGAAAAATCCATCACACCTTAGCTGGCATACACATTTCAACTTAAACATGCTTTTTCCTTCATTTTTCCTATGATCCCTAGACCTGGAATAGTTTCCACTACTCCTAATCTTTTGCCCACACTTCCAGAATTACTTCATTCTGACCACCTGCCTGCCTGTAGGTTGACTTGTTGATAACTGTCAAACTCCCCTGACATGATTCTTTTCCCACCTGATGGATCCACATAAGAGTATCATGCTGAAGCTCCCAGATGCCAACCACTTGTTTATATGAACTTCTGTCTATTAAGCACCGCAGGGATCTTTATAGATGCCCTTGCCTATTCTAATGGGTTTCTCTCATCTGTCCTGTACTACCCTGATCTTACTTGATCACTGTGTTAGTTTGAAGATGTTATGTACCACAGAAAACACCATTTTCTTTTAATCCATTCCTGTGGGTTCAGACCTATTGTGAGTAGGAACTTTTGATTAAGTTATTTCAATTGAGATATGACACAACCTATTCAAGGTGGGTCTTAATCCCCTTACTGGAGTCCTTTTTAAGAAGATAAAGGACACACATGAAAGGCCAAGAGAGCTTAGAGAAGAGCTCCAGAGAAGCTAATGGAGGACCCACAGAAAACACAAAAGAAGCTAGTGAAACCAGAAGCTGAAAGCAATGAAACCCAGGAGATAAGGATCACCAGATGCCAGCCATACGCCTTCCCATGTGACAGAGGTGTCCTGGGTGCCAGAAGCCTGTACTCAGAGTCCATGTTCTGTCCTGTTGATGCCTTAAGTTGGACATTTTAACAGCCTAAGAACTATATATTGTAAGTTAAAAAATCCCTATTGTAAATGCCAACCCATTTATGGTATATTGCATTCTGGCAACTTTAGTAAACTGAAAAAATCGCTATCAACCAAGACTTGTTTCTGATTAAAACAAGACAAAACAAGCAAAAACACAGTGAACATTCTTCACGTCAACAAAATCTAACCACTAGAATGGGAAAGAAAAATGGTGAGTTCTCTGAAATAAGAAACAAAATCCACTGGAGCATTTAAAGAAGTTATAAACTTCTCTTCACTTTGTAATTCACAGCACCCTTCTGTCTGCCTGTCTTTTTCTTTGTCTCTCACCCCTTCCATAAAAACAGATGCCCTGGCAAAGATCTGCAGCCTCACAACAACAAAGCATGAAGCTGCTGAATGGCTTCATTGAAAAACATGGCACCAAAGATATCAGACCCTGTGGAGGCTGGCACAGCAGTTTCAATACCCATCACCCAACACCAATTAAAAGAAGTAGTGAATGTTTGCCCCTCCAGCTCTCTGTGACAGCCCAGAATGCTTCCTCACTGACTTGGGCACATTGGCTGAGACCAGATCCCCATTCTCTGGTGGAAAGTAGAATATATGGGCACCCTTCTGTCTGAAGGGGCAAAATATGCTTTCACTGCTGTAGATATGGATACAGGGCTGCTGCTAGACTTCCCAGTGGGCAAGGCCAACTAACAGGCTACAATACATAGCCTAGAAAAATTAAGTGCCTTCTTCAGGGTCCCCACACATGTGGACAATGATGAAAGGACCCCATTTACTGGGCAACTAACCCAAGCCTGGGCTGTCAAATATGATGTCCTCTGGACATTCCACTTGCCATACAACCCCACTGTGGCAGGATTGATTGAGACAATGAATGGCCTTTTAAAGAGCACTTGAAAGATGATAAAAATTTCCTACAGCAATGGTCTTGATGACTGTATTCAACAATAATTGGTATCAACTCCAGGCCTAGGGTTGCTGCCCCACTCCTATTGAGATGGTAACCACTGGGCCCATGTAAGCTTTGTGAATTCAGGTAAAGGGACCAGCAACCTTATAATCACAATGCTTTAACAATAACAATTTAGTGCTGACTGTGTCACAAACAATAGAAATTGGGGAAAATAAGGTCAATTGTCTATGGTTCTGGCCCATGCAGCCATGCTGGTTGAGAATCCTAAGCCCATGGGGTATTAGATTTACATAAAATGCCAAAAGTTATTTGCATTCCCAATCCAGGACTCTCATTCCCCAGGGAACTGTATGCATAACTTTGTAAGCACTCATTATGCCCCATAATGACTGTAGATCTGTCCCTGAAGGGCTCCCTGTCTCTGCAGGGGTAGAAAAATATAGTATTTAAAACCCCTCACCTGAAACTCTTCTGTCTACTAATGAAAACTTAGCTTATGAGTTGTTAAACCACCCAGACATCCAGTTTAATGCCTACATATGCCATCAATTCTTGCTAAAAATTCTATATTACTGTTTCAATAATGCATTAATTAAAGTGTTTAAAGTATTTAGCATTATTTTAACAAGTTTTAATTTTAGTGGTAATTGTATGCTGTAGAATGTTTGCTTAAAAAGTTTCCAAAATTATTTTTGTAACTTAAGTATAAGAGGTATAAAGGATGTTTTGTTTTAAAAGGAAAAAGAAAGTAGTTTTGTCCTAAATGACTGGCTGTTTCAGATTGAAGAAAAAGAGAAAATGTAGGACAAAACCTGAATGGATGCAGAAAGTTGCAGAAGTTTGTGGAAAGGGAAATTTATTTCTGTGGTCAAAGTTGGGAAACAGTAAAAATTAGATATACAATAATGCAGACTGCCTGGTAGTTTTATCCTTTAGCTATTTTAGCCCCAGGTGGTACTTGTACTTTAATTAGTATTCAATGTTGTGTTTACATACCTGACAATTCCCAAAATGTGACACAAGCTCTTAATCACATGCAAAATATTGAACATTTATCTGATGATCCTTTATCTAAATGTTTTAATTGTTTAACTTTGCCATGGCATCACTTATTAATAGGATTACTGTCCATGTGTACTGGTTTACTTGTACCCTGTTGTTTACTGTTTTGTTATTGTGAATTATTGATGCAATGTTTGTCCTATGGTCAATGCAAATTGCTGTGTGGAGGTGGACTATGGGAACCCAGGGCCAGGGCCTTCCCCTAGGGCCTTGTAGACTGTGCATGCAGCAGCTTGTATGACCTAGGTCAGTTAAGGTTTGACATACTCTCCTTGTAAAATCAGGCCTCCAGTACTCAATGTTACCTTAACTTACCTTCCTCCTGAAACTACCTCCTTCCTGAAACTCCCTGAGATACTATTACCTACAAGATAATCCATAATCCTCCCCTTTTCCCTGTTGACTACAATTGATCTCTTCCTATATCACAAGACCCTTGCTCTTGCACTTATGCTGTCATACCCATTTGAATGTCTTTACCATAACCCTTATAAACCACTCCCTGGCATCCCCTGCTTTGGCTGAGTATCTTTACATTGAGCACTGAACCTGCTGCTGTTCAGAACAGCTCCTGAATTCAGGGCAACATGACTGACTTCCCATCCTGTAGATAAGCCCCAAAATAAAATCCTATGTCTCTGAATGGGTCCAATGTTTTCTTTAGTCTTTTGGTTGCAAAAGCCCTTTGGGCTGTGACACTCCGTTACTGCAAAACTTAAACGGTTTTCTGGAGTTTTGAGAAAGATATTTTTGCCAGTTGTGCTTGTTCAAAGCTTCTGTGGAAAAATGGAGGCCTTGCAGATGCCACTTCCCACAGCCACACTCTTTCACTCACTGCCATGGTCAACCCCACCATATTCTTCAACATCACTGCCAACAGTGAGCTCATGGGCTGTGTCTGCTTCAAGCTGTTTGCAGATAAAGTTCCAAAGACAGCAGAAGACTTTCATGCTTTGAGTACTGGGGAGAAAGGATTTGATTATAAGGGTTCCTGCTTTCACAGAATTATTCCTGGCTTTATGTGCCAGGGTAGTGACTTCACACACCATAATGGCACTGGTGGCAAGTCCATCCATGGGGAAAAGTTTGATAATGAGAACTTCATCCTGAAGCATACAGGTCCTGGCATCTTTTCCATAGCTAATGCTGGACCCAACACAAATGGTTTCCAGTTTTTCATCTGCACTGCTAAGACCAAGTGGTTGGATGGCAAACAAGTGGTTTTTGGCAAGGTGAAAGAGGGCATGAACATTGTGGAAACCATGGAGCGCTTTGGGTCCAGGAATGGCAAGACCAGCAAGAAGATCACCATTGCTGACTGTGGACAAATTTGATTTGTGTTTTGTCTGAACCACCAGACCATTCCTTCTGTAGCTCAGGAGAGCATCCCACCTCCCCTGATCTGCTCACAGTATCCTATCATTGTGCTCTCGCTGCAGTTCTTTGGGTTCTACATTATCCTCCACCTTCCAAGTCTAGCTGGATTGCAGAGTTTAAGTTTCTGATTATGAAATAAAAAGTTAAACAACAACAACAAAAAATGGAGCCCTAGATAATCTAATTTCACCATCTTGATTAAACTCATACTCTTTTAAGGCAAGACATAAAATACTTCAAAAACCAGCAAAGGAGATGATCCTGGAAATATTGCAGTGGAAACATATTTCTTGGATTTCTCAAAGTTCCACCATAACAATAGATGGGGCAAATAGTTTGCAAAACCAAAACCCATTGAAAAAAATTGCAATTAAACTAGATGACAAAATATCCTTATGAACTCCAAAATAGTAGCAGTGAAGGATAAGTCACCAACAGCCACAGATCTGAATGGTGTCAGTGTTGGTATTTGAGAAGGCAGAGGGAAGCATCATTGTGTCTGATAGATGTGAAACAGGAAAATTCTAAAATAGCTAACAGGCCTTAGGGGAAAGCACAGTGGGCTGAAACAAGGAACGTTTTCACCCAGCTGAATAACAAACATGTAAATTGGTCCATGGTGAGGTCAGAGTGGCTGAAATATTTAAGCCCATATGAAGTTTTGAAACCAAACCAGAGTTACCTTCTGAGAAAAGCCCCACACTAAGGAGAAATTGCTTGGAGGGGAATCAAAATATAGTAAGGAAAAAGTAAAATAAAGGAGGTGTAGATAAAAGTTAGGTAGGGGTATAGAGCCCGGAAATGTCAGAATGTCAGGCAGCATATTTAAAAAAAACTACACAAAATCAATAGAATTAGAATTCTGTGAAGTTAGGAAAGCTACCTCAAATCATGTCTCCTTCTAAAAGTTTGGAAATACCCTAATTCAACACAGAAATTAGTATAAAAATTTTCACAGAAATTCACTCTAAGAAAAAAAGAGCTGAATCAAATCCCTACAGATGATGAAAGCCTGACAGAAACTCATGCTCATAGAAGAAATCAAAACTGTAATTTTCTATTTCAAAAGAAACAAAATGACATTATGTAAATGATACAAGATATTAAAAATAATATAATTCAGAATTAGGAAAATCTGAGATATTGGGTAATAGAATTCTGGAAAGAATTAGAGAGAAAGAAAAAAAATCATTTACAAAATAAAGATTAAACCAGAAGGGACACAATAGTGAATAAAGATAATATATTATGCTTTAAGAAAAATAATATGAAAAATGAGGAAAAATTTAAAAGTTAAAAGAGTGAAGAGATAGTAAATATGAAAGATAATTTAATAAAAATTAAATATGGGCAATGAGTGGAAAACAAAGGATTCTCTGAAGAAGGTATTCTCAAATCAGAGGAAAAGAACAAAAAATAAAATGTAAAATTCAAGAACTCTCTCATGGAATTGAAAAAAAATGTTCAAAATATGCATTGTAAAAGCACATCCTGGAGGGGCAGGGTAAGATGGTGGCATAGAGACAAGTAGAATTTAGTTAGTCCTCTAGAGCAACTAGTAAATAACCAGCAACAACTAGTAAATAATCTGGAACAATTGTTGGGAATTATCCATGAATGCACACACATTGTACACCAGCCTGAGATGGGTGGAGCAGCTGAGATCACAGCACAGAATTGTAAATCTCCCCAAGCCTGGAGCTGGCACCTCTCCCCCATGGGCATGGCAGGCTGAGCTGAAACACTTCCATGTAGGAAAAAGACACAGTTACAAGGAAAATAACTCAACCAAGCTCCCATTGTGGTTTTCATTAACAAATTTGGGCTACTGAATACAAGCTTCAAGCACAGATAATCCTGGACAAAGCAGGAAAGGAAACAGATTCCTTCCAGCAAAGAGAAGGCAGGGCTGACCAAAAAAAATACATAAATAAATGATCAAACAGACTTTTGGAGAAAGCTGCTTGCAGAATACTGGAAAACAGCTGTGTCCCAAGAAAAGGGGCACAGAGAACTGGGTACAAACACCAGTTGCCTGGAGAAACTGAGAGGATGGGGACTGGCTCTGAAAAGGGGCTTTTGCTATTTTTTTTCCTTTTTTTCCTCTCACTCTAAGTAGCCCATTAGGGAAAACTTCAGGCATTTTCAATTGTCAGCATTGACCCAGGGAAAGGTGGAGTTAACAGAGTCAAAGAGACAAAGGAGGAATTCAAGTGTAGAAGATGACTTCCTAAAGGGTGTATCTTCCCTAAGAAAAGGTGGATGGGGCCCAGCTCAAGTGGCAGCCCTCCCTCAGAGAATCCAGACCCCAGATCCTGGGGGAAACAAACATACAAACCAGAAACAACTTAAGCTTGGCTTCTGACACCCTTGGTCTCTGGCCAGAACAGGGTCTGTTGAGAATTAAAGGGACCTAATATCTTTCTGTTATTAAGGAGCTGTGGAGTGACAAACACCACCTGCTGACCAGGATAGGAAAAGCACAGAGTCTAGAGGCCTCACAGGAAAGTCTGTCAATCTTCTAGGACTCACCCTCAGGGAAACCTGATACTGAATACATGTTCCTCCTGAGACCTGAGCCCATCTGGTCTGGGAAAATATGATTGGGGTAATCAAGGAAACCAGATGCCTAGACAACAGACAATTACAAATCACACTAGGAAAAATGATGATATGGCCCATTCAAAGGAACAAACTTACACTTCAACTGAGATACAGGAATTGAAATGACTAATTAAAGATTTTCAAAGAAATATGTTAAATCAATTCAAAAACCAAGCCAATGAGGTGAAGGAAGATATGGCAAAAGAGATGAAGGATATAAAGAAGACATCAGGCAAACGTAAGGAAGAACTCAAAAGTTTGAAAAAACAATTGGCAGAACTTATGGGAATGAAACGCACAACACAAGAGATGAAAAACACAGTGGGGACACAACAGCAGATTTGAAGAAGCAGAAGAAAAGATTCATGAACTGGAGAATAGGACATCTGAAATCCTACACACCAAAGAACAAATGGGGAAAAGAATGGGAAAATATGAGCAATGATTCAGGGACTTGAATGACAACATGAAGCACATGAAGTTACATGTCATGGGTGTCCCAGGAGAAGAGAAGGGAAAGGGGACAGAAGCAATGATGGAGGAAATAATCACTGAAAATTTCCCATCTCTTATGAAAGACATAAAATTACACATCTGAGAAGTGCAGCATAGCCCAAACAGAATAGATACTAATAGTCCTGAAACAAGACACTTAATAATCAGGGTATCAAATGTCAGTTACAAAGAGCAAATTCTGTAAGCAGCAAGAGCAAAGTGAGCCATCACATACAAGGGAAGATCAATAAGACTATGTGCAGATTTATCTGTAGAAACCATGGAGGTGAGAAGGCAGTGGCGTGATATATTTAAGATACCAAAAGAGAAAAACCACCAATGAAGAATTTTATATCTGACAAAACTGTCTTTCAAATATGAGGGAGTTAAAAATGCTCTCAGACCAACAGATATTTAAAGAGTTTGTGAACAAGCTATCTGCTCTACAGGAAATACTAAAGGGAGCACTATAGAATCATAGGAAAAGACAGGAAAGAGAGGTTTGGAGCACAGTTTTGGATGATGGTAGCACAATAATGTAAGCACACTGAACAAAGATGACAGTTGTAAAATGAAGGTTAGGGACATGTAAGACACCAGAAGGAAAGATAGAATATAAAGACTGGGACTGCATAACTTAGTGAAATCTAGAGTGGTCAATGATTGTGATAAAATGTACAAATATATTTTTACAGGAGGGAGAAGAAATGAATTTCAACTTTGCAAGGTGTTAAATAAGGGGTCGTATTGGGGAAACAATACAATCAATGCAAATGAGTCTATAGTTGATAGTAACACTGTAATATGCTTCCTTTAATTGTAACAAAGACAATACACCAAGGCTAAATGCCTATAAAGGGAGATATAAGGGAGGGGTATGCAATCCTTGGCACTGGTGCTGTTGTCTGACATTTTTACTGTATTTTATTTTAATGTTATCTTTTCTTCTGTTGCTGTTTATTTGTCATTTTTTTCTTTTTTTTCTTTTTCTTTTGCCTTTTTACTTTTTTTTTGCCTCTTCCTCTTTCTTTGTGGAAGAAATGGAAGTGTCCTTATATATATAGTGGAGGTGAATGCATACCTACATGATTATACAGAAAATCATTGATTGTTTACTCTGGATGGAATGTATGGTGCATGAATAAAACCATCTAGAAAACAAATGAAGGGATACAGGTGCTGCAGAAAATGCAGAGAAAGGGATGTACCCAAGCACCATTAGTGGGGAAGAGGAATGGTGCAGCCCATCTGGGGGGCAGTGTGGTGGTTCCACAGGAGGCTAAGCATGGGGTTGCCATGTGGTCCTGCAACCCAGTTATTGGGTGTTTACTTGGAAGAACTGAAAAGAGGGACATGAATGGACATTTTCTCAGTGGGATTTATGGTGTGAGTATTCATGATTTGCAGTGGAAGGAGGTGACCTAAGGGTACATCAACTGGTGAGTGGGATGGTGAACTGTGGTGTATAAATATAATGGGGTATTAAGCTGCAAGAAGGAGGGAAGTTGTGAGGTGAATGGAAATTGAGGACAGTATGTTGAGTGAAATAAACCAGAAATTAAAAGAAAAACATTATAATGCCTCACTGATAGGGACTAAGTATAATGTGCAAACTCTGAGACTTGAGCCTGAGTATGGGTAATCAGGAGAAGGCTTATTGTGGCAGTTCTTAGATTGCGAACTCTTACAGCATTTACATCTATTCCTGAGTTGTGATAGTTATTTCTGGATTAAGAGATGCTTTGCACTTTGTGTGTAACCTGTCAGTCCCTGGAACTTTGGGTGTCTGTGACACCTGAGACTCAGATCCAGAGTCTGATGGCTGTGAGTGTTGCCATTACTCCAACAGCAAATGTTAAGGAGTCTGAAAAAAGAGATCAGACATTAATTAGAGCTATGAACAAAGTGGACTTAGTTGGGACTAGGGTAGATCAGACTAAAAGGTAAAGGATGATATTGATGGGGTTTTTGAAACTTCAGCTTCTGTGTGAGACCAAAGGAAGGGACATTTATTAGGTGCAAAATCTATATTGTTTGTTGCAGACTATGTGTTTTGACTAGTATGGTCAATTTGTTTGGATGACATAATTACATGGAATGTTGAAGAGGGAGTGAAATCCAGTTGGTTTGTAAAGGCTAGTGTGAAACCCCAATACATCCCAGAGTAATATGGGAAGACAATAAAAATGTATTTGCAAAGCCTCCTTGAGGGACTAGGGAAAAATGTGGAAATATTAAATTTCCCCACCTGGGGAATTGATGATATTCTCACAAGCATTGGGGACTGCCAATTTGGAAGGCCAAGCACTTTATCTTAGGGCTTGCCCTTATGAAGTTTCTTGCTGCAAAGGAGAGGCTAAGCCTACTTAAAATAGTGCCTGAGAGATATCCCTGGAAAACCTGTTTTACTGCTCAAATGTGGCCTTTCTCTCTAAGCCAACTCTGCAGGTAAACTTGCCACACTCCCCCACTACCTGGTACATGACTCCTAGGGGTGTGAATCTCCCTGTTAACATAGTATATGACTCACAGGGATGAGATTTGCCTTGTTATCATGGGATCAGGGGAGCCTTCTTGGATCAAGGAGGGAAGACAAATGAAACAAAATGGAGTTTCAGTGGCTTAGATATCTTAAATGCTGATGAGAAGTCATTCTGAAAGTTGTTCTTGTGCATTATATAGATATCACCTTTTGTTTTTTGGTGTATTGGAGTAACAGGAGGGAGGTGCCTGGGACTGTTGAGCTGCAGCCTGGTGGCCTTTATTCTTGAAGATGATTGTACAGCTGTATAGGTTGCACTGTGTGGTTGTGTGGTTGTGAAAACTTTGTGGCTCCCACTCCCTTTGTACAGTGTGTGGACAGATGATTGGAAGGGGGGAAGAGGAGGTGGATGAATGATGGAGAGGGATGGGGATGTGGAATGTTTGGGGTGTTCTTTTTTGCTTTGACTATTTCTTATTCTTTTTTGTGTGTGGTGGTGAGAGTGTTCTGGAGTTGATTATGGTGATGGGTGCAGGAATATATGGTGGAGCTGTGGACAATTGATTGTGCACCATGGATGTTTGTGTGGTGTGTGAATGTAGCCCAATAAAACTGAATTAAAAAAATAGCATCCCATTACTGAAAATATAAACCAAGATTGACTAACACCAATACATATTCTAGTAGAACTATTGGACTATCAAGGAAATACAAATAATTTCCTTGTGAATCTAGACAAGTGGTTCTTAATCAAGGGCAATTTTCCCGTGGAGTAAATTTGACAATATCTGCAAACACTTTTGTTTGCCACAATTGGCATCTAGTGTATAGAAGTCAGGATAATGCTAAATATTCTATAATGCCCAGGACATCCCCCACAACAAATACTTTTTTGGCCCAGAGGCCAGAGGTTGAGAAACGGTTCTAGAAAAAAAGCTGCAGTACTTATTTTTTTTTTTTTTTTTAATCATCATTTTATTGAGATATATTCACATACCACGCAGTCATACAAAACAAATTGTACTTTCGATTGTTTACAGTACCATTACATAGTTGTACATTCATCACCTAAATCAATCCCTGACACCTTCATTAGCACACACACAAAAATAACAAGAATAATAATTAGAGTGAAAAAGAGCAATTGAAGTAAAAAAGAACACTAGGTACCTTTGTCTGTTTGTTTGCTTCCCCTACTTTTCTACACATCCATCCATAAACTAGACAAAGTGGAGTTTGGTCCTTATGGCATTCCCAATCCCACTGTCACCCCTCATAAGCTACATTTTTATACAACTGTCTTCGAGATTCATGGGTTCTGGGTTGTAGTTTAATAGTTTCAGGTATCCACCACCAGCTACCCCAATTCTTTAGAACCTAAAAAAGGTTGTCTAAAGTGTGCGTAAGAGTGCCCCCCAGAGTGATCTCTCGGCTCGTTTTGGAATCTCTCTGCCACTGAAGCTTATTTCATTTCCTTTCACATCCCCCTTTTGGTCAAGAAGATGTTCTCCATCCCACGATGCCGGGTCTACATTCCTCCCCGGGAGTCATATTCCACGTTGCCAGGGAGATTCACTTCCCTGGGTGTCTGATCCAACGTAGGGGGGAGGGCAGTGATTTCACCTTTCAAGTTGGCTTAGCCAGAGAGAGAGGGCCACATCTGAGCAACAAAGAGGCATTCAGGAGGAGACTCTTAGGCACAAATACAGGGAGGCCTAGCCTCTCCTTTGCAGCAACCGTCTTCCCAAGGGTAAAACTTATGGTAGAGGGCTCAACCCATCAAACCACCAGTCCCCTATGTCTGTGGTCATGTTAGCAACCATGGAGGTGGGGTAGGCGAATACCCCTGCATTCTCCACAGGCTCCTCAAGGGGGCACTACATCTTTTTTTTTTTTTTTTTTTCCTTGTTTGTCTTTTTTCTTTTTTTTTTTTTTTTAACTTTCCCTTCTTTTTTGAAATCAACTGTATGAAAAAAAAAGTTAAAAAGAAAACAAACATACAATAAAAGAACATTTCAAAGAGACCATAGCAAGGGAGTAAGAAAAAGACAACTAACCTAAGATAACTGCTTAACTTCCAACATGTTCCTACTTTACCCCAAGAAAGTTACATACTATAGCAACATTTCAGTGAACTTGTTCCTACTACATCCATCAGAAACCAACAGACCACAGTCATTTCTGGGCATCCCCAGAACGTTAAATAGCTTATCTGTTCTTCTTGGACTATTGTTCCCCCTTCCTTAATTGCTCTCCACTGCTAGTTCCCCTACATTCTACATTATAAACCATTTGTTTTACATTTTTCAAAGTTCACATTAGTGGTAGCATATAATATTTCTCTTTTTGTGCCTGGCTTATTTCGCTCAGCATTATGTCTTCAAGGTTCATCCATGTTGTCATATGTTTCACCAGATCGTTCCCTCTTATTGCCGCGTAGTATTCCATCGTGTGTATATACCACATTTTATTTATCCACTCATCTGTTGATGGACATTTGGGTTGTTTCCATCTCTTGGCAATTGTGAATAATGCTGCTATGAACATTGGCGTGCAGATATCTGTTCGTGTCACTGCTTTCCGATCTTCCGGGTATATACCGAGAAGTGCAATCGCTGGATCGAATGGTAGCTCTATCTCTAGTTTTCTAAGGAACTGCCAGACTGACTTCCAGAGTGGCTGAACCATTATACAGTCCCACCAACAATGAATAAGAGTTCCAATTTCTCCACATCCCCTCCAGCATTTGTAGTTTCCTGTTTGTTTAATGGCAGCCATTCTAACCGGTGTTAGATGGTATCTCATTGTGGTCTTAATTTGCATCTCTCTAATAGCTAGTGAAGCTGAACATTTTTTCATGTGTTTCTTGGCCATTTGTATTTCCTCTTCAGAGAACTGTCTTTTCATATCTTTTGCCCATTTTATAATTGGGCTGTCTGTACTATTGTCATTGAGTTGTAGGATTTCCTTGTATATGCAAGATATCAGTCTTTTGTCAGATACATGGTTTCCAAAAATTTTTTCCCATTGAGTTGGCTGCCTCTTTACCTTTTTGAGAAATTCCTTTGAGGTGCAGAAACTTCTAAGCTTGAGGAGTTCCCATTTATCTATTTTCTCTTTTGTTGCTTGTGCTTTGGGTGTAAAGTCTAGGAAGTGGCCTCCTAATACAAGGTCTTGAAGATGTTTTCCTACATTATCTTCTAGGAGTTTAATGGTACTTTCTTTTATATTGAGATCTTTGGTCCATTTTGAGTTAATTTTTGTGTAGGGGGTGAGGTAGGGGTCCTCTTTCATTCTTTTGGATATGGATATCCAACTCTCCCAGCCCCATTTGTTGAAAAGACCATTATGGCTCAGTTCGGTGACTTTGGGGGCCTTATCAAAGATCAGTCGGCCATAGATCTGAGGGTCTATCTCTGAATTCTCAATTCGATTCCATTGATCTATATGTCTATCTTTGTGCCAGTACCATGCTGTTTTGGCAACTGTGGCTTTATAATAAGCTTCAAAGTCAGGGAGTGTAAGTCCTCCCACTTCGTTTTTCTTTTTTAAAGTGTCTTTAGCAATTCGAGGCATCTTCCCTTTCCAAATAAATTTGATAACTAGCTTTTCCAAGTCTGCAAAGTAGGTTGTTGGAATTTTGATTGGGATTGCATTGAATCTGTAGATGAGTTTGGGTAGAATTGACATCTTAATGACATTTAGCCTTCCTATCCATGAACATGGAATATTTTTCCATCTTTTAAGGTCCCCTTCTATTTCTTTTAGTAGAGTTATGTAGTTTTCTTTGTATAGGTCTTTTACATCTTTGGTTAAGTTTATTCCTAGGTACTTGATTTTTTTAGTTGCTATTGAAAATGGTATCTTTTTCTTGAGTGTCTCTTCAGTTTGTTCATTTCTAGCATATAGAAACATTACTGACTTATGTGCATTAATCTTGTATCCCGCTACTTTGCTAAATTTGTTTATTAGCTCTAGTAGGTGTATCGTTGATTTCTCAGGGTTTTCTAGATATAAGATCATATCATCTGCAAACAATGACAGTTTTACTTCTTCTTTTCCAATTTGGATGCCTTTTATTTCTTTGTCTTGCCGGATTGCCCTGGCTAGCACTTCCA
This sequence comes from Choloepus didactylus, assembly GCF_015220235.1. Lineage (NCBI taxonomy): Eukaryota > Metazoa > Chordata > Mammalia > Pilosa > Megalonychidae > Choloepus > Choloepus didactylus. The sequence continues at coordinate 90,625,855 of NC_051334.1, read as the reverse complement.
GCACAATGTTGAATAACAGTGGTGACAGCGGGCATCCTTGTCTTGTTCCTGATCTTAGAGGGAAGGCTTTCAGTCTCTCACCATTGAGTACTATGCTGGCTGTGGGTTTTTCATATATGCTCTTTATCATGTTGAGGAAGTTTCCTTCAATTCCTACCTTTTGAAGTGTTTTTATCAAAAAGGGATGTTGGATTTTGTCAAATGCTTTTTCAGCATCTATTGAGATGATCAATTGATTTTTCCCTTTCGAGTTTTTAATGTGTTGTAATACATTGATTGTTTTTCTTATGTTGAACCATCCTTGCATGCCTGGAATGAACCCCACTTGGTCATGGTGTATGATTTTTTTGATGTGTCTTTGGATTCGATTTGCAAGTATTTTGTTGAGGATTTTTGCATCTATATTCATTAGGGAGATTGGCCGGTAGTTTTCCTTTTTTGTAGCATCTTTGCCTGGTTTTGGTATTAGATTGATGTTAGCTTCATAAAATGAGTTAGGTAGTGTTCCATTTTCTTCAATGTTTTGAAAGAGTTTGAGTAAGATTGGTGTCAGTTCTTTCTGGAAAGTTTGGTAGAATTCCCCTGTGAAGCCATCTGGCCCTGGGCATTTATTTGTGGGAAGATTTTTGATGACTGATTGGATCTCTTTGCTTGTGATGGGTTGGTTGAGGTCTTCTATTTCTTCTCTGGTCAGTCTAGGTTGTTCATATGTTTCCAGGAAATTGTCCATTTCTTCTACATTATCCAGTTTGTTGCCATACAGTTGTTCATAATATCCTCATATAATTTTTTTAATTTCTTCAGGATCTGCAGTTATGTCACCTTTTTCATTCATTATTTTGTTTATATGGGTCTTCTCTCTTTTTGATTTTGTCAGTCTAGCTAGGGGCTTGTCAATCTTGTTGATCTTCTCAAAGAACCAACTTTTGGTGATATTTATCCTTTCTATTGTTTTTTTGTTCTCTATGTCATTTATTTCTGCTTTAATCCTTGTTATTTCTTTTCTTGTACTTGGTTTAGGATTGGTTTGCTGTTCATTTTCTAGCTTCTTCAGTTGATCCATTAGTTCTTTGATTTTGGCTCTTTCTTCCTTTTTAATATATGCGTTTAGTGCTATAAATTTCCCCCTTAGCACTGCTTTTGCTGCATCCCATAGGTTTTGGTATGTTGTGTTCTCATTTTCATTCGTCTCTATATATTTAGCAATTTCTCTTGCTATTTCTTCTTTAACCCACTGATTGTTTAGGAGTGTGTTGTTTAACCTCCAGGTATTTGTGAATTTTCTAAGTCTCTGATGGTTATTGACTTCTAATTGTATTCCATTGTGGTCAGAGAATGTGCTTTGAATAATTTCAATCTTTTTAAATTTATTGAGGCTTGTTTTATGTCCCAGCATATGATCTATTCTGGAGAAAGTTCCGTGAGCACTAGAAAAGTATGTGTATCCTGGTGATTTGGGATGTAATGTCCTGTAGATGTCTGTTAAATCTAATTCATTTATCAGATTGTTTAGGTTTTCAATTTCCTTATTGGTCTTCTGTCTGGTTGATCTATCTATAGGAGAGAGTGATGTGTTGAAGTCTCCCACAATTATTGTGGAAACATCAATTGCTTCCTTTAGTTTTGCCAATGTTTCTCTCATGTATTTTGTGGCACCTTGATTGGGTGCATAGACATTTACGATTGTTATTTCTTCTTGCTGAATTGCCCCTTTTATTAGTATGTAGTGGCCTTCTTTGTCTCTCAAAACATCCCTGCATTTGAAGTCTATTTTATCTGAGATTAATATTGCTACACCTGCTTTCTTTTGGCTGTAGCTTGCATGAAATATTTTTTTCCATCCTTTCACTTTCAGTTTCTTTGTGTCCCTGTGTCTAAGATGAGTCTCTTGTATGCAACATATTGATGGTTCATTTTTTTTGATCCATTCTGCGAATCTATATCTTTTAATTGGGGAGTTTAATCCATTTACATTCAACGTTAAAACCGTGAAGGCATTTCTTGAATCGGCCATCTTATCCTTTGGATTATGTTTGCCATATTTTTCCCTCTCTCTATTAATATCCTTTATTGTACCCATACCGAATCTCTTTAGTACTGAACCTTTCTCCAAGTCTCTCTGTCCTGTCTTTGTTTCTCTGTCTGTAGGGCTCCCTTTAGTATCTCCAGTAGGGCAGGTCTCTTGTTAGCAAATTCTCTCAGCATTTCTTTGTCTGTGAAAAATTTAAGCTCTCCTTCAAATTTGAGGGAGAGCTTTGCTGGATAGAGTATTCTTGGCTGGAAATTCCTCTCACTCAGAATTTTAAATATATCGTGCCACTGCCTTCTCGCCTCCATGGTGGCTGCTGAGTAGTCACTACTTAGTCTTATGCTGTTTCCTTTGTATGTGGTGAATTGCTTTTCTCTTGCTGCTTTCAGAACTTGCTCCTTCTCTTCTATGTTTGACAGTGTGATCAGTATATGTCTCGGAGTGGGTTTTTTTGGATTTATTCTATTTGGAGTTCGCTGAGCATTTATGATTTGTGTATTTATGTTGTTTAGAAGATTTGGGAAGTTTTCCCCAACAATTTCTTTGAATACTCTTCCTAGACCTTTACCCTTTTCTTCCCCTTCTGGGACACCAATGAGTCTTATATTCGGACGTTTCATATTATCTATCATATCCCTGAGGTCCATTTCGAGTTTTTCAATTTTTTTCCCCATTCTTTCTTTTATGCTTTCATTTTCCATTCTGTCATCTTCCAGGTCACTGATTCGTTGTTCAACTTCCTCTAGTCTTGTACTATGAGTGTCCAGAATCGTTTTAATTTGGTCAACAGTTTCTTTAATTTCCATAAGATCATCCATTTTTTTATTTAGTCTTGCAATGTCTTCTTTATGCTCTTCTAGGGTCTTCTTGATTTCCTTCATATCCCGTACTAGGGTCTCATTGTTCATCTTTAGTTCTTTGAGTAGCTGCTCTAGGTGTGTCTCTTCTGGTCTTTTGATTTGGGTGCTTGGGCTTGGGTTATCCATATCGTCTGGTTTTTTCATATGCTTTATAATTTTCTGTTGTTTTTGGCCTCGTGGCATTTGCTGACCTTGATAGGGTTCTTTTAGGGTTTGTAGACCAGTTGAAGTCCTTATCTCTAATTTATCAGATCTACAGCTTCGTGGAGTACACTTTCTCTAACTAACCAGCAGGTGGCGTCCACGAGCCACCTGTTCTCCACAAGCCAGATCTCCCCTGCTTAGCCTTTTGGTGAGTGGGTGAGTGAGTCTTGTGGGGCCCAATTGGTGTCCCAAGCTTGCGTGTGTAGTTGGTGTTGCCTGCCCTGTATGTGGGGCGTGTTTCTGGGCAGTCGGGGAGGGGGGGTGGCCCTAACAATCAAATCTCCCTGATGATCCTAGAGTTTTAAAGCTACTGCAATAGTCTAATCCTTCAGTTCAGTCCTGCCACAGTTTGTCTCTGCCACTGACCCACAAGTCTTTGGTATTGGCGTATGGCTCCTGAGACTTGCAAGTGGGCCCCTCTTCCAGGCTGTGCACCCCGGGTCCTCTGTTGAGGGATGACTGTGCTATGTCACAGGTGAGTGCCGTCCCCCCAGGGCAGTTCTGGGCTGCTGGGCTGTGTTGGGAGGCTCCCAGTCTGCTCAAATGATGGCTGAATGGGGCTCTGTTAATTCACACTGCTCCCCCTTCCCAGCTCTGGGACATTCAGCTGAGGTTGCAGGGAAGGCTAATGTCCACGCCCAGTTTTGTGGTGTGTGCCTGTTATTTGAAGCACTTCCGTCACACTGGGTTGTCTGGGACAGCTCTGGGCTATGGGGCTGGCGATGGGCAGGAGTGTTTCCTGTCCACCAGGATGGTGGCTGTGAGCGGACACCCCCCTTTTCTTGGGAAGTTGTGTTGTTTAGTGAATTTTCTCAGCCACTGGATTATTGCCTTTTGTCTCAGAGCTCTCTTAGTTCTGCTCTTGACTTGACGTGCCCAAATTTCAATTCTTTGAAGCTTTCTGTATTGAGCTTCTTAGAGTAATTGTTTTAGAAAAAGCAAAAAAGGATTTAAAAAAAAAAAAAAAAAAAAAAAAAAAAAAAAAAAAAAAAACGGTCCTCCTCAGAGATTTAATGGGTTATTGAAATGCTAAGAGACAAAGCAACCAGGGCCATTAAGGAAAGTTGCCCAGGGCAGAGAGATCAGCCTTGCTTCGGGATTTGCATATGCGCCTTAAGGCCTGATCTCCGCCCTTCCCCTTTCTGTGTTCACCAGAACTCCAAAAATCCTCTGCTTTTATTTTGGAGTTTTTCGTGTTGTTTTTGTTCTATGCCTGTCTCGTCTCTGCTGGGCTGGCTGCTCTCAGAGTCTCTGGTGTCTGGCCTCAGTCTATCTATGGTTGGAGTTTGAATCAGTAGAATGAGTTTCCGGTAAGAGCAGCCACTGCAATTCTCCCTTCTCCTTCCTGGAGCTGACAGCCCCTCCTCCCCCGGGACTGAGCCTGGCAGGGAGGGGCGCGGGTCCCCTGGCCGCAAAAACTTACAGATTTCGCTGATCTCAGCAGTTCCACGTTTTCATGAGTGTTGTATGAAGTATGCCCAAAGACAGATTGCTCTGTGGTGTCCAGTCCACGCAGTTCCTGGCTTTTTACCTACTTTCCTGGAGGAGTAACTAAAACATACAGCTCACCAGTCTGCCATCTTGCCCCTGTATCGCTGCAGTACTTATAAAGAAAAGAAAATTAGGTTATCAAACATTTCTACAGGAACATTTTAAGTTAGAATAAAATGAATAACATATTTAAGATAATGCAAAGTAAGAATTTTATATTCATCAAAAGAAACTTGAAAGTATAAGGGGCAAAAATTCTTATTACCATTCAAAGAGTCAGTATACTGTTCTTATGATCACATATTGAGAAATCTATTAGAGAACAATCTTCAGGCAACCAAAGTGTTCTAGAAAGACAATGACATAAGGACTGATGTTGACCATTAAATAGAATAACTTGCAAAACTAATACCAAATTAAGCTTAAAAGAGAGAGAATATAGAATTCAATGGCTATATATTCAAGCAATATAGATATAGCATAACTATTTTGAAGTAGGGTAATATATAGTTGATATAGAAAAAGGAAATTCATGAGTTTATGATGAAATTTTAAAACTAGAAAATTGGTTTTTCATTTTCTGTGAATTATAAGGAGTCAATTATGTTGAATACTAGTAAATAAAGGATAACAATCTAGTATTTTCTGTGTTCCTTATATGAATAGTACCACTGTGAAAGCAAATAGTAGATTAAAAGGAGCATCTCTATAAAAATATTCCACCTTACAAATGGATACATTATTCATTTATTCATACCCCAATGAGTTAATTTAGGCATTGAACCCCAACAGCTGCTAACATCACAAAAAGAGACACAACAATACCTTATATGCATTCTTGTTAAAGAATGCAACACCACCTATAGGCTTGCCAAAGGGATCCAACATGAGGCTGAAGAAGATTTTGGAGCCAGCTGCCAGTTTGCAGGAAATATAGACAAAAGAAGAACTCATTAAATTGCATGAGACTGTGGAGAACTCTACAGGTTAAATAGTCCAAGTACTTCAAAAACTAAGCTGTAAGGAAAATGAAGGGATGAAAAGGAATCCTGTAGCTTAAAAGAATGAAAATATACAGTATTTTAATTGTAAAGACTAAACAATAGTTTAAATTGCATACTCATAAATTCTACCCAATACTCTTTTCATTGAGAACAAACTACTGTCAAATATCACTGTGCCAGTTTGAATGTATTGTGTCCCCCAAATGCCATTATCATTGTGGTCTTGTGGGACAGACGTTTTGGTGCTGGTTGGATTTGCTTGGAGTGTGCCCCACCCAGCTGTTGGTGATAATTTTGATGAGATGTTCCCATGGAGGCGTGGCCCCACCCATTTGGGGTGGGCCTTGATCGGTGGAGCTATATAAATGAGCTGACTCAAAGAGGAAAGAGAGTGCAGCTGGGAGTGATGTTTTGAAGAGAAGCAAGCTTGCTAGAAAGGAACGTCCTGGGAGAAAGCCGTTTTGAGGCCGGAGCTTTGGAGCAGACGCCAGCTGCCTTCCTAGCTAACAGAGGTTTTCCAGACACCACTGGCCGTCCTCCGGTGAAGGTACCCAATTGCTGAGGTGTTACTTTGGATGCTTTGTGGCCTTAAGACTGTAACTGTGTAGTGAAATAAACCCCCGTTTTATAAAGGCCTGTCCATCTCTGGTGTTTTGCATTCTGCAGCATTAGCAAACTAGAACAGATTTTGGTACCGGAAGTGGGGTGCTTTTGCTGCAGAGTTTGCAAATACCAAACATGTTGGAATGGCTTTTTAAATGGATAATGGGGAGTTTCTGGAAGAATTGGGAGGAGCTTGATAGAAAAGGCCAAAACTGCTTTAAAGAGACTGTTTGTGGAAATATGGACTCTAAAGATACTTCTGATGAGGTCTTGAACAGAAATGATGAATGTGTTGTTGCAAACTGGAAGAAAGGTGAACCTTGTTTTAAAGTGGCAGAGAATTTGGCAAAATTGAGTCCTGGTGTCAGATGGAAGGAAGAATTTAAAAGTGACAAACTGGAATACTTAGCTGAGGAGATCTCCAGACTACCTGTGGAGGATATACCCTGGCTTCTCCTTGCAGCTTATAGTAAAATGCGAGCGGAGAGAGATAAACTTAGAACTGAACTCTTGGGTTCAAAGAAACCAGAAGCTGATGGCTTGGAAAATTACGAGCTTCCAGGGGGTGGAATCCCAGAAGCTACAGACCAACGTGAGGATGTAACCAAACATGGAACCCAGCCGCCATTTCAGTACAAGCCACGATTGGAGATGGAATTATCCAGAAAGGATTTGTGGAAAGTCCTATTGTCTGATGGCTTTGACCCCTGCATGCTTCATGCAAAGCCAACAGAATTTTTGCGAGATCTTTACAGACAGAGCTGCTGCCAGTCAGGACTGGAGGAGAAAGACAAGGAACAAATTGCAGGAAAAATTTCTTCAAAGACAGAGCCATGGAGGTTGAGGTCTGGAGTCAAGAGGTCTCGGGCTGGGAGAGCGGAGCAGCCCACATGCATGGGAAGGGTGAGTTTGCCCTGGAGGTCGAGGGCGGGCATTCCACCTCGATGCTCTGGAAGAGTTTTGCCACCTCAGGTCCCAAAGAGGTTGGAGCACATTCCCAGGGAATTGGGGAGAGCCTGGCTGCCACCACACTGTTCTGAAGGGGTTGAGCATGTGCCCTGGAGATGGAAGGGAATCCGGGAGCAGCCCCGATGTTTGAGGAGGGTGGGGCCGAGAAGGTGGTCTCCCCAATGTGTGGGTATGTTGGAGCACTCACCTAAGCGTTTGGAGAGGAAAGGGCTGCCACAAAGGCCCTTAGGAAGGGTTAGACTCCCACTCTCTCAAGCCCCAATGATGCAACGTTTTGTAAATGACTCTCAGACTTTGAATTCTAATGGAGTTTGTCCTGCAGGTTTTAAGAACTGTTTTGGTCCTGTTAACCCTGTTTTCCTTACTGTTTCTCCTTATGGCAATGGGAATGTTTATCCTATGAATGCCCATCATTTGTATATTGGAAGCATATAACTTGTTCTAAGTCCACAGATCCAAGCTAAAGGAAAAGTATGCCTTAGGACTGATCACGCCTATATTTGATTTTGATGGGATTTTGTACTTAACTTTTGTTACTGAAATGGTTTAAGTTTTTGTGATATTGTGATGAAATGAATGTATTTTGTATTTGGAAAGATAATGTCATTTTGGGGTCCAGGGGGTGGAATGTGCCGGTTTGAATGTATTGTGTCCCCCAAATGCCATTATCATTGTGGTCTTGTGGGACAGACGTTTTGGTGCTGGTTGGATTTGCTTGGAGTGTGCCCCACCCAGCTGTTCGTGATAATTTTGATGAGATGTTCCCATGGAGGCGTGGCCCCACCCATTCGGGGTGGGCCTTGATCGGTGGAGCTATATAAATGAGCTGACTCAAAGAGGAAAGAGAGTGCAGCTGGGAGTGATGTTTTGAAGAGAAGCAAGCTTGCTAGAAAGGAACGTCCTGGGAGAAAGCCGTTTTGAGGCCGGAGCTTTGGAGCAGACGCCAGCTGCCTTCCTAGCTAACAGAGGTTTTCCAGACACCACTGGCCGTCCTCCCGTGAAGGTACCCAATTGCTGAGGTGTTACTTTGGATGCTTTGTGGCCTTAAGACTGTAACTGTGTAGTGAAATAAACCCCTGTTTTATAAAGGCCTGTCCATCTCTGGTGTTTTGCATTCTGCAGCATTAGCAAACTAGAACAATCACTAATGATAAATCTCCATCCATTTATTCATTCATTGTTAAGTGTGATTCTCCAACCCCATATTTGAAACAATTGCTTCTTTTTTATGTTTCCAGGGTCTTAATTTCAATAGAGGGAAGAAACTTTCAAAAGTATCTTTTTTGAATAGAAATGTCAAGGATTTACCTCAACTTCTGGACCCACCAACTAATTTCCCAGTGTAAAGGAGTATTATATTTATGGGATAGTATTTTGCAATATGGGACTAGTAAGAGTTGTACTGATTTACCTCATTTTACTTATTAAGATCCATTTATATTTCACAATATATCAATGGAGGTAGAAATAGTCAATGAGTTTTAATAATTTCACTGTACTTTCTATTTTTATAAAGATCAGCTAAATATTCTAAGTGCCTTTTATGTTAAGACCAGAAATATCATTTACAGGACCAAAATGAGTAAGGACATATTATGTAACTTCCTTGGGGTCTTACAAAAAGATAGTACCATTGCTTCAATTCACTGATTTCTCTGTCATTACTGTTTCTTGAATATTTTCCAATCTGTGAAGGAATGTAAAGTCATGCTCTTTTAGTGAATACCAGTCTTCATATGGGAGCAAAGATAATGTTGAAACCTAAGATGAATATCATTATTCTAAACTACAAAAGGAATAACTATAGGATAAACTCAATCCCTTGGACTAGTTGGAGATTCTTCATATTTTTCAGAAGACATGCTTGATGGGATTTTGGTAATCTACCATAAAATCTCATTAATAAAAATTACTAAATGCCTGAGGCATAATAGGCAAGCTATAAATGTTACTTCATTCTTTTATTTCCTTTATTTCCAGTTTCATTCAAGTGTTATGTATTTCACTGATCCCCTCCCTCCAAGAGCAAAACTGAAAATGCAATTAACTTTTATGACATTGATACAAATAATTCATGCCGTTTCAGAAAAGGGAAGAGAGGAGTGCAATTTGTTGAAAGATTGCATTTGGTAAATTAACCCAGGAATACTACCTTAAAACAATCACTCTCCAAATCTCCTGCTATCTCCTGCAGTCTCTGATGGGTGCAAAGTAGAGATGGCAAAACAGGTGGCTAGAAAATTGGTACAGATTGAGCATTTTAGATGTCTTGTACGTTAACACTATTCTTGAGAAAGTCAAAACAAAATAGTTGGAATATGTTAGTTGGGAACAAAAGTGTTAATGCTATTTTTTCTGCAACAAAAAAAGTCCAAGTATATATTGGCACTTGTGCATAGACTAAAAATGAAAGAAAACTACAAAAATACCTTAACATCATGCAACAAATCCTTAAGGTGAGGGTGGAGTAAGTGTATGGTGGGAAGAAAGGGAAAATATTTAAGAATAAAATTCAAAGAGCCTAAAAAGAAAACAAATCTTAAGGACAAAAGTCATTAAAATTTTGTAAGAATTGGAAAACTGCTAAAATATGAAAATAAAAAAGTAACCGTAATAGACAATGAAAATCATATCTTGATTGTGGTGGTGGCTACCCAGGTGACAAAATTGATAGAGCTACACACACACACAAACACACTCACACATGAGGGTGTATGTATAATTAGAGAAATCAGAAGAATCTATAGATTTTTCCCATACCAATTTCTTCATTTTGATGTACTGTGGTTTTTTAAGATATTGGCATTGGGAGAAGGGCTCCATAGTACTTCTGTATATAATTCTTTACAATCTTCTGTGGATTGACAATTATTTCAAAATAAAAGTTATTTTTAAAAGGGCACTCCAATGAGGAATTCAGAATTTACTGGCTAGTCCCCCTACTGAAACCCTGATTTCGAAAGCAAAAGTTCTAAAAGTTGGCAGGGGGAAATTTTGTACAGAAGTGTTGGATATTATTCAAATAATTAAATAAATGTGTTTTGCCTCAGTGATCCAAAGACTAATGATGAATAGATGCCTAAGCAGAAAAAAGTTTTCCTGTGAGTAGGAAAAAAAACAGTTAAAACACACACACATACAAACACACAAACACACACCACCCTGGAGAAAAAATTAGCATAATGAAACCTTGAAAAAAATGCACCACCAAATGAAGTAAAATAAGATCTAACACAGAATAGGAAAAAAAAGAAAAAAAGAGGGCATTTTGTGGTGATTTTATCCATGGAAATGGGAAAAACACACAGAAGTTTAATGACAGACTTTAGGCTATAAAAATGCCAATCATACCATTTGAGAACAGTTGAATATAACAAATTATTCCCTTAATAACTTTGTGCAAAGTAAGGGAATTTGTTGCTATTGACCTGATATGTGAAGTATCCCTGACAAAACTGAAGGGTTGAAAGAACTAAAGCTAATTCTGAGTCTATTGTATGTCTATAGTGGCTAGCTTGGCTTCTGGCCAAGATGGAGTAACATGGACTTGATTTACCCTCCCATGTAAAACAACCAAAAGAATGGTTGCAATATGAAACAGCAGTTTTAAATTCATTGGACATCAGCCAAAGAACGACAGTGATCTCTAAGAGATGGGGAAAATAAAGTGAGCCCAACAAATGCTCCAGCCTACTACATTAAGAGAATTTCAAGGTTACAGCATAAGAAGAGGGAACACACAGGAAGCCCACAATTCCTGCTGAGTTGAAGAGATGAAGCTGAAAGTATGGGAGTCCAACATAGCTAGAGTTCACAGAGCAGTCTTAGAGAGGAGAAAGATTCACAGAGAGAAAACTCAAGATATCAATATAGGTACCCCCCCCACATATTATTCAGAATACTGAGCAGTGCATGTATGTGAAGAAACTACCAGAGACTTGGGAAAGAACCAAGTGAAAGGATTAGGGGAAACAATACCCAGAATTCAAACAGGGCCAGAAATAACACTCATTCCTTCCAGCAAGATTAGAAAGCCTCATTATTCTTTGGGAATGGAGTAGAGTATTGAGGATGACCTTGCTCTGTCATATGAAATATTTAAAACTAGAGTAAACATGGCTCTAGTCCTGCCTAACACATCTTAAAAACGCAAGGCCCAAAAGGAACAGAAAATTTCCAAGTAATTTAACTCTATCCCTGAACAAAGTTCAAAAACACTCATAAGACTACAAAAATATTAAGGAACTGACAGAGTAAAAAAAAAATCTGATATCCAATAAAAATTACTATGTATGCAAAGTAAGAAAATATGACATATAATGAGAAAAATCAATCTATTTAAATAGACCCAAACTGACAAATTTGTTAAAATAACAGACAGGGACATTAAAATGGTTATTATAACTGATTTTAGGTAGAGGAATGTAATATTTTAGAAAAAGGACCAAATATAAATTCTACAGATAAAAACTACAATATTTGAGGTGAAAAATACACTGGATAGAATTTAGAGTGGATTAGACATTGAAAAGAATATTAGTGACTTTGAAAACATAGTAATAGAAACTATCCAAATGAAACAGATTTCAAAAAATAAAAAAATGAAGAGTATCTGTTAATTCTGAAACAATTTATCAATATCATTCTGGAAAACAGTTAGGCAGTTTCTTTTAAAACTAAATGTTTACTAATACCTCCCAGCATAATACACCTGGGCATTTTTCCCAGAGAAATGAAAACATATATTCACCAAAAACATGTACACAAATATTCATAGCTGCTTTATGCATAATAGCCAAAAACTGGATGCAAACTATATAAGTTCCCTAAGGATGCTGTAATAGTGTACCACAAACTGGGTGACTTAAAATAATAGAAGTTTATTCTCTCACAGTTCTGAAGGCCTGAAGTCTTAAGTCAAGGTGTTGGCTGGACCATGCTCCCTCTGAAGTTCTAAGGAAGAATCTGTTCCATGCCTATTTCTTAGCTTCTGGTGGCTTTCTGGCAATTCCTGGTGTTTCTCAGTTTGCAATTTCGTAACACCAATTTCTTACTCCATCTCCTCATGGTTCTCTTCCCTCTGTATGTCTCTGTGTCCATATTCACTCTTCTTATAGGGACCTGAGTCATATTGGACTAGGGCCAATTCTAATTCAATATGACCTCATCTTAACTAATTACATCTGCAAAGACCCTATTTCCAAATAAGATCATATTCACAGGTACTGTGTTTAGCACTTGAAAGTATCATTGTGGGGGGCACAATTCAACCCACAACACAGATTTCCTTCAATGCAGGAATGATTAAACACAATGTAATACATCCATGATATGAAATACTTTTCTCAAACATAAAAATGAATGGACTGTTGACACATAAAACCACTAGAGTGGATCTCAAGTGGCTAAGTGGAAAAAGCCAATCTCAAAAGGTCATATAGGAGAGAGGGGCAAGATGGCGGCATAGAGAGGAGTGGAAGCTAAGCAGTCCCCCTGGAACAACTACAAAAAAATAGAAACAACTAGTAAATAATCCAGAATAACTGCGGGGGGACAAACGAGACCATCCACTCATCATACACCAACCTGAATTGGGAGGAATGCCCGAGAACACAGCATAAAATCTGTAAGTAAAACCTGCGGAACCAGGTCAGGAGACCCCCTCCCCCATAGGCCGAGCTGCGGAGCTGCGTGGTGCCACAGAGAAGCTCTCTCCCAGCAAGCAAATACAGCTCAGCTGAGCTCCAACTGGGGTTTTAAGTAGCGAGTGTGAACTGCTCACTGCAGGTACGCAGCCCCAAAAAACAGACAGAGGCTTTGGGTGATGACTGACTTGGGAGAGCCAGAGGGTCGCCTTGACTGGGTCTGAAGGGGACTATCGGTTTCTTCCTTGGCTCAGTGGAGAAAGCCCCAGTCATTTTAAGTTTCCAGGGCTGTGACTCCGGGAAGGGCGGAGACAGCACAAGCAGAGAGCGAGACCATTGAAATGCTAATGACCTCCACCTGGGGGGGTCTGTCTTCTCTAGGAGGAAAGGGGTGGGGCCCTTTCCATTCAGAACCAGACCCCAGAGCCTGGGGGAACACGGCCACACCTCCTCACACCAGTCAAGAATTATAGGCTGACAGGTGCCACCTGCTGGGCAGAAAAGCACAGTGACCCGAGGCATCAAAGGGTGGAGCAATTTTCTAAGACACACCCGCAGGGAAACCAGATACTGTATATTTCTTCTCTCTGGGACCTGAGCCTGTTCTGGTCTGGGAAAACCTGATTTGGATAACCAAGGAAAACATGCCTAGACAACAGAAAATTACAACCTACACTAAGAAAAACAAAGTTATGGCCCAGTCAAAGGAACAAACGTACACTTCAACTGAGATACAGGAATTTAAACAACTAATGCTAAATCAATTCAAAAAGTTTAGAGAAGATATTGCAAAAGAGATAGAGGCTGTAAAGGAAGCACTGGACATGTATACGGCAGAAATCAAAAGTTCAAAAAACCTGCTGGTAGAATCTATGGAAATGAAAGGCACAACACAAGAGATGAAAGACACAATGGAAGCATACAACAGCAGATCTCAAGAGGCAGAAGAAAACACTCAGGAACTGGAGAACAAAACACCTGAAAGCCTACACGCAAAGGAGCAGATGGAGAAAAGAATGAAAAAATATGAGCAACGTCTCCGGGAACTCAAGGATGAAACAAAGTACAGTAATGTATGTATCATTGGTGTCCCAGAAGGAGAAGAGAAGGGAAAGGGGGCAGAAGCAATAATAGAGGAAATAATTAATGAAAATTTCCCATCTCTTATGAAAGACATAAAATTACAGATCCAAGAAGCGCAGCGTACTCCAAACAGAAGAGATATGAATAGGTCTACGCCAAGACACTTAATAATCAGATTATCAAATGTCAAAGACAAAGAGAGAATCCTGAAAGCAGCAAGAGAAAAGCAATCCATTACATACAAAGGAAGCTTAATAAGACTATGTGCGGATCTCTCAGCAGAAACCATGGAGGCAAGAAGGAAGTGGTGTGATATATTTAAGACACTGAAAGAGAAAAACCACCAACCAAGAATCCTGTATCCAGCAAAGCTGTCCTTCAAATATGAGGGAGAGCTCAAAATATTTTCTGACAAACAGACAATGAGAGACTTTGTGAACAAGACACCTGCCCTACAGGAAATACTAAAGGGAGCACTACAGGGTGATAGAAGACAGGAGTGCGTGGTTTGGAACACAATTTGGGGAGATGGTAGCACAACAATGTAAGTACACTGAACAAAGGTAACTATGAATACGGTTGAGAGAGGAAGGTGGGGAGCATGTGAGACACCACAAGAAAGGAGGAAAGATAAAGACTGGGACTGTGTAACTTGGTGAAATCTAGAGTATTCAACAATTGCGATAAAATGTACAAATATGTTCTTTTACAAGGGAGAACAAGCAAATGTCAACCTTGCAAGGTGTTAAAAATGGGGAGGCATTGGGGAAGGGATGCAATCAGCATAAACTAGAGACTGTAACTAATAGAATCATTGTATCATGCTTCCTTTAATGTAACAAAGGTGATATACCAAGGTGAATGCAGATAAGAGGGGGGGATAGGAGAGGCATGTTAGACACTTGACATTGGTGGTATTGTCTGATTCTTTATTCTACTTTGATTTAAGGTTATTTTTCCTTTTGCTGCTTCCTAGCTGTCATTTTCTTTTTTTCCTCTTTCTTTTGCCTCTCTACCTTCTTTGACTCTCCCTCCTGCCTTGTGGAAGTAATGTAGATGCTCTTATATAGATAGTGGTGAAGGTGGTGAACACATAAATGTATGACCATGCAGAAAACCATCGAGTATTTACTTGGGATGGAATGTATGGTGAGTGAACAAAACCATATTAAAAAAAATGGGTCGATGACAAAACCTCGAGGGCAATATACTGAGTGAAATAAGCCAGACACATTAGGACAATTATTGCAGGGTCTCACTGATAGGAACTAATTACAATATGTAAACTCATAGACATGAAATATAAGGTACCAGGATATAGGACGAGGCTTAAGAATGGGGAGTGGTTGCTTAGTATGAGCAGAATGTTCAATTAGGATGAACTTAAATGTTTGGAAATGAACAGGGGTGTTGGTAGCAAGACGTGAGAATAACTAACAGCGCTGAATGGTGTGTGAATGAGGTGGAAAGGGGAAGCTCAGAGTCATATATGTCACCAGAAGGAAAGTTGGAGGTCAAAAGATGGGAATGTATAAAACTGAATCCTATGGTTGGCAATGTCAATGATCAACTGTACAAATACTAGAAATCACTTCATGAACCAGAACAAATGTATGATGATACAATTAGAAGTTAATAATAGAGGGGCATATAGGAAAGAACTATATACCTATTACAAACTATATACTACAGTTAGTAGTATTTCAACATTTTTTCATAAACAGTAACAAACGTACTATATCAATACTAGGAGTCAAAAATTGAGGGGGGTTGGTTAGGGATAGGGGAGGATTAGAGTTTCCTTTTCTTTTTTTCTTTTTTCATCTTTCACTTTATTTCTTGTCTGGAGTAATGAAAAGTTTCTAAAAATTGAACAAAAATTAAGTGTGATGGATGCACAGCTGTATGAGGGTACCCAGGGGCAAGTGATTGTACACTTTGGATCTTTGGATAATTGTATGGTATCTGAACAATCTCAATAAAAATGAAAAAAAAAGTCATATGCTATATAATTTCATTTATCCTATGGTGGGAGCTAGAGTATGGGTATGACTATAAAGGCTTATTACAAGACAGATTATTGTTATGAGGGAATAGTTCTGTGTCCTGGTCACTGTAGTGTTTCCACAAATCTACAAATGAAATAAAATGGCATGAAATTATATGTGCATATTGTACAATGTCAGTTTTTTATTTTAAAATTGTATTATAATTACTTAAGGTGCTTGGGAAAACTGGGTGATGTGTACATTATATCCCTCTGTACTATGTTTGCAAATCCCTATAAATCTATAATTGTTTCACAATAGTTTATTAAAGAACAGCATGCCAAGAGTGCTGTGACAACCTCATGTTGCCAGATATACATTTAATTGGGAAAACTTAAGTGGGGGTAGAAAAATATTTGAAGGAATAATGGCTGAAAATTTCCCAGATTTGATGGAAACTATAAATCACAGATCCAAGGACCTCAAAACACCCCAAGAATAAGAAACTTGAAGAAAACTACATCAATGCACAACACAATCAAATTGCTTCAACCAGCAATAAAGAGAAACCTTAAAAGAAACCAAAAGAAAAAGATATAGTACATACAGAGGAACAAAATAATTATGACAGTAGATTTCTTACAATGCAAGCTAGAAGACCATGGAGAAACATCTTTAGAGTAGAGTTTTTGTTTCCAAGGCTACTCAAGCAAAAACCATGCAGTGGGCTGGCTTAAACAATAAGAGTTTATTAGCTCACTGTTTTGAGGCTGGGAAAATGTCCAAATCAAGGCATCATTAGAGTGATGAATTCTTTCTGAAGACTGGAATTCTGGGGCTGGCTGCCAGAAATCCTTGGTTCCTAGTTTGTCACAGGACAGGAAACATGCCAGCCTCTTCTGTCCTCTCCTTTCTCCACCACATTCTGTTGATTTCAGATTCTGTCTGCTCCTTCTGTGGCTTTCTCTCTCTGTATCTGAATTTCACTCTCTTATAAAAGATTCCAGCAAAAGGATTAAGATCCATCATCATTGAAGTTGGACGCACCTTAACTGAAATAACCTCATCAAAAAGTCCTATGTGCAGGATGACAGAAGATGGCAGCATATAGAGGAGTGGAAGTTAGTTAGCCCCCCTAGAACTACTAATAAACAACCAGGAACAACCAGCAAATAATCTGGAATAACTGCTGGGGGACAACCATGATGGTCCACACATCATACACAAACCTGGATTGGGAGGAATGCCTGAGATCACAGCATAAAATCTATAAGTAAAAACTAGGGACCAGAGCTGGGACTCTCCCTCCCCACACAGCCCTGAACTGCAAAACCTTGCTGTAGTAGAAAGCAGCACTCTCTGAACAAGCAAATGTACCTCAGTCCAGCTCCAACTGGGGTTTTAGTTAACAAACATGGACTGCTCAATACAAGCTACAAATCCCCAACAAGCAGACAGAGGCTTTTAGTCATAACTGACTTTTAAAGAGCAAGAAGATTTCTCTGTCCCAGGAGGAGGAGCCCATAGGAGCAGGTGCTACCTCTGGCCAATGGGTGAAATGGGGGGGCCATGGACTGACCTTGAAGGGGGATTTCTGTCCCTTTTTCTCTCTCTTAACCTCAGCTGCTCAGTGGAAAAAGCCTCAGTCATTTTCAGTTCCTAGTGTTCTGACCCAGACAAGGGTGGAGCTAGCAGAATCAGAAAGACAAAGAACCTATTCAAATGCAGAAGATAACTCCCTAGGGGGTGCATCTTCCCTAAGAGGAAGGAGGTGGTGCCCAGCTCTACTAACCACCTTCCATTCAGAACCAAACCCCAGAGCCTGGAGCAAAACAGCCAAAACAGAAATTAAACAGGCCACACCTACTTACACCAGTCAGGAGTGGCAGGCTGACAGGCACCACCTACTGGGCAGGTTAGGAAAAGAACAGCAGCTTGAGGCCTCACAGGTATGTCAATCTTCTAAGACACACCCTTAGGGAAACATGATACTGAATATTTTCCCCTTCTGAGACCTGAGCCCATTCTGGTCTGGGAAAACCTGATTGGGGTAACCAAGGAAACCAGATGGCTAGACAACAGAAAACTACAACCTACCCTAAGAAAAATGAAGTTATGGCCCAGTCAAAGGAACAAACTTGCACTTCAACTGAGATACAGGATTTGAAACAATGCTAAATCAATTCAAAAAGTTTCAGAAAGGTATGGCAAGAGAGATGAAACATATAATGAAAATATTGGGTGTACATAAGGTAGAAATTGAAAGTTCAGAAAAACAACTGGGAGAATCTATGGAAATGAAAGGCACAACACAAGAGTTGAAAGACACAAAGGAGACATACAACAGCAGATCTCAAAAGGCAGAAGAAAACACTCAGGAACAGGAGAACAAGACACCTGAAATCCTACACACAAAAGAACAGATAGGGAAAAGAATGGAAAAATATGAGCAATGTCTCAGGGAATTGAATGACAACATGAAATGCATGAATGTACATATCATGGGTGCACCAGAAGGAGAAGGAAAGGGAAAAGGGACAGAAGCAATAATAGAGGAAATAATGAAAATTTCCCATCTCTTATGAAGCACATAAAATTACAGAAACAAGAAGCACAGCATATCCCCAACAGAATAAATCTGAATAGGCCTATGCCAAGACACTTAATAATCAGATTATCAAATGTCAAAGACAAAGACAGAATCCTGAAAGCAGCCAGAGAACAATGATCCATCACATACAAAGGAAGCTTGATATGACTATGCGTGGAGTTCTCAGTAGAAACCATGGAGGCAGGAAGGAAGTGGGGTGATATATTTTAGATATGGGAAGAGAAAAACTGCCAAGATTCCTATATACAGCAAAACTGTCCTTCAAATATGAGGGACAGTTTAAAATATTCTATGACAACAGACAATGAGAGAGTTTGTGAAAAAGATACCTGCTCTACAGGAAATACTAAAGGTAGCACTACAGACAGGAAAAAAACAGGAGTGAGGGGTTTTGGACACAGTTTTGGGTAATGATTGCATGGAAATTTAAGTACACTGAACAAAGTTGACTGAGTGTGGTTGAAAGAGGAAGGTTAGGAACATATGGGACACCAGAAGGAAAGAGGAAAGATAAAGACTGGGACTGTATAACTCAATGAAACCTAGTGCTCAAAAATTGTTATAAAATGTACAAATATGTTTTCACATGAGAGAGAACAAATGAATGTCAACTTGGCAAGGTGTTAAAAATAGAGTGGTATTGGGGGAAAGTACAATCAATGCAAACTAGAGACTATAACAGAAACATTGTGTTATGCTTCCTTTAAAGTAACAAAGGCAATATACCAAAGCTAAATGCATATAAGAGGGGGACATAAGGGAGGGGTATGGGACTCTTAGCATTGGTGATGTTGTCTGACTCTTTATTCTACTTTAATTTAATGCTATCTTTCCTTTTATTGCTTCCTAGCTGTCATTTTTCCCCTTTTCCTTTTTTTCCCTTTATTTTTTCTTTTTCCTTTGTCTCTCTATCTTCTTGGACTCTTCCTTCTTCTTTGTGGAAGAAATGGAGATGTCCTTATACAGATAATGGTGATTGTGGTGAATCCATGAATGCATAACTAAACAGGGAACCACTGATTACTTAGGATGGAATGTATGGTGTGTGAACAAAACCATCTTAAAAACAGGTTGATGAAGAATCCTTGAGGGCACTAATATTGAGTGAATTAAGTCAGACACATAAGACAAATATTGCAGGGTCTCACTGATATGAATTAATTATAATATGTAAACACATAGACATGAAGTATAAGTTACCAGGATATAGAAAGAGGCTAAAGAATGGGGAGTGATTGCTTATTATGAGCAGAATGTTCAACTAGGTTGAACCTAAATGTTTGGAAATGGACAGAGGTCATGGTAGCACATTGTGAGAATAAATAACAGTGCTAAACGGTCTATAAATGTGGTGGAAAGGGGGAGGCTCAGTGTCATGTATGTCACTGGAAGGAAAGTTGCAGGTTAAAAGATGGGAATGTATAAAACAGTGAATCTTGTGGTGGGCAATGTCCATGATTAACTTTACAAATATTAGAAATCTCTTTCATGCACTAGAACAAATGTATAACACTATAACTAGAAGTTAATAGTAGAGGTGCATGTAGGAAAAAATTATACCTATTGCAAACTATATATTACAGTTAGTAGTATTTTAACATACATTCATCAACCGTAACAAATGTACTAAACCAATACTATGAGTCAATAATGGAGGAGGTGTCATTAGGGGTATGTGAGGATTTGAGCTTCCTTTTTTGTCTTTATTTCTTTTGTGGAGTAATGAAAATGTTCTAAAAATTAAAAAAAAATAATCATGGTGATGGATGCACAGCTGTATTATGTTACCATGGGCAATTGATTGTATACTTTGGAATTTTGGATAATTGCATGGTATGTCAACAATCTCAATTAAAAAGTCCTACTTATAATGGGTTGACACACACAGGAATGGATGAAGTTTAAGAATTTGTTTTTTCTGTGGTACACACAGCTCCAAGCCATCATGAGTACTGATAGAAAAAGTAATTTGTCAAGCCAAATACAGGCACAGTAAAACAAGCTTTTAAAAATGATGGCACCGCAGTAATGAAGTTAGCCCAATTTTTTAAATGAGCAAAAGAAATGAATAGACAATTCTTTAAAGAATATATAAAAATCATCAATAATAATTTGAAAAGCTGCACATCATTAGTTATCAGATAAATGAAAATTAAAAATGCAATGTGTCCACTTCATACACACTAGGATGACTATAATAAAAGAGCAGACAAAAACAACTTTTGGATGTATGTGGGGAGATTTGAGTCCTCATAAATTGCTGGTGAAAATGTAAAATGGTACAGCCACTATGGAAAACAGTCTGGCAGTTCCTCAAATTATTAAACCTGGAGTTACTATATGACCAAGCACTTCCTCTCCTAGATATATATCTAAGAGAAATGAAAACATGTCCCGAAAAAAACTTGCAAATGAATGTACATAGCAGAGTTATTTACAAGAGCCAAAAAGTGGAAGAAACCCAAATGTTCACCAACTTTTGAATGGATACAGAAATTGCAGTATATCCATATAATCAAATATTTTTCATCTATAAAAAAGAGTGAAGTGCTAATACATACTACAACATGGATGAAACTTCAACACATTTTTCTAAGTGAAAGAAGCCAGTCACAAGAGAACACACATTATTATATTCCATTTATATGAAATGTACAGAATATGTAAGTCTATAGAGACAGAAAGTGGGTTAGTGTTTACTTAGGGCTGGAGGGGTTGGAGGAAAATGGACAGTGATTGCTAATGGAAATGGGGTTTCCTTTTGACATGATAAAAATATTCTATAATTAATTGTGGTGATGGTAGCTTATCTTTGAGAAAATTTGAAAACCATTGATTTGTACAGCTTAAATTGGTGAATTGTTGGCATGCTAATTTTTGTCAATAAATCTGTTAAAAATGACTGTGAAGGATCAGCCTCAAAATGAAGTGATGGGAGAAACTAAGACGGCAGCTACGTGAGACAGGGCAAAAAAACACCTCCGTGAAAAACACTAGATAAAAATCAGAAAGTGACCCAGAATACTGGTTACAGCTATGCACCAGCTGGACGAGGTCTGCTAGTTCCACAGGGGCTGTATACTTGGTGAAACTGGGAGTCTGCATTCTGAAACAAGTGAGTAAGCTGGCTGGAAGACCCGCAGCCGCACGGCAGTCTGGGGAAGCCAGGGTTTGGCTTTTGGAGACCGACTGGCTCTTTAAAAAAAAAAAGGGAAAAGCCCAGGAGCAGCTGCAGTTGTGATAGTGGGAAACACGCAGTAAAACACAGCACGAGGGGGCTGGGCCAGCCTCTCAGTGTCTGGCCTGGAAGATAGCCCGCTGCAGATACCCTCAGGGCTGGGGGAATGGAAGGAAGAGCTGGAAGCAGAAAGAAACCCAGTGGCTAGCAGCTGGCTCCCTGGAGGGCTGGATAAATTCCTGCCTGGAGCTGTGCCCACAGCCCAGAGCCCCTCCAGTTGTCTCGGAGCTGGGAAGGAGGAACTGTGCGATGAGGGGGGTGTTGAGACTCCCCATTTGGCCATCTTTGCATCAGGCTGAAAGCGCCACTGCAAGGCCCAGCAGCCCAGGGCTTCCCTTGAGGGACAGCGAGCACTGGTGACGTAGCACAGCATTCCCTTGGCAGAGGTCCTGGAGGATCCTGGCTGGGTGGGGGGACCCACTCAGAGAAACCAGGGACACTATGCCAAGTCCTGTGGTTTGTGGGACAGCAAGAGAGAGGGTCTGGGGCTGAAATGAAATGAAGGCTTATACTGTTGCGGTGGCTTTGAATCTCTGGGAACCTGGGGGATTTGAATATTAAAGCTGTCCTTCCTCCCTGGCCACCCATACACACGACCCACATTCAGGGCAGACGGCTCCAGCAACACACTCAAACTGAGTTCTCCAACTGAACCCCACAAGAATCATTTCCCCACACACCATGGGAGCAAGGTGGAGAACTGACTTGAGGGGTATAGGTGACCCACAGATGCCATCTGCTAGTTAGTTAGAGAAAGTGTACACCACCAAACTGTGTTTCTGAAAAATTAGATAAATATTTTTTTTTTACAACTTGAAAGAACCCTATCAAGCAAAGCAAATGCCAAGAGGCCAAAAACAACAGAAAATCTTAATGCATGTGATAAAATCAGACGATATGGAGAATCCAACTCCAAACACATAAATCAAGATATCAGAAGAGACATAGTACCTCACACAATTAATCAAAGAACTACAATTGAGGAACGAAAGCATGGCAAAGGATTTAAAGGACATCAAGAAGACCATGGCCCAGGATATAAGTGACATAAAGAAGACCCTAGAAGAGCATAAAGAAGACGTTGCAAGAGTAAATTAAAAAAAAAAGATCTTATGGAAATAAAAGAAACTGTTGGCAAAATTAAAAAGACTCTGGATATTCACAATACAAGACTAGAGGAAGCTGAACAATATCTCAGTGTCCTAGAAATCCACAGAACAGAAAATGAAAGAACAAAAGAAAGAATGGAGAAAAAAACTGAAAAAATCAAAATGGATCTCAGGGATTTGACAGATAAAATAAAATGTCCAAACTTAAGACTCATTGGTGTCCCAGAAGGGGAAGAGAAGGGTAAAGGTCTAGAAAGAGTATTCAAAGAAATTGTTGGAGAAAACTTCCTCAACCTTATACACAATATAAATACACAAAGCATAAATGCCCAGCAAAATCCAAATAGAATAAATCCAAATAAACCCACTCCAAGACATATTCTGATCAGACTGTCAAATACTGAAGAGAAGGAGCAAGTCCTGAAAGCAGCAAGAGAAAAGAAATTCACCACATACAAAGGAAACAACATAAGACTAAGTTGTGACTACTCAGCGGCCACCATGGAGGTGAGAAGGCAGTGGCATGGCATATTTAAAATACTGAGAGAGAAAAATTTCCAACCAAGAATATTTTATCCAGCAAAACTCTCCTTCAAATTTGAGGGAGAGCTTAAATTTTTCACAGACAAACAAATGCTGACAGACTTTGCCAATAAAAGACCTGCCCTACTTCAGATACTAAAGGGAGCCCTACCAACAGAGAAACAAAGAAAGGAGAAAGAGATAGAGAGAATTTTAACAGACATATATAGTACCTTACATCCCAAATCACCAGGACACTCATTTTTCTCTAGTGATCACAGATCTTTCTCCAGAAGGGACCATAAGCTGGAACACAAAACAAGCCTCAAGAAATTAAAAAAAAAAAAATTGAATATTCTCAAAGCACATTCTCCAACCACAATGGAATACAAATAGAAGTCAATAATTTTTGAACTGTAGCTCCACTATTTACTTCCTACATGGTATAAAATACACAAACTCTGAAGACAAATCAGTGGTTTTGAACTCAATGTAAAATATGTAATTTTAGACAACTATATAAAAGTGGGGGAATGAAGGAGTATAGGAACATAGTTTATGTGTCCTATTGAAGTGAAGGTGGTATCAAAGAAAACAAGATTATTATGGATTTAAGATGTTAATTTTAAGCCCCACAGTAAACGCAAAGAAATTATCAGAGAACATAGCCATAGAGATGAAAAGTAGATTATGGGTTAAGAGAAATGGGGGAAGGGGCAATGGGGAGTTAAGAAATGAGTGTAGGGTTGCTGTTTGAGGTGAAGGGAAATTTCTAGTAATGGATGGTGGGAAAGAGCATTACAACATTCTAAATGTGATTAATCCCACTAATGGAAGTCTAGGGAGGGGGTGGAATGGGAAGATTTAGGCTGTATATATGTTTCCACAACTGAAAAAAAAAAAGACAGTCTAAATAGATGACGATTCAATGCCAAGGATGAACTTGGATGGGATTGGAGGATGGAGGACAGGTGGCTCAAAGGGACACAGTTGAGACATAAGGAAAAGGAAATATAGAATGTAAGCTTTGTATCATTGTTGAATCTCTTGTACTTTTTAGCTTTGCTTAATGGGATTGCATAAAAGAATGTTCTTGTTCATGGGAAGTGTATACGTGAATTATAGTGTATGTTCAAGGATGTGTGCAGCTAACTCTCATATGTTCAGAAGACAGAGCAATAGATGATGGATGATAGGGAGGGAGGGAGGGAGAGAAAGAAATAGTGATGTGACAGCATGTTAAAGTTGGTGGATTGAGCTATTGGGGGAGGGGGTCAGGGTATGATGGAATTCTGTGTATGGGGTTAGTATTGTTTTTGCAACTATTCCTATAACTTTGAATTTATTTCAAAATAAAAAAAGACTGCTCAAACGTTAAAAAAAATGAAGTGATGGCGTCATTGGGAATGATGTTGGAGGGACATAATCGCAGCACCAACCAGCTAGCTGCAGAGAATGCAAGTCTGGGAGAATAGCTGCAAGGATGGGGAGAAGTAATGCTGATGGCAGATAAAGTTCTCCTATGGGAAGGAGCCTGATTTCCACCTGCCATCACAGGTGCAGCTTCTTTGGTGTTTTTAACTATGTTCTATCTGTATCAATGTGTTCTGTCCAGTGTTTCCTGTTTTGTTGTGTTTTGTGCTTGGCTGGCCACGTTGATCCTGTTCTAGTGCCTAGAAGTTTGGACTCCAGTAAATGGACCACTGAAAAACAGAAAAGATCCCATGAAATTTGCAGCAACCTAATAAAAATTCAATGGATAGCTGTGGGCTGGTGGAAAGGCCTCTTCACACTAAAGGAAGAAAAGCCAAAAATGTACTTCCTGACCATGATCATTTCTCTTGCTGCGGTTGCTTGGGTGGACCAGCAAGTCCACAACCTTTTTCTCACCTACCTGATAATGACTTTTTTACTGTTGCTTCCTGGATTCAATCAACATGGAATGATTTCAAAGTACACTGGGATGGCCAAAAGGGAGATAAAACAAGCTTCTCAAGCAAAAAGAAAAGAAAAATGAATAATGCATCCTGTTCAATATGATTAATGGACTCCACATTGCCTTGGGAACAGTTTCTACTATGCCATCTGTATACTAAAATGTTATAGCTGTAACTCTCTGCTCTCCCTTATTCTGACCTTAGTTAATAGAAATTCAGACTTGCCAAATAAGGCTTTATGTCTAGTGTCTTCCTGTTAAATGTAACGAGGGTGCATTCTCATCAGTTGACCTTCTATGCCCAACGCCTTAGTAAGTACTGACTTATTTTGATTTTTCTTACCCAATTTTAATGAATTCTTATTTTTAGGCAACTTCCTTTAAAATAATATAGTGGTGAACTTTACCCTTTAGTGCAGTTAATGGTGACTTTCGATAATTGTTTGAGTTGATCTTTGCTTTAGCTAAATGCAGGGCGTGGCTACAGGAAGCCAGTTCTTCTGTCTGCATCTACAGTCTGCCTACAAGAACTGTCGGGCTTCATGAATACAGAGACCAATTTTACCACTTGTGATAACTAAGATTCATTCCTCATTCTGTTTCTTACTGTGGGGGAAGAATCCCCATAGAATAAATTGAAACTAATTCTATGCCCTAGTATGCATTGGTTCCCCCCTGCTGCAAAATTTAGCAATATTTAAGAAACATTGATTCTTTTTCCAAAACATGGAATCTGACAGCTTAGAGCTCCTGTTCCCTTGTACCTAGAGCTCATCTTAGTAAATGCTTAAGAAGCTTTTTAATAGCAGACTTCCAAAAGATTGTATTTTAGATTTTAACATAGTTTTAATTTCAGATTTTCAGATGACTGAAACTACTACTTAACTAGTAGGTTAAGACTCAGGTCTATCACTTTCACTCCAAGAGTGGCCAATAAAGGACAAAAGTGTTCCTGTGTTAGTCAAGATTCATTTCAGTAGAAAATAATCATATCCTCCTAATCTTTCAAGACCAGAATGAGCCTTTAATGGTAAACCTCAAAATTCCCATTTTATGGTCTCCACAGTCTTCAAATAGGAGGTAGAGACAGAGGCTTCCGACTTTTTCCCTAGATGTTTCTCTGAAGACTGCAAGGGCTGCTGTCAGAACAGACTTGCTGTGATGATAGTTGGACTCTAGTCTACAAAGATTTTGTAAGTCCTTTGAAAGCTTCTTATAATTGTTCTCTTCCTTTTAGTAGCTAGAAACTTAGAGTAGTTGAAATCTCTAGGAGTGAATCTCTGAGGACCAAAAGTATTGTGACATATTTGGGAAGAATTCTTAAATTTTGATTAACTAGTCATAATATAGTTTTATGAATTGATCGCACTGATACTGTAAGACCTGGACCTTGTGGTATATCTGTCCTTAAAGAAGTGTTGTTCACACCCCTTCAATATTGCTGTAGACAGTGGTGTACATGTAGCATATGATTTTTTAAAAATATTTCAAATGAAAACTATTTTACATGCTTCCTCTTGTAAATAAGCCTGTCTTCTTACCTGGATCTTTTTTGAGTGTATGTTTTCTAATGAATAACTACTTTTGCACTCTTAATCCTTTATTATTTCTTCTGCTATTTTTGTTTAAAAGGGGAAAAATAAAAATAAAAAAAACTGGAATTGCAAAAAAAAAAAGACTGTGAAATAGAAATTTGTAGACGAAGTGTGTAAGAATTTGTCACCAGCATACCAACACTACAAGACATGTTAAGTGATGTTCTTCATGCAGAACATGATGTTAGAGGGAAATATGTATCTACACAAAGGAATTAAGAGCAGCAGAAATGATAAATACATGAGTTTTCAGTTTTAAAATTATTACTTATACCTCCTTAAAAGATAACTGACTAAACAAAAATTATTACAAAGTATAATGGGCTTTATAGTATCTTTAAATGTACATGTATGTGTAAATATAACATATATTATATTATTATACATGTATGTATATAAACATGGTGTATATAAATGACAACAATAGGACAAAGGCTGGAAGTGGATAGATAGAAGTGACTGCTTTGTGGTTCTTTTTCGTGAAGTGGTATAATACCACTTGAAGGTACATTGTGATAAGTTAAAAGTACATACTATAAACCCTGAAGCCATTAAAATAACAAAACAAAGAGTTATATCTAATAAGGCAACAAAGAGATCAAATAAAGTCATATAATGGTTAGTTCCATGGGTCAGAATGGTGTTAACTGAGGCCTAGGTCTTTGGATCCATCCTTTATTGGATGAGTTACTTCTGTTCTGTTCATGAAGCAGAACTGAATCCTTAACCTTGACTATCCTTCTCAGATATATATTTGCTTGGGATGTTGGAGATTGGGGGGTTGGTGGACAGTGGAGACAGAGTCACTGCCTCTTCAGAATTCATCCCCACTATTATGGAGGTAACTAATGATGAAAAGGAGACCAGTGGGTAATAGCACAGTATTTTATACAAGCATAGTATACTACAATGCAAACTAATGTCCCTCAGTTACAAGCTAGAACACAGGCTTATTCTTACAGTACTTACTTTAATTCTTGTTTCTAAAACATGACAAGAAAAGATATTCTTGTAACATTTTTCAGAGCAGGAAAAGACCTTAAAACTCCATACCAAGAAGCGTCTACCCAGTTACAGGCTGCTTCTGATTATGTGTCCAAGATTGTGAGACAAAATGTAAAATAAAAGTGTATTAGTCCTGGGAAAGAAACTCCCCCAAATCCACCAAATGGATATTGATTGGGACTTTATTTTTGTATAATTATTTTTGTATAATTTTGTATAATTATTTTTGTATAGTTATATAATTTTGTATAATTATGTGCAGGTTAAACAGTATACACAGAAGCCAGTGTCTGAAAATTCACCACCATACTGAAGAACAATGAAAATTTCATGCTGTTTGAAGAAAAATTATTAAATTCCATAATAGGGGGGGCAAGATGGCAGACTGGTGAGCTGTAGGTTTTAGTTACTCCTCCAGGAAAGTAGGTAGAAAGCCAGGAACTGCGTGGACTGGACACCACAGAGCAATCTGACTTTGGGCATACTTCATACAACACTCATGAAAACGTGGAACTGCTGAGATCAGCGAAATCTGTAAGTTTTTGCGGCCAGGGGACCTGCGCCCCTCCCTGCCAGGCTCAGTCCCGTGGGAGCAGGGGCTGTCAGCTCCGGGAAGGAGAAGGGAGAACTGCAGTGGCAGCCCTTATCGGAAACTCATTCTACTGATCCAAACTCCAACCATAGATAGACGGAGACCAGACACCAGAGAATCTGAGAGCAGCCAGCCCAGCAGAGAGGAGACAGGCATAGAAAAAAAACAACACGAAAAACTCCAAAATAAAAGCGGAGGATTTTTGGAGTTCTGGTGAACATAGAAAGGGGAAGGGCAGAGCCCAGGCCCGAGCTCAGGCCCTGAGGCGCATATGCAAATCCCGAAGAAAAGCTGATCTCTCTGCCCTGATCTCTCTGCCCTGTGGACCTTTCCTTAATGGCCCTGGTTGCTTTGTCTCTTAGCATTTCAATAACCCATTAGATCTCTGAGGAGGGCCCTTTTTTTTTTTTTAATCCTTTTTTCTTTTTCTAAAACAATTACTCTAAGAAGCCCAATACAGAAAGCTTCAAAGACTTGCAGTTTGGGCAGGTCAAGTCAAGAGCAGAACTAGGAGAGCTCTGAGACAAAACACAATAATCCAGCGGCTGAGAAAATTCACTAAACACCACAACTTCCCAAGAAAAGGGGGGTGTCCGCTCACAGCCATCATCCTGGTGGACAGGAAACACTCCTGCCCATCGCCAGCCCCATAGCCCAGAACTGCCCCAGACAACCCAGTGTGACGGAAGTGCTTCAAATAACAGGCACACACCACAAAACTGGGCGTGGACATTAGCCTTCCCTGCAACCTCAGCTGATTGTCCCGGAGTTGGGAAGGTAGAGCAGTGTGAGTTAACAAAGCCCCATTCAGCCATTATTTCAGCAGACTGGGAGCCTCCCTACACAGCCCAGCAGCCCAGAACTGCCCTGGGGGTTGGCACTCACCTGTGACATAGCACAGTCATCCCTCAGCAGAGGACCCGGGGTGCGCAGCCTGGAGGGGGGGCCCACTTGCGGGTCTCGGGAGCCATACGCCAATACCAAGGAATTGTGGGTCAGTGGCGGAGACGAACTGTGGCAGGACTGAGCTGAGGGATTGGACTATTGCAGCAGCTTTAAAACTCTAGGATCACCAGGGAGATTTGATTGTTAGAGCCACCCCCCCTCCCTGACTGCCCAGAAACACGCCCCATATACAGGGCAGGCAACACCAACTACACACGCAAGCTTGGTACACCAATTGGACCCCACAAGACTCAGTCCCCCACTCACCAAAAAGGCTAAGCAGGGGAGAACTGGCTTGTGGAGAACAGGTGGCTCGTGGACGCCACCTGCTGGTTAGTTAGAGAAAGTGTACTCCACGAAGCTGTAGATCTGATAAATTAGAGATAAGGACTTCAATTGGTCTACAAATCCTAAAAGAACCCTATCAAGTTCAGCAAATGCCACGAGGCCAAAAACAACAGAAAATTATAAAGCATATGAAAAAACCAGACGATATGGATAACCCAAGCCCAAGCACCCAAATCAAAAGAGCAGAAGAGACACAGCACCTAGAGCAGCTACTCAAAGAACTAAAGATGAACAATGAGACCATAGTACGGGAGACAAAGGAAATCAAGAAGACCCTAGAAGAGCATAAAGAAGACATTGCAAGACTAAATAAAAAAATGGATGATCTTATGGAAATTAAAGAAACTGTTGACCAAATTAAAAAGATTCTGGACACTCATAGTACAAGACTAGAGGAAGTTGAACAACGAATCAGTGACCTCGAAGATGACAGAATGGAAAATGAAAGCATAAAAGAAAGAATGGGGAAAAAAATTGAAAAAATCGAAATGGACTTCAGGGAGATGACAGATAATATGAAACGTCCAAATATAAGACTCATTGGTGTCCCAGAAGGGGAAGAAAAGGGTAAAGGTCTAGGAAGAGTATTCAAAGAAATTGTTGGGGAAAACTTCCCAAATCTTCTAAACAACATAAATACATAAATCATAAATGCTCAGCGAACCCCAAATAGAATAAATCCAAATAAACCCACTCCGAGACATATACTGATCACACTGTCAAACACAGAAGAGAAGGAGCAAGTTCTGAAAGCAGCAAGAGAAAAGCAATTCACCACATACAAAGGAAACAGCAGAAGACTAAGTAGTGACTACTCACCAGCCACCATGGAGGCGAGAAGGCAGTGGCACGATATATTTAAAATTCTGAGTGAGAAAAATTTCCAGCCAAGAATACTTTATCCAGCAAAGCTCTCCTTCAAATTTGAGGGAGAGATTAAATTTTTCACAGACAAACAAATGCTGAGAGTATTTGCTAACAAGAGACCTGCCCTACTGGAGATACTAAAGGGAGACCTACAGACAGAGAAACAAAGAAAGGACAGAGAGACTTGGAGAAAGGTTCAGTACTAAAGAGATTCGGTATGGGTACAATAAAGGATATTAATAGAGGGGAAAAATATAACAAACATGAACCAAAGGATAAGATGGCTGATTCAAGAAATGCCTTCACGGTTATAACGTTGAATGTAAATGGATTAAACTCCCCAATTAAAAGATATAGATTCGCA
This sequence comes from Choloepus didactylus, assembly GCF_015220235.1. NCBI lineage: Eukaryota > Metazoa > Chordata > Mammalia > Pilosa > Megalonychidae > Choloepus > Choloepus didactylus. Next base: position 90,594,847 of record NC_051334.1, on the reverse strand, counting down.
GAATGGATCAAAAAAAATGAACCATCAATATGTTGCATACAAGAGACTCATCTTAGACACAGGGACACAAAGAAACTGAAAGTGAAAGGATGGAAAAAAATATTTCATGCAAGCTACAGCCAAAAGAAAGCAGGTGTAGCAATATTAATCTCAGATAAAATAGACTTCAAATGCAGGGATGTTTTGAGAGACAAAGAAGGCCACTACATACTAATAAAAGGGGCAAATCAGCAAGAAGAAATAACAATCGTAAATGTCTATGCACCCAATCAAGGTGCCACAAAATACATGAGAGAAACACTGGCAAAACTAAAGGAAGCAATTGATGTTTCCACAATAATTGTGGGAGACTTCAACACATCACTCTCTCCTATAGATAGATCAACCAGACAGAAGACCAATAAGGAAATTGAAAACCTAAACAATCTGATAAATGAATTAGATTTACCAGACATATACAGGACATTACATCCCAAATCACCAGGATACACATACTTTTCTAGTGCTCATGGAACTTTCTCCAGAATAGATCATATGCTGGGACATAAAACAAGCCTCAATAAATTTAAAAAGATTGAAATTATTCAAAGCACATTCTCTGACCACAATGGAATACAATTAGAAGTCAATAACCATCAGAGACTTAGAAAATTGACAAATACCTGGAGGTTAAACAACACACTCCTAAACAATCAGTGGGTTAAAGAAGAAATAGCAAGAGAAATTGCTAAATATATAGAGACGAATGAAAATGAGAACACAACATACCAAAACCTATGGGATGCAGCAAAAGCAGTGCTAAGGGGGAAATTTATAGCACTAAACGCATATATTAAAAAGGAAGAAAGAGCCAAAATCAAAGAACTAATGGATCAACTGAAGAAGCTAGAAAATGAACAGCAAACCAATCCTAAACCAAGTAGAAGAAAAGAAATAACAAGGATTAAAGCAGAAATAAATGACATAGAGAACAAAAACACAATAGAGAGGATAAATATCACCAAAAGTTGGTTCTTTGAGAAGATCAACAAGATTGACAAGCCCCTAGCTAGACTGACAAAATCAAAAAGAGAGAAGACCCATATAAACAAAATAATGAATGAAAAAGGTGACATAACTGCAGATCCTGAGGAAATTAAAAAAAATTATAAGAGGATACTATGAACAACTGTATGGCAACAAACTGGATAATGTAGAGGAAATGGACAATTTCCTGGAAACATATGAACAACCTAGACTGACCAGAGAAGAAATAGAAGACCTCAACCAACCCATCACAAGCAAAGAGATCCAATCAGTCATCAAAAATCTTCCCACAAATAAATGCCCAGGGCCAGATGGCTTCACAGGGGAATTCTACCAAACTTTCCAGAAAGAACTGACACCAATCTTACTCAAACTCTTTCAAAACATTGAAGAAAAGGGAACACTACCTAACTCATTTTATGAAGCTAACATCAATCTAATACCAAAACCAGGCAAAGATGCTACAAAAAAGGAAAACTACCGGCCAATCTCCCTAATGAATATAGATGCAAAAATCCTCAACAAAATACTTGCAAATCGAATCCAAAGACACATTAAAAAAATCATACACCATGACCAAGTGGGGTTCATTCCAGGCACGCAAGGATGGTTCAACATAAGAAAATCAATCAATGTATTACAACACATTAACAAGTCAAAAGGGAAAAATCAATTGATCATCTCAATAGATGCTGAAAAAGCATTTGACAAAATCCAACATCCGTTTTTGATAAAAACACTTCAAAAGGTAGGAATTGAAGGAAACTTCCTCAACATGATAAAGAGCATATATGAAAAACCCACAGCCAGCATAGTACTCAATGGTGAGAGACTGAAAGCCTTCCCTCTAAGATCAGGAACAAGACAAGGATGCCCGCTGTCACCACTGTTATTCAACATTGTGCTGGAAGTGCTAGCCAGGGCAATCCGGCAAGACAAAGAAATAAAAGGCATCCAAATTGGAAAAGAAGAAGTAAAACTGTCATTATTTGCAGATGATATGATCTTATATCTAGAAAACCCTGAGAAATCGACGATACAGCTACTAGAGCTAATAAACAAATTTAGCAAAGTAGCGGGATACAAGATTAATGCACATAAGTCAGTAATGTTTCTATATGCTAGAAATGAACAAACGGAAGAGACACTCAAGAAAAAGATACCATTTTCAATAGCAACTAAAAAAATCAAGTACCTAGGAATAAACTTAACCAAAGATGTAAAAGACCTATACAAAGAAAACTACATAACTCTACTAAAAGAAATAGAAGGGGACCTTAAAAGATGGAAAAATATTCCATGTTCATGGATAGGAAGACTAAATGTCATTAACATGTCAATTCTACCCAAACTCATCTACAGTTTCAATGCAATCCCAATCAAAATTCCAACAACCTACTTTGCAGACTTGGAAAAGCTAGTTATCAAATTTATTTGGAAAGGGAAGATGCCTTGAACTGCTAAAGACACTCTAAAAAAGAAAAACGAAGTGGGAGGCCTTACACTCCCTGACTTTGAAGCTTATTATAAAGCCACAGTTGCCAAAACAGCATGGTACTGGCACAAAGATAGACATATAGATCAATGGAATCGAATTGAGAATTCAGAGATAGACCCTCAGATCTATGGCCGACTGATCTTTGATAAGGCCCCCAAAGTCACCGAACTGAGCCATAATGGTCTTTTCAACAAATGGGGCTGGGAGAGTTGGATATCCATATCCAAAAGAATGAAAGAGGACCCCTACCTCACCCCCTACACAAAAATTAACTCAAAATGGACCAAAGATCTCAATATAAAAGAAAGTACCATAAAACTCCTAGAAGATAATGTAGGAAAACATCTTCAAGACCTTGTATTAGGCGGCCACTTCCTAGACTTTACACCCAAAGCACAAGCAACAAAAGAGAAAATAGATAAATGGGAACTCCTCAAGCTTAGAAGTTTCTGCACCTCAAAGGAATTTCTCAAAAAGGTAAAGAGGCAGCCAACTCAATGGGAAAAAATTTTTGGAAACCATGTATCTGACAAAAGACTGATATCTTGCATATACAAAGAAATCCTACAACTCAATGACAATAGTACAGACAGCCCAATTATAAAATGGGCAAAAGATATGAAAAGACAGTTCTCTGAAGAGGAAATACAAATGGCCAAGAAACACATGAAAAAATGTTCAGCTTCACTAGCTATTAGAGAGATGCAAATTAAGACCACAATGAGATACCATCTAACACCGGTTAGAATGGCTGCCATTAAACAAACAGGAAACTACAAATGCTGGAGGGGATGTGGAGAAATTGGAACTCTTATTCATTGTTGGTGGGACTGTATAATGGTTCAGCCACTCTGGAAGTCAGTCTGGCAGTTCCTTAGAAAACTACATATAGAGTTACCATTCGATCCAGCGATTGCACTTCTCGGTATATACCCGGAAGATCGGAAAGCAGTGACACGAACAGATATCTGCACGCCAATGTTCATAGCAGCATTATTCACAATTGCAAAGAGATGGAAACAACCCAAATGTCCTTCAACAGATGAGTGGATAAATAAAATGTGGTATATACACACGATGGAATACTACGCGGCAGTAAGAAGGAACGATCTCGTGAAACATATGACAACATGGATGAACCTTGAAGACATAATGCTGAGCGAAATAAGCCAGGCACAAAAAGAGAAATATTATATGCTACCACTAATGTGAACTTTGAAAAATGTAAAACAAATGGTTTATAATGTAGAATGTAGGGGAACTAGCAATAGAGAGCAATTAAGGAAGGGGGAACAATAATCCAAGAAGAACAGATAAGCTATTTAACGTTCTGGGGATGCCCAGGAATGACTATGGTCTGTTAATTTCTGATGGATACAGTAGGAGCAAGTTCACAGAAATGTTGCTATATTAGGTAACTTTCTTGGGGTTAAGTAGGAACATGTTGGAAGTTAAGCAGTTATCTTAGGTTAGTTGTCTTTTTCTTACTCCCTGGTTATGGTCTCTTTGAAATGTTCTTTTATTGTATGTTTGTTTTCTTTTTAACTTTTTTTTCATACAGTTGATTTAAAAAAGAAGGGAAAGTTAAAAAAAAAAAGAAAAAAGAAAAACAAGGAAAAAAAAATGTAGTGCCCCCTTGAGGAGCCTGTGGAGAATGCAGGGGTATTGGCCTACCCCACCTCCATGGTTGCTAACATGACCACAGACATAGGGGACTGGTGGTTTGATGGGTTGAGCCCTCTACCACAGGTTTTACCCTTGGGAAGACGGTTGCTGCAAAGGAGAGGCTAGGCCTCCCTATGGTTGTGCCTAAGAGCCTCCTCCCGAATGCCTCTTTGTTGCTCACATGTGGCCCTGTCTCTCTAGCTAAGCCAACTTGAAAGGTGAAATCACTGCCCTCCCCACTACGTGGGATCAGACACCCAGGGGAGTGAATCTCCCTGGCAACGTGGAATATGACTCCCGGGGAGGAATGTGGATCTGGCATCGTGGGACGGAGAACATCTTCTTGACCAAAAGGGGGATGCGAAAGGAAATGAAATAAGCTTCAGTGGCAGAGAGATTCCAAAAGGAGCCGAGAGGTCACTCTGGTGGGCACTCTTATGCACACTTTAGACAACCCTTTTTAGGTTCTAAAGAATTGGGGTAGCTGTTGGTGGATACCTGAAACTATCAAACTACAACCCAGAACCCATGAATCTCGAAGACAGTTGTATAAAAATGTAGCTTATGAGGGGTGACAATGGGATTGGGAAAGCCATAAGGACCACACTCCACTTTGTCTAGTTTATGGATGGATGAGTAGAAAAATAGGGGAAGGAAACAAACAGACAAAGGTACCCAGTGTTCTTTTTTACTTCAATTGCTCTTTTTCACTCTAATTATTATTCTTGTTATTTTTGTATGTGTGCTAATGAAGGTGTCAGGGATTGATTTGGGTGATGAATGTACCACTATGTAATGGTACTGTAAACAATCGAAAGTACGATTTGTTTTGTATGACTGCGTGGTATGTGAATATATCTCAATAAAATGAAGATTAAAAAAAAAAAAAAACTTATCCCCCCAAAAAAAAAAATTCCATAATAGGACTTCTTATTGTTTCATTGATCATGTTTATTGCTCATGTTTTTTCAGTAATGACTTCCCCACCTACATAATTCTTTATTTAGAATTGCTGTTGTGAATTTTATCATTGCCAGTGAATTCTTGACCTGTTTTTCTTCTTACTCCTAAATCCATTGAGTATTTAGTGTTGTGTTTCATGGTGTGGTTCATTATGCCTCTGCTCCTTTTGAGTGGCTCTGTCCAACACTCTTTCAAGTGTATAGGGAATCTAGATAGTCATTAATCTCTTTACCCTGTTCTATGGGACTACCATACAATCAGGAAAAGTGCTGGCTGAAAAAGGAAACAAGCCAGACTGTGTCGGTAAAATTAAACAAAACAACCTAATACTCATATATCACTCACATTCTCTAACACTGGCTGTATTAGTTTTGTATTGCTGCATAAAAAATTACCAAAAATTTAGTGGCTTCAAAGAATGCATATTTTTACTCTCAGTTTCCATGGGTCAGGAGTTTGAACAGTTTAGCTGGTCCTTTGCTCAAGGTCTCACAAGGCTGCAATCAAGGTATTAACCAGGCTGTATTCTCATCAGAGGCTTGATGGTGGAAATATTCACTCTCAAGGATTTTCAGGTTCATAGCAGAATTAATTTACTTATGGGTGTAGACTTCATGGTGACTTTCTTTTTCAAAGCCAGCAGGAGAGGGAATCACTGATTTTAGAGAGGACTCCAGTCCCTCTTTTAAAGGCTTTTACCTTATTAAGTCAGGTCCACCCAGGATAATCTCCCTTTGCTTAACTAAAAATCAACTAATTGGAGAGATAAATCCCATCTGCAAAATCCCTTCACCTTTGCCACATTCTAATGATTTAATTCAAGTCACAGGTTAGCTTACAGTCAAGGCTAGGGGATTATAAAATGGCACAGAACTTAGAGTGTGTCCAGCTCTGTGAGAAAATAGTGAGGAAACCATTGTTAAGTAGATTAACCTCTCTAAGTCTTAGTTTCCTCATGTGTAAAATGGGGTTAATAATAAGACTGGTCTCATAGAATCATTGTGAGGATTGAATGAGATAGTAGGTAAAGAGAAATTAGAGTTTCTTGCACAAAGCAAAGTAATAGCTCAATAAATTTTAGCTAGTAGTAATTATTGCTTTCCCTTATACTGCATTATGCTTTTTTATAATTTTCTTTTCCCAGTCATGTTTGCCTTGGCATGTATTTCCTTCTAATTTCACCTGGTTACAAAAGTTGGAATGTTCATTATCCTTTTCTCTAGTTTCTACATTCCTCCAGGGGATACTTCCGGCTGCACTAAGAGAGTTACATTGGATACAATTGTAAGGTGGAGTATATGATTTCAAAGTTCTTGTGATAAATATATCTCAGCAACCAGCTTTTTATACATTAAGCACATATTTTAGGTAGTTCTTCTGCTTTCCTAACTACACAAATGGGTGGCCAACATCTCCATCAGACCATCTGAAATAGCATATTTTTAGTCAATAGTAAAACTTTAGGGAAGAAATTATTTTGAATTGGGAGAAAGTGATGTAAATAAATCATTAATTTGTACAATTTAATTGTTGAATTGTATACCATGTGAATTTTATCTCAATAAATCTGTTAAAATTAAATCTGTAAAAAATAGCAGCTGCTTAATTGGACAAATGATTCATTTACTGCAACAACTAAAACCAATGTTTGGCATTTGAACTACTGAACTTGACAGTTTTTCTTTTAACATCTCTTTCTTAACTAGGTTACATGTAGGTTTTTCATAGATCACTTTCTTAGATTGAGGAAATGCCCTACATTTGTGATGCCTTATTTTGTGATGTCTTTGGTTTTGGTTTCAGGATAACTCTAGCTGCATTCCAAAAATTTTGATACATTGTGTTTTCATTTCTGTTCACTTAAAAATACTTTCTAATTTTACTTCTGATTTCTTCTTTTACCCATTTGTTATTTAGAAGTGTATTTCTTAGCCTCCATTATTTAGATATTTTTCTGAAATCTGTTATCAATTTCTAATTTTATTTCTTTGTGGACAAAGAACATACTTTGAATGACTGAATTCTTTTAAATTTATTGAGACTTGTTTTATGTACTTGAATATGGTCTTTTTTTGGTAAATATTCCTTGTGTACTTAAAAAAGTCAGGTAAAGTTGGTAGATAATGTCATTCAAGCCTTTTATAACATAGGTGATTTTCTTTCTACTTGCTCTATTGTTTAAAAGGGCTTTAACTTTGGACTTTATATTTTTCCCTGTAATTATATCACTTTTTGCCTCATTATTGAATAAATGCTTAGGATTGTTATGTTTTCTATAAGAATTGACTTTCCTTATCTGTGGCAATATTCTTGGCTCTGAATTGTACTTTGTCTGATATTAACATAGACACTCCACCTTTCCATTCCTTTGTTTTTTCCCATTTTGAGTCTTTGTATTAGAAACGGTTTCTTGCAGGCATCAATACCTATTTTTTTTATCCAATCTGAAAATCGCAGTCATTTAATTAGGGTGTTAAGAGCCTTTACATTGCATGTTTATTTTTAATTCATTTCTACTGAAATATATTCATATACCATGCAGTCATACAAAACAAAGCATACAGACAATTGTTTACAGTACCATTATATAGTTGTGCATTCATCACCAGAATTAATTTTTGAACATTTTCATTACCACACACATAAAAATAATAAGAATAAAAATTAAAGTGATGAAGAACAATTAAAGTAAAAAAGAACACTGGGTGCCTTTTTTTCCCCATTTTTCTACTCATCCGTCTGTAAACTAGACAAAGGGGAGTGTGGTCCATATGGCTTTCCCAATCACATTGTCACCCCTCATGAGCTACATTTTTATACAATCATCTTCAAGATTCAAGGGTTCTGGGTTGTAGTTTGATAGTTTCAGGTATTTACTGCTAGCTATTCCAATTCATTAGAACCTAAAAAGGGTTGTATATATTGTGCATAAGAGTGCCCACCAGAGTGACCTCTCAGGTCCTTTGGAATCTCTCTGCCACTGAAGCTTATTTCATTTCCTTTCACATCATTCTTTTGGTCAAGAAGATGTTCTCCATCCCATGATGCTGGGTCTAGATTCCTCCCTGGGAGTCATATTCCACATTGCCAGGGAGATTCACTTACCTGGGTGTCAGATCCCATGTGGTGGGGAAGGCAGTGATTTCACCTGCCAAGTTGGCTTAGCTAGAGAGAGAGGGCCACATCTGAGCAACAAAGAGGCATTCAGGAGGAGACTCTTAGGCACAATTATAGGGAGGCCTAGCCTCTCTTTTGCAGCAACAGTCTTCCCAAGGGCAAGTCCCGTGGTAGAGGGCTCAACCCATCAAACCACCAGTCCCCTATGTCTGTGAGCACATCAGCAACCATCAAGGTGGGGAAGCCCAACACCCCTGCATTCTCCACCAGCTATTCAAGGGGGCTCTGCATATTTTTTTCATTGTTTTTTTAATTAACTTTTTTTAAATCAACTATATAAAAAAATTTTTAAAAATACAATAAAAAACATTTCAAACAAACCATAACAAGGTAGTAAGAAAAGGACAACTAACCTAAAACAACTTACTTCCAACATGTTCCTACTCTACCCCAAGAAAATAACCTAGTATAGCAACATTTCTGTGAACTTGTTCCTACCATACCCATCAGAAATTAACAAACCATAGTCATTCCTGGACATTCACAGAATATTAAATTTACCAACGATAGCTTATCTGTTCTTATTGGGTTATCTTTCCCCCTTCATTAATTACTCTCTATCACTAGTTCCTCTACATTCTACATTATAAACCATTTATTTTACATTTTTCAATGTTCACATTAGTGGTAGCATATAATATTTCTCTTTTTGTGCCTGGCTTATTTAATTCTGCATTATGTCTTCAAGGTTCATCCATGTTGTCATATGTTTCATGACATCATTCTTCCTTACTGGATTCCATCATGTGTATATACCACAATTTATCCACTCATCTGTTGAAGAACATTTGGGTTGTTTCCATCTCTTGGCAATTGTGAATAATGCTGCTATAAACATTGGAGTGCAGATACCTGTTCGTGTCACTGCTTTCAGATCTTCCAGGTATATACTGAGATGTGCAATCACTGGATCGAAGGGTTATGCTAGTTTTCTAAGGAACTGACAGACTGTCTTCCAGAGTGCCTGAACCATTAACAGTCCCACCAATGATGAATAAGAGTTCCAATTTCTCCACATCCCCTCTCCAGCATTTGTAGCTTCCTGTTTGTTTAATGGCAGCCATTCTAATTGGTGTGAGATGGTATCTCATTGTGGTCTTAATTTGCATCTCTCTAATAGCTAGTGAATCTGAACATTTTTTCATGCGTTTCTTGGCCATTTGTATTTCCTCTTCAGAGAACTGTCTTTTCATATCTTTTGCTCATTTTATAATTGGGCTGTCTGAACTCTTGTCATTGAGTTGTAGGATTTCTTTATATATGCAAGATATCAGTCTTTTGTCAGATACATGATTTCCAAAAATTTTTAGATGATATTATCTTAAAAATTCTGTGTATAAAGACTTTTGCTTCCCAGGACATTTTGGGGTTTAAATTATTAAGATGATCATTCTTTTAGCTACGTCATATTTGCAATTTTTTTTAGCTTTGGCCTTTAATTTTCAAAAGCCTGATTTTAAAGTGCTGCCTGTGAGTAAACTCCTGAAAAAAGAACTTATTATGCTTCTATATTCATAATATTCATACTATTATTTAATATTGATACAGATGTAGACAAAGAGACCAATGAAACATAACAGACCTCTCAGAAACAGATCCATGTATATATAAGGGCACTGGATATATGACTGAGGTGGGAGAAATTGCAGATCATTGAGGGAAGGACTTCTCAATGAAGATGTTTAATCAATTGGTTTTCTACATTGAACACAATGGAATTGGGTTTATACCTCACATAATACCCTCAAATAAATTGCTTCCAGATGGATTAAGGAGCAAGAAGTGAACAAATTCAAAACTTTTTGAAAATAACATAGAAGAATATCTTCATTATTTCAAGATAGGGAAGGATTTCTTAAACTAGTCACAAAAAGCTTTAATCATAAAAGAAAAGATTGATAACTTTACATTAAAATGAAGAAATTTAGTTCATCCTAGAATGAAGGGCATAAAAAGAGTGAAAAATGTAGTATCTGGAATACATAATGAGCTCACACATCAAATAGTGAATACACATGGGCAAAGATTACCAACCTCACTAGTAATCAAGAACTGTAAATTAAAACAAAAATGAAATTTGATTTTACACCTACCTAACAGGCAAAAAATAAAAGTCTGACAAAACCAAATGCTGAAATATGAATGAAATACCAGGAGCTCTCATAAATGCTGATGAAAGGGTAAATTGGTACAAGCACTTTGGAAAACTCTTCAGGAGTATCTACTAAAGTTTAAGGTATAAATACCCTGTGACCAAACAAGTACACTCCATAGAGAAATTCTTGAATAAGTGCATGAAGATACATGCATAAGAATCTCCATAAAAGCATTTGTAATTGCCCCCAAACTATAAACAATCTACATTCTCAAAATAAAGATGGATAAATTAATTATGGTATGTTCATGCAATGGACTACAACCAATAGTTAAAATCAAAAAATTGTAGCTAAATACAATATAAAGAATCTGCAATTATATTGTTGAGTTAAATAAGTGAACCCCAAAAGAACACATGTCATATAATTCCATTTCTATAGAGCTCAAAATAAGCAAAACCAAACATACTGTTTAGGGATGCTACATAAATGGTAAAACTTTAAGGAAAACCAATGTGGTGATAATCACAAAACTCAGGCTATTTATTACTTCTTGGATGACAAAGGTGTGATAATGGATGGATCCAAGGAGTGATTCTGGATGCCAGAAATGTACTATTTTGTGTCCAGGGGGATGGATGCATGGCAAGATTTCTTAACCACAGCACTATTTACATTTGAGGCAGGATAATTCAGTATTGGAGCAGAGGTGGGGGTGGAATTGTACTGTTAATTGTGGAATGTTCAGCAGCCTCCATGTCCTATAAACGCTAGATGTCATTTACCCCCCAGTTATGACAATTAAAATCATTTCCAATCATTTCCAAATATTCCCCTGGAGGGTAAAGTCACCCTTGGTTAGGAACCAAGAGTTACATTGATGTTTCATTTATAATTATTTCTAATCTGTGTATGTATATGTATATATATATTATATATTATATATGTATTATATCATATATCTATATCTGATGTATGATATAAATCACACAGACACAAAGCACATATTCACACAAAATGAAATAAAAAATATTTTGGTAATTCCAGTTCTGGACAAGATAGAGTAAGTGCATTCCACACTATTTCTCCTGCTAATTATGACTAAAACCCAGGATAAAATGCACAAAGCAACTATCAGAAGAATCTTAAAGGTAGAGAAAAGAAGGCAATTTGACTAGGGACACTGGCACCTGAGGGAAAACCTGAGGGTGAGTTCCAGTGATATATTTTGCCTCCCATATATCCTGGCAAGGATGCTAAAGAAGACTGCATCTGAGCAATGCCACTGGGCAAAGAATAGAAAAAGCCCCAGGAAAGTCTGTTTTCTCTAGCCAAAGATCAGAAAAGGTGCAGGCTGTCAAGACAGAAACATTTATACAATAACCATTATATTCTAGGTTAACATCACGAAAGAAACTGGGCTCCTTCTGCTTCCCAGCTCTGGAGAATGTGCAGTGGAGTCTTGTTGACCATCCCCACTCTGAACTAACATGAGCAGAGACGGTGGCCTTCCCTTTCTCATCAGGCACTGTGGATATTTTTGGGCAGAACACTAACAATCATCATAGATCTGCACTAATGTGAGATGTGGCAGCAACCTTCAACCTCCTTACCAGATGTTGTGCAGACTGTGATTTAGAAACCTGTTTACCATTCCCTCCTTATAATAATGTGATAAGCAGTGTAACTCCATCCCCTTCAAACCAGAGAGTAGGGGAAAGATCACTACAGAGAGAAAGGCAGTGGAAAAGGGATTCTTTCTATGTGTTTATGAAGTCCTGAGCACAGCCCCTATGGCCAATATGAGAAATTGACCAGAGTCAACACAATGAAAGCTTTGAGAAATGGACAAAGGTGTGGAATATCACCTAGGTTTAAATTGGCCTTAGGTAGTACATTAGGAGAGCAGAACAGAACTGCAATACTAAAGCTTTGCAAACTAAGCAGTTATATTAACCAACTCATAAAAATGGGCCAAAATGTGTATTATGAACAAAAATACACTGGCTGCCTGCTAAAATAGAAGATCTAAATAGGATTCCAGGGTCTCATAATATAATATTCAAAGTGTCAAGGATATAATCCACAATTATTTGTCAAAACAAGAACCACTAAAATATTAACTCAAATGAGAGGAAGGCAATCAACAGAAACAAAACAAAGATGGCAGAAATGTTGGACTTATCTGACAAGGATTTTAAGCAGACAGGAAAAAAATCATACAGCAAGCAATTACTAAAACTCTTGAAAACAATGGAAAATAGACAATCTCAACAAAGAAATACTGAAGGGAGTACTACAGACAGATAGGAAAAGACAGGAGAGAGTGGTTTTGAAAAGAGTGTATAAAAGAAGAGCAACAGTAAGTGTAACAAATGGGTTAAAAAGAGAGAAAAATAAGATACACACAAAATCTAAAAGACAAAATGGTTGAAGAAAGTACTGTCTTTTGAGTAATAATAAATATTGATGGATTAAACTCCCCAATAAAAACTCATAGATTGGAAGGATGGATAATAAAAAGGATCCATCTATATGCTCTCTAAAAGAGATTCCCTTAAGACCCAAGGACAAAAAAGGTTGATAGTGAAAGATTGGACAAAGTTATTTCACACAAACAATAACCAGAAAACAGCAGAAGTATGTATACTACTATCAGACAAATTAGACTTCAAATGTAAAACAATTATTAGAGACAAAGAAAGACACTATATATTAATAAAAGTAAAAGTCAATCAAGAAGATATAATAATAAATATCTATGCACCAAGTGAAAGTGACCCAAAATACATGAGGCACACCCTCACAATACTGAAGGGAAAACTAGACATTTCTACAATAGTATTTGGAGACTTCAGTACACCACTCTCATCAATAGATAGAACATCTAGACAGAGGATCAATGAGGGAACAGATATTTTGGATAATATGATAAATGAACTAGTCTTAAAAAGATATTTACAGAACATTACATGCAATGACAGCAGGATATACATTTTTCTCAAGTGCTCATGGATCATTCTCCAGGATAGACCACATGTTGGGTCACAAAGCAAGTATCAATAATTTTTGAAAGATTGAAGTTAAACAAAGCACCTTCTCAGAACACAATGGAATGAAGTTGCAAGTCAATAACAGTCAGACGGCTGGAAAATTCTTAAATATATGTAGGCTAAACAACACACTCTTAAACAAACAGCTGGTCCAGGAAAAAATGACAAGAGCAATCATTAAATATATTGAAGGAAATGAAAATGAGAACACACATCAAAATGACTGGGATGCAGCAAATGCAGTGCTGATAGGGAAATTAATTGCCATAAATGCCTATATTAAAAATAAGAAAGAGCAAAAATCAGGGAATTAACTGTTCACCAGGAGGAGCTAGAGAAATAACAGCAAAAACTAAGTCCAAAGAAAATAGAAGGAAAGAAATAATAAAGATTAGAGCAGAAATAAATGATATTGAGAATATGAAAACAATAGAGAGAATCAATAAAACTAACAAATTGGTATTTAGAGAATATCAACAAAATTGATGGAACATTAGCTACACTCACAATGAAAAAAGAGAGAATGCAAATAAATAAAATCATAAATAGGAGGTGGCAGATAACTACTGACATGGCAGAAATGAAGGTGATAATAAGAGGTCACTAGGAAAAATTATATGTTAACAAACTAGGCAAGTTAGGTGAAATGGACAACTTCCTAGAAATGCTTGACCAACCAACATGGACTTGAGAAGACACAGAAGACCTCAACAAACAAATCACAAGTAAAGAGATTGAATCATTTATCAAAAAACTCACAAAAAAAGAGTCCAGTACCAGAGAGCTTCACATGTGAATTCTACCAAACATTCAAGAAAGAATTAGAACCAGTACTGCTCAAACTCTTCAAAAACATTGAAGAGGAGGGAAACAAACCTAACTCATTCTCTGATGCTAGTATCACCTTAATACCAAAGCCATGCAAAAATTATGCACCAATCACTTTAATGAATATAGATTCAAACATCCTCAAGAAAATACTTGCAAATCAATCTAGCAGTACAATACAAAAAAGAAAAATAAATAACATGACCAAATGGGTATTATTCCTGGTATGCAATGGTGGTTCAACACAAAAAAATCAGTTAATATAATACACCACATCAATAAATTAAAGAGGAAAAACCACATCATCTTGATCGATGCAGAAAAGGCATTTGAGAAAATTCAGTATCTTTTCTTGATCACAAAACTTCAAAGCATAGGAATAAAATTAAACTTCCTCAACATGATAAAGAGAATACTTGAAAAACCCACAGCTAACTTCATACTCAATGGGGAAAGACTGAAGACTTTGCCTCTAAGGTCAGGAACAAGACAAGGATGCCCACTGTCACCATTGTTATACAATGTTGTGCTGGAAATTCTAGCTAGAGTAATTAGGCAAGAAAAAGAAACAAAAGGCATCCAAATTACAAAGGAAGAAGTAAAATTTTCACTGTTTGCAGACTCAATCCTATATGTGGAAAATCCTGAAAAATCTACAGTAAAATTACTACAGCTAATAAACAAGTACAACAAAGTGGTAGGATACAAGATCAACATGCAAAATATCATTATTTTTCTACACACTAGTAATGAGCAATCTGAAAAGGAAATCAAGGAAAGAATTCCATTTACAATAGCAACCAAAATAATCAAATATTTAGGAATAGAGAAGGAGTGAAGCTGTAAAATATGCAACACGAGGGGGATGGATCCTGTAGACAGCATTTTGAGTGAAATACACCAGAAATAAAGGCAAACACTATAATGCCTCACCAATATTGCCTAACTACCATGTGTAAACTCATAATTGAATCTTAGAGCATAGCTTATCAGGGAATGCTTATTGTAATGGTCTCTAGATTGCAAGATCTTACAGTTGTCACATCTATTCCCGAACTATAATGGCTATCTCCAGATTCTGAGATGCTGATCCCTTTGTGTATAACCTGATCAATCCCTGGAACTTTGGGTACCTGTGACACTTGAAACTCAGAGCTAGAACTCAGCAGATATGAATGTCAGTATTAGTGTATACAGCAACTGTTTAAAAAGCTGAAAAAGAGCCCAGACTTCAATTAGAGATATGACTTAAGCAGATCTAGGTAGAGCTAGGGCAAATTGGGCCAAAGGATAAAGGATGATACTGACTGTTTTAAAACCAACTTCCATGTGAGACCAAGGGAAGAGATCTTTATTTGGTGCAGGATCTATATTTCCTAAGCAATTTAACTCATACTGTTCATTTAAATACCAGAATTTCATGGAACTTCATGTAGGAAGTGAGATCTGGTAGGTTTGTACAAGTTAGTATGAAATAGAGAAACATCCTAAAGTGATTTGGGCAGAGAATATAAATACATATGAAGGGTGCCCCCTGAGGAGGCAGGGGGAAATGTGGAAGTGTTGGACTTCCTCACCTGGATTTTTGCTGGTGTTCTCACAAACATTGAGGACTGGCAGTTTGGTGTACTGAGCTTGCCCTTATGGAGAGCATTACTGCAAAGGAGAGGCTAAACCTGCTTATAATTGTGCCTAAGAGTCTCCCCATGAGTACTTTTTTGTTGCTCAGATGTGGCCCTCTCTCTCCAGCTAACCCAACTCAGCAGGTGAATGCACTGCCCTCCCCCCTATGTGGGACCTGTCATCCAGGGATGTAAATCTCCCTGGAAATGCAGAATATGATTCCTGAGGATGAATCTGGACCTGACATCATGAGACTGAGAGCATCTTCTTGACCAAAATGAGGATGTGAAATGAAACAAAATAAAGTTTCAGTGGCTGAGAAATTCCAAATGGAGTTGAGATGTCACTCTGGTTGGCACTCTTATGCACTATATAGATAACACTTTTTAGGATTTAATGTACTGGAATAGCTAAAAGTAAATACCTGAAACTATCAAACTGCAACCCAGTTGCCTTGACTCTTGAAGACATTTGTATAACAATGTGGCTTACACAAGGTGACAGTGTGATTGTGAAATCCTTGTGGATCACACTCCCTTTATCCAGTGTATGAATGGATGAGTAGAAAAATGGAGACAAAACTAAATGAAAAACAGGGTGGGAGGGAAGGGATGATTTGGATGTTCTTTTCTGCTCTTCTTTTTTATTCTTATTTTTACTTTTGCTGGTATAAGGAAAATGTTCAAAAAATAAATTGTGATGATGAATGCACAACTATATGATGGTACTGTGAACAGTTGATCATACACCATGGATGATTGTATGGTATGGACTATAACTCAATAAAACTGAATTTAAAAATATTTGGGAATAAATTTAACCAAGGAGCTAAAAGACATACACAGAAGACTACAAAACATTGCTTAAAGAAATCTAGCAAGACCTAAATATGTGGAAGAACATACCATGTTTATGTATTGGAAGACTCAATATGATTACAATGTCAATTCTACCCAAATTGATTTACAGATTCAATGCACTACCAATTAAAATCCTAACAACTTATTTTGCAGAAATAGAAAAACTAATACTCAAATTATTTCAAAGGGCAGGGTACACCCAACAGCTAAAAATATCTTGAGAAAAAAAAATGAAGTGGGTGCTCTCACACTACCTGACTTTAAAGCATATGTAAAAGGTACAGTGTTCAAAACAGCATAGTACAGTCATAAAGATAGGTATACTGAAAAATGGAACAGAATTGAGCATTCAGAAATAGACCCTCTCATCTACAGACAATTGATATTTGACAAGGCAATCAAGTCAATGCAAATAGGACAGAGCAACCTCTTCAACAAATGGTACTCTGAGAACTGGATACCTATATGCTAAAGAATGTAAGATTACCCCTATCTTACACCTTATACAAAATAACTCAAAATGGATCAAAATTTACCTTATACAAAAACAACACAAATTGATCTGTGGTATAAACATACAATGGAATAATTATGCAGCTATAAGGCAGAATAAAGTCATTAAGTATATAACAATGAGGATGAGCCTTGAGGACATTATGTTGTGCAGAATTAACCAGAAACAAAAGGACAAATACTGTGTGAACTAACATTAATGAGTAAACCTTGAGAATTAAAGCTCAGAATACAGGCTATTCTCTTGCAACTTAGCAAGCTAACTTATGGCAGAAGACTCCTGAGCAAGAGACAAAGGTTTGTGATGCTCATAGCATATTTGTTTTTGTCAGTTTCCCCTTACTGGGAGTTCCACAGGGGTTATGAAAAATGGGTCCAGGTAGATGCTACAAATGCTGTGTTTGTATTGAAGTTGAGGTTGGGGTTTTTGCCTCTTTATAATGAGTTGTAATCAAGCCTGCACTCTGTCTACAGGGAGAAGTTACCTCATCCATTAAAGTTAATTGCTGCAAATACAGTCCTGAGAAATGGCTCATGGAAAGAATAAACCAGCTTTGCATTCTTAGCATATACATTAAGAACATGCAGTGATGCTCAGGGCCCATGGTGGTGTGACTTGTCCAACACAACTATGTACAGAACATAGTAGACACTAAATAAATACTCACTTAAGAAGAAATCAGAGTATGCAACTTTTTCCTCTACCTAATTCACCCTAGAATCCTTTCTCCTCCACAGTGTATTGGGAAACTAGAGGAAAGCATTGCTTCATAGTCTATCTAAAAATAGGTATCAGAGTTATCTCTTCTGACTAACCCACTCTGTTGATTTCTTAAACCATATCAATCTTAACCTTAAATAACGTAATTCCCTTAAAAACCTACCACTGGAACGAGGCTGGCTGGTGAGGCAAGATGGCAGAGTGGTGAGGTACAGAATTTTGTCTCTCCTCTAGAGCAGCTGGTAATTACCCAAGAACTATATGAAACAGTGTTTTCAGGGTCTCCAGTAACCAGTCACACATTGGACAAAGTTTGGAATTGGAGGAAAAGCTGATATCACGGTGAATATTGTAAGTTCCCCCAACTAGGGGTCTGACACCCATCCCCACCCAGACACACAGACTGTCTTGCTGCTGGCTCCCTGAAAGGGAAACAAAAAATGAAAAATAACAACAATCTGCTGAGGACAAGAACGGGAGCTCAACCCAGCCTCAACTGCAGAATTAATTAACAAATTAATTAACTAATTTTGGGAGCTGGGGTGCAAAAGAAGGGCTGGGCTCCTAGAAGGGGGGGCACATAAAAGGGAGCACACATTCCCAGGCTCCAAAAAAGCCTTTTTTCTCCTCCCTACATTTTGTCCCTTCTCCCTTCTCACTGATTCCTTATCTTTTTGCATTTCAATAGCCCCAGCAGGGGTGGAATTGAAGCTGTTGGAGAGTAATTATCAGACAATAGCCCAAAGTACATCTTTAAATGCTCTATTCTGACACTGACAAAACTTCCAGACTGGGGAAAGACTTTTGAAAATGACTCCTTTTTTTGTTTTTTGCTTTTTGTTTTTTTATTGTATTTCTTTTCTATTTTTTTAATCTAAAAGAAATGTATGTGGTTATTTTCTATCAGAAAGCCCAAGTTGAAGCACTAGGTTAGGCTTGGGGGGAGACAGAGTACCCAGAATGTCTTTGAATTCCATATTCACTTCTGAAGAAGGTCTCCACCCCCATATTTAATTGGCAACTCAGGCTGAACAGGGAATTTAGCTGGAGTTGCCCCAAAGAGGAGAGGGGAGAAGAGAATAGTGCCCCTGAGAGACAACTGGATTTCCTAGGATTGGAAGAGTGGAGGGAGGTCCAACTCAACTGGCAGCCCTCCTTCTGGGAACTGAGACCCAAGGGGCTGGAATTTAGATTCCAGCTTCAGTCAGTCACACCCCCAACAGGATCAGAGTCACCAGGAGATCTAAAGGCTCCATAGCTCTTTACACTGGTGGGGAGCTGTGGGCTGGCAAGTGACACCTGCCAGACAAGAGAGGAAAAGCACCAATTCTAGAGGCCTCATAGGAGGGTCTCATTCTCAGGAAAACTCCATACGCTCCACATGAGACCTGTGCCTCCCTAGACTGGGAAAATCTGACTGGGGTTGACCATATCTGAGGAGACCCTCTCACAAAAAGGCTACATAGAGGCAGGGCAAGAAACAGGAAAAACAAGAGGTTATAAATTCTGATCAACTAAATTGAACCTAAGTTAGAGGTCTGGAATAAGTTGAACTGAACAACAGAAGTCAGAGAACAAAGCCAACCGAAAAGAAACCCCTAGGTAAAAGAGAGAAAGTGAGCCACAGAAAACTAATCAAGAAAATCAGATGCCTAGTGTTCTAGTTTGCTAACACTGCCAGAATGCAAAACACCAGAGATGGATTGACTTTTATAAAAGGGAGTTTATTTGGTTACACAGTTACAGTCTTAAGGCCATAAAGTGTCCAAGGTAACACATCAGCAATTGGGTACCTTCACTGGAGGATGGCCAATGGTGACCAGAAAACCTCTGTTAGCTGGGAAGGCACATGGCTGGCATTGGCTCCAAACTTCTGGTTTCAAAATGGCTTTCTCCCAGGACATTCCCCTCTAGGCTGCAGTTCCTCAAAAATGTCACTCTAAGTTGCACTTGGGATATTTGTCCTCTTTCAGCTTCTCTGGAGCAGGAGTCTGCTTTCAATAGCTGTCTTCAAACTGTGTCTCATTTGCAGCTCCTGCATTTTCTTCAAAGTGTCCCTCTTGTCTGTAGCTCCTCTTCAAAATGTCACTCACAGCTGCACTGAGTTCCTTCTGTTTGTCAGCTCATTTATACTGCTCCACTGATCAAGGCCCACCTTGAATGGTTGGGGCCACCTCTCCATGGAAATTATCACATCAGAGTTATCACCTTCAGTTGAGTGGGGTGCATTTCCATGCAAACAACCTAATCCAAACCTTCCAACTTAATCCCCACTAATATGTCTGCCCCACAAGATTGCATCAAAGAATATGGCTTTTTCTGGGGGACATAATACATTCAAACCAGCACACCTAGACAGCTTAAGATAGCAAGCCATACTAGGAAACACAAAAATGTGGACCAGCCAAAGGAACAAACTAATAGTTCAACCAAGATACAGGAGTTGAGGCAGCTAATGCTAAATCAATTCAATGAACTGAAGGAAGATATAGCAAAAAAGATGAAGGATATAAAGAAGACACTGGATGACCATAAAGAAGAATTCATAAACTTAAAAAAAAAAGGCTGAACTCATGGGAATGCAGGACATAATGGAGGAAATTAAAAACACAATGGAGGGACACAACAGTAGATTTGAACAGGCAGAAGAAATGATCAGTGAATTGGAAGACAAGATATTTGAATTCATACATACAAAAGAACAGATGGTGAAAAAATGGAAAAATATGAGCAGGGCCTTAGGGAGCTGACTGACAACATGAAATGCATGAATGTGATATGGGTACCATGGAAGGAGAAGAGAGGGGAAAAGGGACAGAGAAAATAATAGAAGAAATATTCACTGAAAATTTCCCAACTCTTATGAAAGACAGAAAAGTAGAGATTCAAGAAGTACAGTGTACCCCAAACAGAATAGATCCCAATAGACCTACTCCAAGACACTTACTGATCAGATTGTCCAATGTCAAAGACAAAGAGAATTCTGAAAGCAGCAAGAGAAAAGCAATCCATCATATACAAGGGAAGCTCGATAAGACTATGTACAGATTCCTCTGCAGAAACCATGGAGGGAGAAGACAGTGGCATGACATGTTTAAGACACTGAAAGAAAAATGGCCAAACAAGAATTCTATATCTGGGAAAACTGTCCTTCAAAAATGAGGGACAGATTAAAATATTTTCAGACCAAAAGACCCTGAGAGAGTTTGTGAATAAGAGACCAGTGCTGCAATAAATAGTAAAGGGAGTTCTACAGGCTAATAGGAAAAGACAGGAGGCACAGAGAGTTGGAGAAGAGTGCAGAAATGAAGATTATCAAGAAACGTAAAAGGAGAGAGAGGAATAAATAAGATATGAAATATAAATTCCAAAAGACAAAATGGTAGAAGAAAGTACTTCCCTTACAGTAATAACACTAAATGTAAATGGACTAAACTCCCCAATAAAAAGATACAGACTGGCAGAATGGATTAAAAAACAGGACCCATCTATATGCTGTCTACAAGAAACTCACTTTATGCAAGAAGAAAAAATAGACTGAAAGTGAATGATTGGAAAAAGATACTTCATGCAAACAGCAACCAGAAAAAAAAGCAGGTGTAGCTGTATTAATATCAGACAAATTAGACATCAAAAGGAAAACAATTAAAAGAGACAAAGAATGGCACTATATATTAATAAAAGGGTCAATTCATCAAGAAAACTTAACAATCATAAATTTTTATGCACAAAGCCAGAGTGCCCCAAAATTCATGAGACAAACACTGAGATCACTGAAAGGAGAAGTAGATACTTCTACAATAATAGTTTGAGACTTCAATACACCTCTCTCATCAATGGATAGAACATCTAGACAGAGAATCAATAAGGAAATGGAGAGATTGAATTGTATGATGAATGAACTAGACTTAACAGAGATTTATAGAACACTACATCCAACAACAGCAGGATACACTTTTTTCTCAAGTGCTCATGGAACATTCTCTAGGATAGACCACATGCTGGGTCAGAAAGCAACTCTCAACACATTTAAAAATATTGATATTATACAAAACACTTTCTCAGACCATAATGGAATGAAGCTGGAAATAAATAAAAGGCAGAAGGTTGTAAAAGTCACAAACATATGGAGGCTAAACAACACACTCTTAGAAAACCAGTGGGTAAAGGAAGAAATTACAAGAGAAATTATTAAAAACCTTGAGGCAAATGACAATGAAATCACAACATATCAAAACATATGGGATGCAAGAAAGGCAGTGCTGAGAGGGAAATTTATTGCCCCAAATGCCTATATTAAAAGAGAAGAGAGAGCAAAATTTGAAGAATTAAGTGTTCACCTGGAGGAATTAGAGAAAGAACAGCAAACTAACCCCAAAGCAAGCAAAAGGCAAGAAATAACAAAGATTGGAGCAGAAATAAATGCAATTGACAACAGGAAAATGATAGAATCAACAAAACCAGAAGACGGTTCTTTGAGAAAATCAATAAAGTTGATGGACCACTGGCTAGGATAACAAAAAAAAAAAAAAGAGAGAGAGAGAGAGCAGATGCAAATAAGTGCAATCAGAAAATGGAAAGGAAAAATAACTACTGACCCTGCAGAAATTAAGAAGAAAATGAGAAGATATTATGAACAAAAATATGCTAATAAACTAGACAACTTAGATGAAATGGACAACTTCTTAGAAAAGCATAAACCACCAACATTGACTTGAGAAGAAATAGATGACCTCAATGAACCAATCACAAGTAAAGAGATTCAGTCAGTCATAAAAACTCTCAAAAAGGAAAAGCCAAGACCAGATGTTTTCACATGTTAATTCTACCAAGGATTCAAGAAAGAATTAGTACCAATCTGGCTCAAAATCTTCAAAAAAAGTGAAGAAGAGGGAAAGCTACCTAACTCATTCTGTGAAGCCAACATCAATCTAATACCAAAGTCAGACAAAGATACTACAAAAAAAGAAAATTATAGACTAATCACTTTAATAAATATAGATGCAAAAATCCTCAATAAATTACTTTCAATTGAATCCAACAGCACATTAAAAGACTTATACACCATGACCAACTGGGATTTATTCCGGTTATGCAAGGCTGGTTCAACAAAAGAAAATCAATTAATGTAATACATCACATCAATAAATCAAAGCAGAAGAACCACATGATCATCTTGATAGATGCAGAAAAGACATTTAACAAAATTCAACATCCTTTCCTCAGGAAATCACTTCAAAGGATAGGAAGAGAAGGGAACATTTTCAATATGATAAAGGCGATATATGAAAAACCCACAGCTAACATCATACTCAATGGGGAGAAAGTGAAAGCTTTCCCTCTAAGATGAGGAACAAGAGAGAGGTGCCCACTGTTACCACTGTTATTCAACATTGTGCTGGAAGTGCTAGCTAGTGCAATTAGGCAAGAAAAAGAAATAGAAGGCATCCAAATTGGAGAGGAAGAAGTAAAACTTTCACTATTTGCAGATGACATGATTCTATATATAGAAAATCCAGAAAAATCTACAGTAAAGCTACTAGAACTAGCCAATTAATACAGCAAAGAGGCAGGCTGCAAGATCAACACACAAAAGTCTTTAGTGTTCCTATACACAAGTAATGTGCAACAAGAGGAAGAAATAAAATTCCATTTACAATAGCAATGAAAAGAATCAAGTATTAGGAATAAACTTAACCAAGGACACAAAAGACCTTTATGCAGAAAACTGAAAGAAACTTCTAAAAAAAAATTGAACGGGACCTAAAAAAATGGAAGAACATACCATGTTCATGGATTGGAAGACTAGAGTTAAGATGGCAATTTTACCTACACTGATTTATAGATTCAATGCAATATCAATTCAAATCCCAACAACTTACTTTACAGAAATAGACAAAGCAATAACCAAATTTATTTGGAAGGGCAAAGTGCCCCAAATATCCAAAAATGTGTTGAGAAAGAGGAATGAAGTGGGAGGTCTCACACTACCTGACTTTGAATCCTATTACAGAGCTACAGTGCTCAAAGCAGCATGGTGCTGCATAATGTCAGAGATACTGACCAATGAAATAGACTTGAGAGTTCAGAAGTAGACCCTCACATCTATAGACAATTGATCTTTAATAAGGCAGTCAACTCAAAGGAACTGGGACAGAGCAGCCTCTTCAATAAACGGTGTTTGGAGAACTGGCTATCCATTTCCAAAAGAATAAAAGAGGATGCCTATCTCACACCTGATACAAAATTTAACTCAAAATGGATCAAAGACCTAAAAATTACCACCAAGACCATCAGACTCTTAGAAGAAAATATAGGACAATATCTTAAAGATCTTGTGATAGGAGGTGGGTTCCTAGACTTCATACCCAAGGCACAAGCAACCAAAGAACAAATAGACAAAGGGGATCTCCTCAAAATTAAATGCAAAGGACTTTGTCAGAGAAGTAAAAAGGCAACCTATGCAATGGTAGATGATATTTGGAAACCACATACCAGATAAGGGTTTAGTATCCTGAATATATAAAGTGTTCCTACAACTCAATAACAGAAAGAGAAACAATCCAGTTAAAAATGTGCAAAAGACATGGACAGACACTTTTCTGAAGAGAAAACACAAATGGCTCAAAAACATATGAAAAATGCCCAACTTCACCAGCTATTAGGGAAGTGCAAATCAAAAATCAGAATGAGATATCATCTCTCACCTACCAGAATGACCATTATGCAAAAAACAGAAAATGACAAGTGCTGGAGAGGATGTGGAGAAAGAGGTACACTTATTCATTGTTGGTGGGTATGTAGAATGGTGCAACCACTCTGGAAGACAGTGTGGAGGTTCCTAAGGAAGCTAAGTATAGATTTACCATATGACCCAGCTATTCCATGATAGAAATATACTCAGAGGAACAGAAACTTAAAACACAAATGGACATTTGTAAATCAATGTTTATTGCAGCATTATTCATGATTGCCAAGAGATGGAAACAGACCAAATGTACATCAACAGATGAGTGGATAAACAAACTGTGGTATATGCACATGATGGAATACTATGCAGCTATAAGGCAGAAAAAAGTCATGGATCATATAATAATGTGGATGAACCTTGAGGGCATTATGTTGAGTGAAGTTATCCAGAAACAAAAGGACAGATACTGTATGGTCTCACTAATATGAACAAACGTCAATGAACAAACTTTGAGAGACAAAAGCTGACAACACAGGCTACTAGGAGATAGAAAGAGGGTAGAGATAAGGCATTTGATGCTGAAGGAGTACAGAATGTTTTGCAGGATTGATTTTATGGATCCAGAAATAGATAGCATAATACCATGTGATGGTAGCACAGTATTGTAAGTACACTGAACAAAGATGTCTGTGAGTAAAGCTGAAAGAGGTGGGATAGGGGAATGTATGACACCAGAGGTAAAGATAGATGATGAAGACTGGGACTGGAGTGGCCAATGACTGTTGCTAAATGTACAAATATAAAAATGTTTTTGCATATGGGAGAGCAAATGAATGTCAACCATGCAGAGTGTTGAAAAAGGGATGGTATTTGGGAAAAAAACATAATCAAAGCAAACTGGAGTCTATGGTCAACAGTAAAATTGTAATACAGTTCCATTAAATGTAACAAAGGCAATATATCAACAATAGGTGTGTATGAGAGAGAGATATAGGGGAGGGATATGGGATTCTTGGTAGTGGAGTTTTTTTCTCTCATTATTATGTTGTGTTGTATGTAGAGGAGTTTTTTTCTCTCATTATTATGTTGTATTGTATGACATGCTATTTTTATTTTTGTCATCTTTTTTATTATTTACTAACAAAAAAACAACTTTTGTAGTAACCAATATGTTCAAGTGCTGAGTGTGGTGATAAATGTACAACTTTTTGATGATACCATGAATGATTGACTGTACACTGCAGATAAATATATGGTATGTGAATATAACTATAAAATTGCAGGAAAAATATATATAGGAGTAAAAGTGTTGGAGAAAACATGGAGGGAGGGATGGACCTGTCTGCTGTTGGTGAGCAGGCAGAATGGTGTATACTTTCTGAGGGTCAGTATGGTTGTTTCACAAATAGCTAAGTATGTGGGGGCCATAATGTCCTGCAACCTCATTATGGGGTATGTCACTGGAAGATCTGAGAGCAGAGACATGAATGGACATTTGCACACTGGTGTTCATGGGCACAGTATTCATGATTTGCAGTGAGTGGAGGTAGCCTAAGGGTACACAGACTGAGGAATAGAGTGGTGAACTGTGGTGTATGCACACAATGTAATGTTGAACAACTGTGAGAAGAAGTGAAGCTGTGAGATATGCAATGAGGTGCTGACTGTGTTTTCAAGCTACGGCTCCCATGTGAGACCAAGGGAAGAGATACTTATTTGGTGCAGGATCTATATTTTCTAAACAGTATTACTCTATAGTCAGTTTGTTCAAACACCGCAATTACAAGGGACTTTGAATAGGAAGTGAGATACAGTAGGTTAGTATAGGTTAGAGTGAAATAGTGACACATCCCAAAGTAATTTGGGCAGAGAATAAAAATATATTTACAGAGCCCCCTAAGGAGCTGGGGGAAAGTGCAGAAGTGTTGGACATCCTCACCTGGACTGATGCTGTGTCACAAACATTAGGAGGTTTGATGTGCTGAGCCCTCTCTCATAGGACTTGCCCTTATGAATATCATTACTGCAAAGAAGAGGTTAAACTTGCATATAATTGTGCCTTAGAATCTCCCCCTGGGAACCTCTTTGTTACTTAGATGAGGCCCTCTCTCTCTCTCTAACTGAGCCACCTGGGCAGGTGAAATTACTGCCTTCCCCACTACAAGGGACCTGACTCCCAGGGGTGTAAATTTCCCTGGCAGCACAGGATATGACTCCCAGGGATGAGTCTGGACCCAGCATCATGAGATTGAGAATATCTCCTTGACCAAAAGGGGGATGCAAAATGAGATGAAGTAGTTTCAGTGGCTGAGAGATTTCAAATGGAGTCGAGAGATCACTCTGGTGGACATTCTTATGCACTGTATTGATAACACTTTTTAGGTTTTAATGTATTTGAATAGCTAGAATACCTGAAACTATTGAACTCCAACCCAGTGGTCTTGACTCCTGAAGATGAGTGTATAACAATGTAGATTATAAGGGGTGACAGTGTCATTGTGAAAACCCTGTGGATCACACTCCCTTTATCTAGTGTATGGATGGATGAGTGGAAAGATGGGGACAAAGAATGAATGAAAATGAGGTGGAATGGGGGGATAATTTAGGTGTTCTTTTTTGCTTTTTTTTCTTGTTCTGATTCTTTCTGGTGTAGGGAGGGTGTTCAGAGTTGGATTGTGGTGATGAATGCATGACTGTATGGTCATGCTGTGAACAGTTGATTGTACATCATGGATGATTGTATGGTATGTGAATATATTTCAATAAAACTGAATTTAATTAAAAAAATCAATGAATAGATGGATGAATTTTAATACATAAACTTAAAAAAAACTGTAAAAACAGCATCAAACAAAGGGGGGGGGGCAAGATGGCAGCAGAGAGAGGAGTGGGATTTAGTCCCCTGGAACAACTAATGAACAACAAGGAACAACTAGTAAATAATTTGGAATAACTGCTAGGGGACAAACATGACTGTCCACACATTTACACCAACCTGGATTGAGAGGAATGCCTGAGATTGCAGCATAAAATCTGTAAGTAAAAGCTGTGGAACTGCACTGGGAGTCCCCTTCAATGAACTCCTCAGGAAATGCTTTGTTGGTCAGCTGAAGAAGGAGTGAAGGTCCTCTGTCTTGCTTAAAAGTCTCCAACTTATTGGATTAAATCCAGCTGATTGCATTCTCTCATTGTGGAAGACATGCCCTTCATTGAATTTAATCAGTCAAAACTGCAGCCAATTGACTAATGATTTAATCAACCAGGCTTCTGGTTTATTAACCAGCCACAAATGTCCTTGGAGTAATGGTTAGACCACTGCATGCTTGACCAGGCACCTGGGACCACCGCATGGCCAAGTTGACACATGAACCTAACCATCACAGTCCACCCCTTGTAAACTTGGAAGTTATACACATCAGCTTAAACCATACTTTATCTCTAAGTAGAGAACAATAACAGACCTATGTTTCACCTAACAATACTCCACTGTCCTATGTGCAACTGGAAATGCACTAAATCTCTCCAGAATAGGGAGCAAGTCCTTGGGTGACATTAACTCTTAAAATTCATTTCCTTTAACTTAAATACTGTGAAATGAACAATACAGCTTATATCATATGGTAAAGGGGATAAGATAGAGAAGAAAACAAAGATATTTGCTTTACAGACAAATACAAACATACTCATAACAAAACAAGGAGGAAATATTCATGCCTTCATAGTCCTCATTTCTGTAACTGGTCATATGGTCCTAGTTCACATTTATCACTATATTCTTCCACTATCTATTCCATTTTCCCTTTACCCTCAGCAAGCAAGTCAGCTGGCAATGGTTCTTTGCCTGTTGGGGTGACCCAAACCTTTATTCCAGAAGTTTCTTGGTCATTGGTAGTCCTGCCTGGGTTGGGTTGTTGCAATTTTCCATTGACATTAATCACAGGGCATGGTAGTACTAAGAGGTGCCCTAGGGTATCTCCTGTTTTCCAGGAAAGTTCTTCTTTATCTCCATTGTGTAGTTGCAGTGCTATTGATAGTCAGGATCAATCACCCCAGACAGTACATTAATCCCCTTCCTTTCATGTTGATTCAGAGGCATCAGAAGCCCAAAGTGGCCAGGTGGCAGTCTTAACTTCCATTTCAATGGAATTATTGTGTTTCCTGGTGGAAGCACTCCTCCTTTTGGAACAAAGATTTGTAGACCAGCAAAACTTGGGCTTGCAGGGACAGGAAGTAAAAATATTCCTAGTGGATCACTAAGAGTGATAGTGAGTGGTGCCACTCCTGTTTTCACCCCTTGATTCCTGGAATCCTTGCTGTGGGAGAAAGAGCATCATAGCATGGACACTGATTCAGAGCATACACAGCCTACTGGAGAACACTGCCCCAGCCCCGCAAGGCATTGTCACCTAGTTGGTGCCGTAATTGAGTCTTCAACAGACAATTCCACCATTCTATCAACCCAGCTGCCTCTGGATGATGGGGAACATGGTAAGACCAGAGAATTCCACAAGCATATGCCCATTCCCTCACTTCATTTGCTGTGAAGTGGGTTCCTTGGTCAGAAGCAATGCTGTGTGGAATAACATAATTGTGGATAAGACATTCTGCATGTCCACAGATGATAGTTTTGGAAGAAGCATTTCAATCAGGGAAGGCAAACCCATATCAGGAGTATGTGTCTATTCAAGTAAGAAAAATCATTGCTCCTTCCATGATGGAAGTGGTCCAATGTAATAAACCTGCCACCAGGTAGCAGGCTGATCCCCTTGGGGAATGATGCCATTTTGGGGACTGAGTATGGTTCTCTGGTTCTGGAAAGTTGGGCAATCAGCAGTGGCTGTGGCCAGGTCAGCCTTGGTGAGAGAATGCCCATATTGCTGAGCCCATGCATAACCTCCATCCCTACCACCATGAACACTTTGTTCATGAGCTCATTGGGCAATGACAGGAGTGGCTGGGGAAAGAGGATGATTGATATCCACCAAATGAGTCATTTTATCCACTTGGTTATTAAAATCTTCTTCTGCTGAAGTCATCCTCTGGTAAGCATTCACATGGGACACAAATATCTTCATGTTTTTTGCCCACTCAGAAAGGTCTATCCAAATATCTCTTCCCCAGAATTCTTTGTCACCAATCTTCCAATCATGTTCCTTCCAAGTCCTTGTCCATCCAGCCAAACCATTAGCAAAAGCCCATGTATCAGTATACAAATGTACCTCAGGCCAGTTCTTCCAAGCAAAGTGAGTAACCAGGGGGACTCCTCAAAGTTCTGCCCACTGGGAGGATTTCCCCTCACCACTGTCCTTCAGGGACATCCCAGAAAGGGGCTGCAGTGCTGCAGCTGTCCACTTTCGGGTGGTGCTTGCATATCATGCAGAACCATCTATAAACCAGGCCTGAGTTTTCTCTTCCTCAGTCAACTGATTGTAAGGGACTCCCTAAGAGGCCATAGCTGTGGGCTGGGAAAGAGAAGGTAAGATGGCAGGAGTGGGGGCCATGGGCATTTGGGCCACCTCTTCATGTAACTTACTTGTGACTTCAAGACCCACTCAAGATCTATTTTGTATATACCATTTCCATTTTATGATGGAGTGCTGCTGCACATGCCCAAATTTATGGCTTGATGGGCCCAACAACACTCAGCACATGATAGGTAACTCAGGTCTCAGTGTAACTTGGTGGCCCTTGGCTAAGTGTTCTGTCTCCACTAAGGCCCAGTAGCAGGCCAACAGCTGGTTCTCAAATGGAGAGCAGTTATCTGCAGAGAATGGTAAAGCTTTACCCCAAAATCCTAAGGGCCTGCCTTGTGATTCTCCTATAGGATCCTGCCATAGGCTCCAAACAGTATCTCTGTTTGCCACTGACACTTCCAGCATCATTGTATCAACTGAGTCATGTGGTCCAAGTGTTAGAGCAGCTTGCACAGCAGCCTGGACCTGTCAGAGGGCCTCATCTTATTTTGGTCCCCAATCAAACCTAGAAGCTTTTGTGTTCACTCAGTAAATGGGCCAGGGTAGCACATCCAAATGAGGAATATGTTGTCTCCAAAATCCAAAGAGGCCAACTAAGCATCCTGCCTATTTTTGGTCATAGGAGGGCCAGGTGCAACAGCTTATCCTTCACCTTAGAAGGGATATCTTGACATGCCCCACATCACTGGACACCTAGAAATTTTACTGAGGTGGAAGGCCCCTGTATTTTTATTGGATTTATATCCCATCCTCTGCCATGCAAATACCTTACCAAAAAATCAAGGGTACTTGTTACTTCTTGCTCACTAGGTCCAATCAACATGATATCATCAATACGATGGACCAGTGTGATGTCTCCTGGGAGGGAGAAATGATCCAGATACCCATGGACAATATTATGACATAGGCCTGGAGAGTTGATACAACCCTTAGGTAGCACAGTGAATGTAAACTATTGGCCTTGCCAGCTGAATGCAAACTGCTTCTGTGGTCCTTACTGACAGCTATTGAGAAAAAGCATCTGCCAGATCAATAGCTGCATACCAGGCACTAGGGGATGTCTTGATTTGCTCAAGCAATGATACCACATCTGGAACAGCAGCTGCAATTGGAGTCACCACCTGGTTAAGCTTACAATAATCCACTGTCATCCTCCAAGACCCATCTGTTTTCTGCACAGGCCAAATAGGAGAGTTGAAAGGGGATGTGGTGGGAATCACTACCCCCACATCCTTCATGTCCTTAAGAGTGGCATTAATCTCTGCAATCCCTCCAGGAATCCAGTATTGCTTCTTATTTTCTATTTTGCTAGGCAAGGGCAGTTCTAACAGCTTCCACTTGGCCTTTCCCACCATAATAGCCCACACTCCACAAGTCAGGGAACCAACATGTGGATTCTGCCAGTTGCTGAGTATGTCTCTTCCAATTATGCATTCTGGATCTGGGGAAACAACCATAGAATGGGTCTGGGGACACACTGGGCCAACCATTAGATTGACCTGAGCTAAAACTCCATTGATCACCTGATCTCCATAAGCCCCAACTCTGACTGGTGGACCAGAGTGATGTTTTAGGTCTCATGGAATTAATGTCACTTCTGAACCAGTGTCCAATAATCCCCCAAATATCTGATCATTTCCTTTTCCTCAATGCACATTTACCCTGGTAAAATGCCATAGGTCTCCCTGGGGAAGGCTGGGAGGAAGATTAACACTATAAATTTTTGGCAGTGTAGCAGGGTCCTTCCCTAAGAGTAACCAGCCTTCCCCTCTTTCAAGGGGCTCTGGATCTGTAAACTGTCTCAAGTCTGGGAATTGATTAAGGGGCCATGGCTCTGTTTTTGGAATCCAGGGTAGACTTTTGTTCACTTGACTCAGAATTCTTTTGCTTAAACAGCTCAAAGAAGAATTTAGTGGACTGCCCATCAATTTTACTGCTAAGTGCTCCATGATCTACTAGCCAACACCATAAGTCTCTGTGACTGCCGCCTTGAACCTATTTTCCATTATGGTAGCCAGGCCCACCTTGTCTTTTATGATTAACTGCTGCCACATAGCTTCTGCCAACCTGGGATCTGAGTAACCCCATTGTGTTTAAGGATTACAGCCCAGTGACAGCAGTCCCCACAGTAATATCTGACCTACAGAGAAGGGCAACTGCAGAGCTCTTCAGGGATGATGGAACTAAACTCACAAATTTATTCCTCACAGTCCTAGTAAAAGGTGTGTCCTCTGGATATTTCAGGGGTGTGTGAGCAGGTCTTCCATGAAAAATCCACTCTAGAATTCCAATCTCTCTAAGCCTTTGAATCCTTTCCTCTACATTATACCAGGACATTTCTGGCATTTCAACCTCCAATAATGCTGGCCACCTTTTGATCCATGTTTCTGCTAACCCAAACAAACTGTTAACACCCTTTCTAACTCCTCAAGCTACAACATTGCATGCAGAATCTCTGCTTAGTGGGCCCATATCAGTAAATTCTGCCTGATCCAACTTTATATTCCTTCCACCATTATCCCACCCCATTAATAACTATTCCCACACATATTCCCCTGATTTCTGTCTGTATAAGTGGGAAAACTCATACAGTTCTTTTGGAGTATAGCATACTTCCTCATGGGTCACACTTTGTATCTCACCCTTCAGGGCTTGTTGGGACTTTAGTCTAGTTATAGGTCTTGAAGCCAAGACTGGTGTTGGGGGTGGGTCATTAAAAGAATTAGAAGAATCCTTCAAGCCATTTACCTGAGGACATTCTATTGCAGTTTTATCTTGAGAAACAGGATTAATCTCTCCAGACAGAGGAGTGAGGGCTGGTTCCTCAGGGGAGGTGATTAAAGGTTTAGCTGGCACTGAAGGGTAAACCTCTTTAGGTGAAGGTTTAATGTCAGGCTCCTTAGGGCAGAGTGGAGGTGGGGAAGCTGTTTCCTCAGGGCAGACTGGAGGTGGGGGGGGCTGTTTCCTCAGGACAGACCACTACACAGGTATATCTAACAAAGACTCAGCAGAATCCAGGGTTCCAGTGTCCTCACTGCCATTATTATCAATCCATATGTCCCCATCCCAAGTTTTAGGTTCACATTCTTTTCCAATCAATGTCTTTTGTTGAGATTTTAGTTTATAGTTTATGTTGTAAATCTGATACTTGCACAATGAGACTGTGGGTCTGGTTTTCAGAAATCTCAAGTCTGTGGCCACAGAAAATAAGATTTTCTTTCAGGGCACACATAGAAACCTTTACATCTGTCAAATGGCACTTAAGTTTTAAATTTGAAGCCTTTAGCTTGTCCCTTTCTCTTATAATTTTATCCAGAATATCTAAGAGCCACCTGCCAACATCATTATACCTCTTAACTCTGCAAACTCTGTTAAGGTGTCAAAAACACTGTCACCCAGAGCCTTGCTTCATACAAGAATATGATTAGGAGACTCAAATGGATATATTTTGCATATCTCCATTGCCAACTCATGCCATGGACTGTCAGTGCCATCTTGGTTATTGGAAATGGAGTCATCAGTGCCTTTGAATCTAATCAGAGTAGAAAACCAAATGTAAAAGCCCATTTTAAGATTCTGTTTCTCAAGAACCACTCCTGGTACCAAGTTTTATTAGTTAGGGTTCTCTAGGGAAACAGAATCAACAAGAGATGCCTATAAATATAAGATTTATAAAAGTATCTCACACAACTGTGGGTATGCATGAGTCCAAATTCTGTAGGGCAGACAGCAGATTGGCAACTGTAATGAAGATGTTCAATGAACTGCTCAGGCAATGAACTGGCAACTTTGATGAACTCCTCAGGAAATGCTTTGTTGATCAGCTGTAGAAGTGAATGTCCTCTATCTGTCTTGCTTAAAAGTCTTCAACTGATTGGATTAAATACAGCTGATTGAATTCTCTCATTGTGTAAGACACATCCTTCATTGAATGTAATCAGTCAGAGCTGCAGCCAATTGAATGATGATTTACTAAGCCAGGTTTCTGGTTTATCAACCAGCCATAAATGTCCTTGGAGTAATGGTTGGACCAGTGCATGCTTGACCAGGTACCTAGGCACCATCACATGGCCAAGTTGAAACATTAACCTATCAACCACAGGGGTTTATTTGGTTACACAGTTCCAGTCTTAAGACTGTAAATTGTCCAAGATAAGACGCCAACAATCAGGTACCTTCACTGGAGAGAGGCCATTGGCAACTGGAAAACCTCTGTTATCAGGGAAGGCACATGGCTGGTGTTCACTTGCTCCCAGGTTGCATTTCAAAATGGCATTCTCCAAAATGTCAGTGTCAACTTCCAATGGCCATTTTCAAAATGTGTCTCTCAGCTGCAACTAGCTATGAACTCCTGTCTGAGCTTTTATAGGGCTTCAGTGAACTAATCAAGGCCCACACTGAAAGGGTGGAGCCACACCTCCATGGAAATTATCTAATCAGAGCTATCACCAACAGTTGGGTGGGTCACATCTCCATGGAAACTCCCTAACCCAAAGGTTCCAAGTTAATCAATTCTAATACATCTGTTCCCACAACATTGCATCAAAGAACATGGCATTTTTGGGGGACATAATACATCCAAACTTGCACACCCTCAAATAGAAAAAAAAAAACAAACACAAATTTTGTTGCTACCAGAATATGGGGAAACTGATACTCTCATGTGCTGTTGTCATAGTATGACATCATATTGTAATCTGGAAGGCAATCTGGAAATATTTACTAAGATTACAAGTGGAGAATACTTATCTTTAAAAAAATGAAATGTGCAAATAGGTAAGGATATAAGTATAAGAATGTTTCTTGTGACATTGATGTTGCTGGAAAAACATCAAGAAACAATCCAGAAGTCCAAAAAACTTGATCAAATTATGGTGCACACATACTATGGAATATTATGCAACCATTAAAAATATCTACAGCTGTTGTTGAGGAATGTCTATGATACACTGAGTGACCGAAGCAAGGTACACAATAATGTATATCTTACAATATTTTAAAATTATTTTAAAAAACTAACCAATATATAAATGTGGTTGTAGAGGCATGGAAAAAAGTGTGGACAGAAACATAACAAAATGTTAACATTTTAACACCCCTTGATGTGGTTGCAGGCATGGTTTGATGAGCTGAGGAAACATCAATAAATATATCTGGTTAAAATTTCACATTTTAAAATGAGTACTTTTTTTTTAAAAAGCTAAAGGCAAATAGTATCCAGTTTTTGAAACTCCCAGGCTGAGGACCCTATGAGGCCTGAGAAGTTGGCAAGCTTTCTTGTCTTGTACCACGTCTTTTAGAAATTTCCTGGTTATGTCACAAGTTTAGCAGCTGTTATTCTTTTATGATTTCATGTAGGTTATTTAGTCCTTTGATTAGGTTATAAACCAATTGCTGACTTCCCTACAGAACATCATTTTCTGCACCTTATCAAACACCATTTGGGTAGCCATGTGGGACTTCCAACTATAGCAAATGGCCCGGAAATGCAGCCTCTCTTCTACAGTAATTTAAAGATCTAGACAAATGGTTCTCAATTGGGGCCCAAGAGACAACCGACAATGTTTCGCTTGTCACAACTGGGGAAAAGTGTACTACTGGCATTTAGCAGGTAGCGGGCAGGGATACTGCTAAATACTCTGCATTGCAGAGTACAGTCCCCCACAAGAAACAATTGTCCAGTCAAAATGTCAGTGGTTCTGCAGTTGAAAAATTGGTCTTGTGATTCACCTCACAGGGCAAGTGGTGCTGGTTGGGATTCTTAGTGACCAGGATTCCTTCTCTGAAGATATGCTTCTGGCTCTGGGACTCCTCTGTCACATGGGAAGGCACATGGTCAGCATCTGCTGTTCCTTCTTTCCCAGGTTTCATTGCTTTCAGCTTTTGTGGATCCTTTCTTGCTTCTCCAGGGCTTTTCTCCCTGTAAGCTCTCTCAGTCTTTTATCCTCCCATATAGGGCTCCAGTAAAAGGATTAAGACACACCTTAATGAGATGAGTGGGGCTTTTCATTTTTTTTCAATTAGTTTAAGTATCTGAGAACTTGTTAGAAATGCAGAATCTCAGCCTTCACCCAGACATCCTGAAGCAGAAGTTTCATCTTAACTAGATCCCGAGGTGATTTGCATATACAGTTAAGCTTGAGAATCACTGTTCTGCTCCAACCTCCTCCTCTACAAATGAAGGAAATGTGGCTTAACAAGAAGTCAGTGGAGGGCAGATACTAGAAGTCAGATCTCTTAATTCCTTGTATAGTGCATTTCCTAACATGCCAAATTATGGTGAGATAATTTGATGCATTGTTCTATGCATTTTCTTTGCCATGGACTTTGGAGTCAGACAGCTGGGTTCAAACCGCAGCTTTACCAAAGGTACATAAGAGCTCACTAATGGTGGTTACTATACTTACTATTGTTACTATTATTTTTAACAAAGGGATCAATAGCATTTGTCATTGTACCTGATTATAACTTCAGAGCAATCTTTTCACAGTTTTTAAAGAATCAGTCATTGAGAGCTGGAAGCTAAGGCAAATTGAGGTACTTCTATCAGAGTGCATACCTGGTCTCCAGGATCCCAACCTGAGAGCGAGCCTGTGTTATAGGAATTCGGGATCAATGGTCCCAAGCACAGGGTTTCTGGAACTTAGACTTTCGGCCTTGGGGGCTAGGATTGGAAGAATGCAAGGGAAAGGCATCACCTTTGTTTTGCACGACAGAATTCTCACTTGAGGCTGGAAAGAAAGGCAAGAAACAGGAGACAGGCATGTCTGAGAGGGACACTAGGGCTGTGCAAAACCCACCACTGTGTTGGTTAATTTCAGTCCTGGCTTGGAGCTCCCAGGGGTTGTAGATTCCTATCTTTCAGGCTTCCTCATTTGCTCTTAAGCAGTTTTTAAGTTATTGTTTCTACATCCCACTTCCACAGGACAGCATTTTGTGTATAAATAGGTGAAATTTGCGCTATGCTTCCTTTAATGTAACAAAGGCAATATACCAAAGCTAAATGCCTATAAGAGGGGCAAATAAGGGAGGCATATGGGACTTTTGGCATTGCTGATACTGTCTGACTTTTATTCTACTTTAGTTTAATTCTATCTTTCCTTTTGTGGCATTTTAGCTGTCAGGGTTTTTCTTTCTCTGTTGTTCTTTTGTCTCTCTACCTTCTTTGACTCTTCCTACTTCTTTGGGAAGAAATGGAGATGTGCTTATATAGATAGTGGTGATGAGGTTGAATACATAAATATGTGACTATACAGGGAACCATTGATTGCTTACTTAGGATGGAAAGTATGGTTGGTGAACAAAACCATCTTAAAAAAAGAAATGGGTTGATGAATAAAACTTGAAGTCACTATATTGAATGAAATAAGTCAGACACATAGGACAAATATTGCATGGTCTCACTGATATGAACTAATTATAATATGTAAACCCATAGACATGAAATATAAGTTATCAGGATATAGAATAAGGCTAAAGAATGGGAAGCAGTTTCTTATTATGAGCAGAATGTTCAACTAGGTTGAACTTAAGTGTTTGGAAATGGACAGAGGTAGAGGTGATGGTAGCACAGTATTGTGAGAATAACTAACAGTGCTGAATGGTGTATGAATGTGGTGGATAGGGGAAGCTTAGATCCACATATGTCACCAGAAGGAAAGTTGGAGGTTGAAATATGGGAGTGCATAAAACAGTAAATCTTGTGGTGGAAAATGTCTGTGACTAACTTTAAAAATATTAGAAATCTCTTTCATGAACTAGAACAAATGTATGACATTATAAGTAGAGGTTAATCATAGAGGGGTATATAGGGAAAATTATACCTATTGCAAACTATGTACTACAGTTAGTAGTGTTGTAACATTCTTTCTTCAACAGTAACAAATGTACTATGCCAATACTATGACTCAATACTGGAGGGGAGTGGTTAGGGGTATGGGAGGATTTGAGGTTTTTTTTTTATCTTTCTTTTGTGGAGTAATGAAAATGTTCTAAAATTGAAAAAAATTAATTGTGGTGATGGATGCACAACAGTATGATGGTACTGTGGACAATTGATTGTGCACTTTGGATCTTTGGATAACTGTATGGTATGTGAACAATCTCAATAATCCCTGGTCCTGGAATGAATCTTGGCTATTCAGTCAATCTATAACATTCCTCTAGACCCTATCATTGATCCATGAGTGAACATGTGTCCTAAGCCAATCAAATAGCACTAAAAGAAGACCTTATATTAAATGCTTGAGCTCATCTTTTTTCCTCCAAACAGAATTAAACAAATCATCATTTGCTTTCAATATCCATTGTTGACTACCTTGTACCATAAAGGCAATTAAACAGAAGATGAAGGGTTAAGAAAGCAAAGCAGAAGGGCAGAAAGACCTGAGTTAATGATGAAATGAGTGAATCCCAGAGAGAATTTTACCCAGGGCCTGCATTATCTGCCAATTTACAATTATTGTGAGATACTAAATTTCTTTAAAATTTTAAAAAAATAATGCAGGCTATCAGGAGACTGAAAGAGGGAAGAGATTGGGCATTTGATGCTGAAGGAGTATAGAATGTTCATCAGGATTTATTGTATAGATTTAGAAAGGGATAGCACAATGCTGTGTGATGGTAGCACAATACTGTAAGTACACTGAACAAAGATGACAGTTAGTACAGATGAAAGAGCAAGGCTAGGGGCATGTATGACACCAGAAGTAAAGGTAGAAGATAAAGACTGGGACTGTATAACTTAGTGAAACCTAGAGTGGTCAATGATATTGGTTAACCGCACAAATATAAGAATGTTTTTACATTAGGGAGAACAAGTGAAGGTCATTATTGTAAGGTATTGACAATCGGATGGTATAGAGGAAAAATACAATCAATGCAAACTAGAGTCTATAGATAAAAGTAACATTTGAAGATACTTCCATTAATTGCAACAAAGACAATATAACCAATATAAATGTCTATAAGAGGGGGATATAAGAGAGTGGTATAGGATTCTCAGTGTTGTGATTGTTGTCTGACCTTTTCATTGTATTTTACTTTAGTTTATTTTTATTTTCCTCATAATTTTTATTTTTTATTCTTCATTTTTTCTCTTCTTCCTATTTCTTTGCAGAAGAGTCGGAAATATATTCATATAGATTGTGGTGGTGAATGCATAAATATGTGATTATGACAGGAATCATTGATTGTTAACTTGGGATGGCTTATACAGTATGTGCATAAAACTGTTTAAAAAATAAACAAAGGAATACAACTGCTGCAGAAAATATGGAGACAGATATTTACCAACTCCCTGTTATTGGGGAAGTTGAATGGTGCAGCCCATCTGGAAGTCAGTATGGTGGCTAAAATGGGATTGCCATTTGGTCCCGAAACCCTGTTATTGGGTATATACTTGGAAGAATGGAGGGCAGGGGATATGAATGACATTTGCACACTGGTGCTTATGGCAGCAATATTCATGATTTTCAATGGATGTAGGTGGCCTAAGGGTGCATAGACTGATAAATGAAATGGTGAACTGTGGTGTTTACATACAATGGAATATTGAGTGGAAGCAAGAAGGAATGAAGTTGTGAAATGTAACTAGGTGAATGGACCTTGAGAACATTATGTTGAGTGAAATAAGCCAGAATCAAAAAGATAGACATTATTACACTTCACAAATATAAACTAACCATAATGTTCAAACTCTGGAGAATTGAATTTCATAGCATAGGTTATCAGGGAAATGCTTACTGTAAAGGTTCCTAGATTGTAAGCTCCTACAACAGTTGCATCTATTCATGAGTTGTAGTGGTTAATTCTATACTCTGAGATGCTGAGCTGTTTGTGTGCAACCTGGTCAGTCCCTGGAACTTTGGGTATCTGTGTGACACCTGAGACTCAGAACCAGAATTCAGCAGCTATGAATGTTAGCATTACCCCATACAGCAAATACAGCAATGCTGAAAAAGAGATCAGAGTTTAATTAGAGTTATGAATCAAGTGGAATTGGTTGGGACTAAAGTAAATAGGATGATATTGGCTATGTTTTAAAACTTCAACTTCTATGTGAGACCAAATGAAAAGATGCTTTTTTGGTGCAAAATATGTATTTTCTATAGCACACTGTATAATTTTATTTGTATGGTCAGTTTATTCAAACACCATAATTGCATGGAACCTTGGATATGGGGTGAGATCTGGTTGGGTTTTACAGGTTGGCATGAAGCCTCAATACATCCCAGAGTAATTTTGAATAGAATAAAAATTATTTGCAAAACACCCTTGAGGGGCTGGGGAAAATGTAGAAATATTAAACTTCCCCACTTGTGGAATTCCTGATATTCTTGCAAGCATTGGTGACTACCAGTTTTGCAGACTGAGCCCTTGATTTGGGGGCTTGCACTTATGAAGCTTGTTCCTGCAACGTAGACGATATGCTTATTTATAATTTTGCGTAGGGGTCACACTCATAGAACCTCTTTTAAATGCTCATATGTGGCCTCTCTCTGCAAGCCAATTCTGCAGGTAAACTAACTGCCCTCTCCCCTATGTTGGACATGACTCACAGTAGTGTAAATCTCCCTGGAAAAGTACAACATGTCTTGTGGGGATGAGCTTGGCCCTGATATTGTAGGATTGAGAAAGCCTTCTTGGACCAAAAGGGGAAAGAGAAATGAATCAAAATAAAATTTCTGTGGCTGAGAGATTTCAAATGTAGTCGACAGGTCATTCTGGAGGTTAATCTTATGCAGTATATAGATATCCCTTTTTAGTTTTTAGTGTATTAGAATAGCTAGAAGTAAATACCTGAAACTGTTGAACTACAAACCAGAAGCCTTGATTCATGAAAATGATTGTATAACTATATATCTTATAAAATGTGACCATATGATTGTGAAATTGTGTGTCTCACACATCCTTTATCCACTGTATGGTCTGATGAGTAGAAAAATGGGGACAAAAATAGATGAATAATAGGAGAGTAGAAGAACTGTGAGATGTTTTGGGTGTTCTTTTTTACTTTTATTTTTATTCTCATTTTTACTTTTTGGAGTAATGAAAATGTTCAAAAATTGATTGTGGTGATGAATACACAACTATATGATGATACTGTGAACAAGTGATTGTACACTTCAGATGGTTGTATGGTATATGAATATATTTTAATAAAATTGCATTAAAAATGGATCAAAGACTGAAACATTAGGGCAAAAACCATAAAACTATTAGAATAAAATATAGGGAAATATCTTAAATATCTGATGATGAGGACTGCTTTCCTAGACATTACACCTAAAATGCAAGTAATGAAAGAAAGAATAGACAAGTGGGGTCTCCACCAAATTGAACACTTTTTTGCATCAAAAGACTGTCAGGAAAGTAAAAAAGACAGCCTATGCAATGGGACACAAAATTTGGGAACCACATGTCAGATAAATTTTAATATTGAGGATATCTAAAGAGATCATACAATTCAACAACAAAAACAACAACAACAACAAAAACAAAGTACCCAATTAGAAAACGGGCAAAATTCAAGGACAGACACTTTTCTGAAGAGGAAATACAAATGGATCAAAAACATGGACAGATGCTCAACTTCCCTGGCTGTTAGGGAAATGCAAATGAAAACCACAATGAGATAATATCTCACACCTACTAGATTGGATGTTATCAAGAAAACAGAAAACTACAAATTATTGAGAAGATGTGGAGGAGGAGGAACACATTCACTGATGGTGGGAAT
Source organism: Choloepus didactylus (assembly GCF_015220235.1). Lineage (NCBI taxonomy): Eukaryota > Metazoa > Chordata > Mammalia > Pilosa > Megalonychidae > Choloepus > Choloepus didactylus. Next base: position 90,552,919 of record NC_051334.1, on the reverse strand, counting down.
CTAATGGTGTCACTGCTCTGGAAGCCAGTTTTGCACTACCTCAGGAAGCTAAGTATAGAATTGCCCTATGGTCCAGCAATCCCTTTACCAGGAATATACTCAGAGGTACTGAAGGCAGAGAGACCAACAGACACTTGTACGTCAGTGTTTACAGTGACATTGTTCATGATTGCCAAGGGATGGAAACAGTCCAATTCTCCATCAACAGATGAGTGGGTAAACAAACAGTGGTATATAAATATGATGGAATATTACACAGACGAAAGACAGAACAAAGTTATGACACATATAGCAATGTGGAAGAACCTTAAGGGCATTATTTTGAGTGAAATTGGCCAGAAACTAAAGGACAAATACTGTATGGTCTCACTAGTATGAACTAACTATTATGAGCAAACCATGAGAGCTAAATTTAAGAACACTAGATATCAGGAGATAGAAAGAGGGTGTAGATAAGGCATTTGATGCTGAAGTAGTACAGAATGTTCACAGAATTGATTGCAAAGATCCAGAAATTGATAGCACAATACTGTCTGATGGTAGGACAATACCATAATTATAATGAACAAAGCTGAATGTGCGTATAGTTGATAGAGGATGGCTAGGGGCATGTATGACACCAGAAGTATAGACAGAGGATTAAAACTGGGAGTGTATGAATTAGCAAAACCTAGAATGGACAATGATGGTGATTAAATTCACAAACATAACAAAGCTTTTATGTGAACAATGAGGGAGAACAAATGAATGTAACCATTGCAAGGTGTTGAAAATTGTATGATATATGGAAAAAAACACAATTGATGCAAAATAGCATCTGGAGTTAACAGTAACAGTGTAGTATTCTTCCATTAATGGTAACAAAGGCAATAATACCAAAGCTAAATGTTAATCAGAGGGGATATAATGTAGGGGTATGGGATCATTGTTGTTGATGTGATTAACACCCCTTTTTTTAAAAAAACTTTTTTCCTCTTTTTCTTTCCTTGCTGAAGGAAAGGAATGTTCTTCTATAGATTGTGGTGGTGAATGCATAACTATGTGATTATACCAGTAGCCATGGATAGCTCATTTATGATGGATAGTGTGGTGTGTGAATAAAATGGTTTAAAAATAAACAGAATGAGATGAGGAGCAAGATGGTGGAGTGGCAAGTTGTGGGTTTTAGTTACTCCTCTGGGGCAGCTGGTAGATAGTCAGGAACTGTGTGGACCTAGTACTGCAGAAGAATTTGGGTTTGGATACATGTCATACAATACTCATGAACAGGTGGAGCAGCTGAGATCAGCAAAATCTGTACATTCACATGGCCAGGGGGCCCACACCCCTCCCTGCCAGGCATAATCCCAAGGGAGGAGGGGTCATCAGTGCTGGGAACCAGGAGGGGGAACTGCAGTTACAGAACTGATTAACAAACTCTGATTGTTGAACAAAAACTTCAACAATAGATAAACTGAGACCAGACACCAGAGAATCTGGGAGCAGCCAACCCAGTAGAGATGAGAGAGGGCTAGCAAAAACAGCAAAGATAAAATAAAATAAAATAAATAAAAAAAATAAAAACAGAGACTTTTGGATTTGGGGGTGAACATAATACAAAGAAGGGTTAGGCTGAAACAGAACCAGGCACAAATGCCAACCCAGGTGGCCAGGGCCCTTCTATGAAAAGCCAGTTTTGCTGGTTCCTTGATTGTCCCTCAATTTCCTCCAATTCCTTGTCTCTTTGCATTTAAAGAGCCCATCAGAACTGCAAGAACTTAATTAGAGGGCTTTTCTTTAAATAGTATATACTGGGCCTTTATTTTCCTTTTTTTTTTAATTTTGAAATCAAGAACATGTATTTTCCTTATTTGTCTATAATGAAATATTTGCTTTGATAACAGAAGTCAACTCAGAAAAGGACGTGAGCTAACACATTGGCCAAACCATGCTATTCAAGTTAAGCATGCATAGTTGCTCAAAGTTTACTAAATCACTGATTAAGACCACTTTTCTTTCATTTATATTGAAAAAAGAATGTATATAAAGCTTTTCTGAAAATCTCTTAATGTTACTTTCCCTTAAACATTAAGGAAATTTTACCACAATCTCCCCGTCTCCCCAAATCCTTAATAGCTGGTCAGGCCATTCCATCTTCAGTTTTGAAAAATGGCCACAAACCAATAGTAATGTAAAATAATACAGATGATGCAACTTGAAGGAGACATTAGATGTCAAAAATAAGCATAACTGTAGACCATGATGAGTGAGATATGACTCAACAAGGAGAGTACTGAAGACAGTCTCCAGAAAGAAAGGGCAAAGAAGTGTAAAATAAAGGAAATGAGACTATGGAAAAGAGAAATAGAGAATTATCAGTCCTCATAACTTTTATTTTGCCGGAACCCAGATGTAAGGACCAGACTGTTCTTCCATGATCTGCTTCACTTGGTTGTAAATGTCTTCCAGCATATCTCCTTGCACAATAGCTGTGAAATGTTCAGTAAACTCTTGTTCCAGTTTCATGGCTCTCTCAAATGTCTTTCTGACTTGTTCTTCTGTTAGACGCTTATTCATTTCCATGATATTTTCCATGGATTTGGGTTTAATAAAAATGGAGATTGGAAAAAGTTGTGCAATCTGTAATCTCTTTATGGCATTTCCAGACACATCAAGAATACAGTGTTTACCCTTTTCTGCTACTTCTTGTACAGATTGAACACTTGTTCCGTACAGATGATTGTTATACTGGCCAGCTTCAATGAATTTATGTTCCTGGATATCTTTTTCCATCTGTTCTCTTGAAGTCACAAAATGATAATCTCTTCCATCTACCTCATAATCTCATTTTGGTCTAGTTGTATGAGGAACACATGATCCAAATTTGTCAGGAGATTCTGAGATCAAGTCGTCATTTATTCTGTCTTTCATAGGTCCCAATATGATCACTGGTAATGTATAATTAACTTCTTGTTGGTTCACTGGTTCATAAGGTAAGACATATTCTTCTTGACCATGGTAACTACTTTCACTATCGCTGGCGTTAGAAGTTACATGCTGGTCAGCATCACTTGTTTCCTGCTCACTCTGGTCCTTGTTCTTCTAGAAGGGAAATTTTCGGGAAAAGAGGTTCTTTTTACGCTTGTCATTGAATGACCCTTTATCTCCTCTTGTTTTAGAATTGAATTTCATGGTTTTTAACTGGGCTTGTTCTTTCATTTCAACTCTTCGTTTACTGGGAATCACTCCAACTTCATCACTCTCACCATCTGGTGTAACCTGCCTGGCTTGCCACCATTCATCATCGGAAGCATTAATAACATGGAGGATGTCTCCAAATTTGAAGTTCAATCCCTGACTGGGAAGGCCACTATCTTTAGTCTTGTCATAATCAAAAAGGGCTCTGACATAGAGGGATCGCTTCTGGCTAGTTCGAAGAGAACCTGACCCTGAACTGATGCTACTATTCATCTGCTCTCTTAAGTCATGTATTTTAGCTTCAAAACAACTGTATTTTTCTGGTCAATACTGTGCAACAATTGTGACAGCTTGGTCAGCATTTTTCAACGTGGCTGCTGCCTGCTCATGACTGGCAGCTCTGAGGTCAACACTATTTACCGATATAGTTTGATCTCCTTTTCTGAGCTCTCCACTAAGATCAGCAGGTCCTCCAGCCAATATAAAGGAAATAAATATTCCTTCTCCATCTTCACCTCCTACAATGTTGAAGCCAAGGCCTATTGAGCCACAATGAAAAACAACTTTTCTAGGTTCCCTTGTGATTTCATAATCTCCAAGCATTACTTTTGAAACTGGTGAGTATCTGGATGGTGATGCAGGTGTCTTGCCCAAGTAGGAAGATGGGCTAACATGGTTATCAACAGGCTGAGAAGAAGAGGTGGTGATATCAGGTGGTGCATAGCCATCATTCATATACATACTTGTAGGTTTTGCCACTTTCAAATAAACAAAATCAGATGTGTTTTTTAAGGCAGTTACCACTTCTTCATGAGTAACTTCTTCTAAACATACACTATTCACCGCTAGAAGTTTATCTCCAATCTGAAGTTTGCCATCTTTATGTGCTGCACCGCCTTCAATGATTTTGGTTACATAGGTGCTATTATCCCCAGGAATATGCTGATTTCCAACACCTCCCACAATGCTGAACCCAAGACCTGCTTTAGGACCTTTAATTAGCTTTATTTACATTATTTTTTCTGATACTGGTTTTCATCTTTTTACATACAAGCATACAATAGATCCTGCCTCCTTCAATGCTTCAACTGCTTTGCTATGTGTTACATCATGAACATCTACTTCATTTACTTGTAATATACAGTCATTGACCCGCAACCTTCCATCTTGGGAAGCTGCTGCCCCTCCAATAATTTTGGTAATGAAAATACTTGAGTCATCTCCAATGTGTGGGTTGTCCGTACCTTCTGCAATGCTGAAACCAAGCCCTGAATTTCCCCTTTCAAGTGTGATTTCTTCATATTCATAATCTGCATCAGTGCCATTAGCATATGTTGGTGTTTCCAAGCTATCTGTGTTGACCAGTACTGGAGGAGAATTTGCCTATGGTATGGTGGGTAGGATGACAGTATTCTCAGCAGGGACTGGCAGGACAGGGAACACAGGGACAGTGGGAGAGGAGGGAGGTACAGCTTCTGTTGGCTTGGAGAGCTGGAGGGTCTCCTCAAACTAGCTCTGAAGGGGACTTTCTGTTCCTTTTTTGTCTCAGTGGAGAAAGCCTCAGTCATTTTCAGTTCCCAGTTCTGTGACCCAGACCAGGGTCTCTTTTCCTTTTTTAAAAATATTTTTATCTCTTTTTTTAAAGTAACTATACCAAGAAGCCCCAATACAGAAAGACTCAAAGACTTGCAATTTGGGCCCAGGCAAGAACAGAGCTAAGACAGCTTTGAGAGACAAAGTGATAAGTCTATGGGGGAGAGAATTCACTAAAGAGCATAAATTCCCCAAGAAAATGGCAGCATGGCCCAGCTCCAGTGGCAGCCCACCTTTGGACAACTCAGATGCCAGGGGCTGGAATTCAGAAACCAACATCAGTCAGCCATGCCCCAACAGGGTCAGGGTCACTGGGGAACTAAAAGCTCCATATATCCTCACACTGGTGGGGGAGCTGCAGTTTGGCAAGCACCACCTGCTGGACCACACAGGGAAAGCACAGATTCAAAAGGCCTCAGAGAAGGGTCTCATTTCCAAGGAAACTCCATCCCCTCCTCCTGTAACTTGGGCCTCTCTGGACTGGAAAAACCTGACTGGGATTGACCATATCTGAGGATACCCTCACACAAAAAGGTGACATAAAGGGAGGGAAAGAAACAGAAAAACAAGAGGTGAAAAACTCCAATCAACTAAATACAGCCTAAGTTAGAGGCCTAGAATATGTTGAACTAAACACCAAAGTTTAGAGAACAAAGCCAACCAACAAGAAAACCCTAGATAAAGGAGTGAAAATGAGCTCCAGAATAAACTAATCAAGAAAGTCAGATGCCTAGACAGCTCAAGATTAACAAGCCATACTAGGAAACACAAAAATATGGAGCTGCAATACAGGAGTTGAGGCAACTAATTAAAGATGCTCAAAGAAATCTCCTAAATCAATTCAAAAATCAAGTCAATGAATTGGGGGAAGATATAGCCAAAGAGATGAAGAATATAATGAGGACACCAGAAGACCACAAGAAGAATTCATAAACTTGAAAGAAAACAAATGACAGAACATATGGGAATGAAGGGCATAATGGAAGAGATGAAAAACACAATGGAGGGATACAACAGTAGATTTGAACAGGAGTAAGAAAGGATCAGTCAATTGGAAGACAAGACATTTGAATTCATACACACAAAAGAACAGATGGTGAAAAGAATGGAAAAATAAGAGCTGGATCTAAGGAAGCTGAATGACAACATGAACTGCAAAAATATATGAGTTATGAGTGCCCCAGAGGGAGAAAAGAGGGGAAAGGGGGCAGAAAGAATAACAGAAGAAATATCCACTGAAAATTTCCCAACTCTTATGAAAGACAGAAAATTGCATATTCAAGAAGTACAGCATACTCCAAAGAGAAAAGATCCCAATAGACCTACTCCAAGACACTTACTGATCAGATTGTCCAATGTCAAAGACAAAAGAGAATTCAGAAAGCAGAAAGAGAAAAGCAATCCATCACATACAAGGGAAGCTCTATAAGACTATGTACAGATTTCTCTGCAGAAACCATGGAGGCGAGAAGGCAGTGGTATGATATATTTAAGATACTGAAAGAGAAGAACTGCCAAACAAGAATTCTATATCAGGCACAACTGTCCTTCAAAAATGAGGGACAGAGGGGTGGGGCAAGATGGAGGAGTGGTGAGGTGTGGAATTTAGTCTCTCCTCTAGAGCAGCTGGTGATTATCTAGGAACTGTATGAAACAGTGTTTTTGGGGTTCCCAGTGACAAGTCACACATTGTACATAAGTTTGGAACCAGAAGAAAAGCTGAGATCACAGAAAACTTTGTAAGTCCCCCCAACAAGGGGCCTGGTGCCCCTCCTGACCCAGACTCCATGGACTCTCTTGCAGGTGGCTCCTTGAAAAGAAAAAGAAGCAACAATCTGCTGAGAGCAAGAAGGGAGCTCAACCCAGCCTCAACTGCAGAATTAATTAAAGAATTGTATAACTAATTTTTGGAGCCAGGGGTGCTAAAGAAGGGCTGGGCTCTGAGAAGGAGGGGGGCACATAAAAGCAGGCACCCATTCCCTGACTTCAAAAAAGCTTTATTTTATCTCCTACATTTTGTCCCTTCTCATTTCTCTCTGACTTCTTATCTTTTTCCACTTGAGTAGCCCCCAGCAGGGGAGAATAGATGCTGTTGGAAAGTATTATCAGACAGTATCCCAAAGTGCATCTTTAAATGCTCTGTTCTGACACAGAAAACTTCCAGACTGGGGAAAGGTTTTAAAAAAAGGACTTCTTTTTCTTCTTTTTTCTTTTTCTTCTTTTCTTTTTTTTAAATTAAAAGTAACATATGTAGTTATTTTCTTTCAGACAGCCCAGGTTGAATGTCTAGGCTGGTCTTGGGGGGAGACAGAGTACCTAGAATTTCTTTGAATTTCAGATTCACATTTGAAGAAGGTCTCCAACCCGGTCTTTAATTGGCAACTCAGGCTGATCAAGAGATTTAGTTGGAGTTGCCCAAAGAGGAGAGGGGAGAAAGGAATGGTGCCCTTAGGAGACAGCTGGAGTTTCTAGGATTGGGATAGTGGAGGAGGTTCAGCTCAATTGGCAGCCCTCCTTTTGGGAATTCAGACCCTAGGGGCTGGAAATCAGTCTCCAGCTTCAGTCAGCCCTGTCCCTGACAGGCACCAAATCTGCAGAGAATTAAAAGCACTCCACATACTTACACTAGTGTGGGAACTACAAGCTGGCAAGTGTCACTGCTGGACAGGAAAGGAAAATCACCAAGTCTAGAGGACTCACAGGAAGGTCTCATTCTCAAGGAAACACCATATCCTCCTCATGAGATCTGCCTTCTCTAGACTGGGAAAACATGACTGGGGTCAACCATAACTGAGGAGACCCTCACACAAAAAGGCTATATAGAGGCAGGGAAGAAAAAGAAAAAACAAGAGGAGAAAAACTCCAATCAACTATATAGAACCTAAGCTATAGGCCCAGAAAAAGCTGAACTAAACACCAATGGTTACAGAACAAAGCCAACCCTAGGAAAAAGAGTGAAAATGAGTTCCAGAATAAACTAATCAAGAAAGTCAGATGCCTAGGAAGCACAAGATAATGAGCCATACTAGGAAACAAGAAAATATTGACCAGCCAAGGAAAAAAATAATAGTTCAACCATGAGACAGGAGTTGAGGCAACTAATGCTAAATCAATTGAATGAACTGAAGAAAGAATTAATTAACAATGCTCAAACAAATCTCCTAAATAAATTCAAATTCAAGTCCATGAACTGAGGGAAGATATAGCAAAAGAAATGAAGGATATGAGGAAGACACTGGATGACCATAAAGAAAAAGTCATAAACTTGAGAAAACAAATGACAGAATTCATGTGAATGAAGTGCATAATAGAGAAGATGAAAAAGACAATGGAGGGATACAACAGTAGATTTGAACAGGCAGAAGAAAGGATCAGTGAAATGGATGACCAGACATTTGAATCCATACAAACAAAAGAAGAGATGCTGAAAGAATGGAAAAATATGAGCAGGTCTTAGGGAGATGAGTGACAACATGAAGCAAATGAATATACATGTAATGGGGATCCCAGGGGGAGAAGAGAGGGGAAAGGGGGAAGAGAGAATAATAGCAGAAATAATCAATGAAAATTTCCCAACACTTATGAAAGACAGAAAATTACAGACTCCAGAAGTACAGCACACCCCAAATAAAATACACCTCAATAGACCTACTCCAAGACATTTACTATCAGATTGTCCAATGTCAAAGACAAAGAGAGAATTCTGAAAGCAGCAAAAGAAAATCAATCCATCACATAATGGGAGCTTGATAAGACTATGTACAGATTTCTCCACAGACACCATGGAAGTGAGAATACATTGGTATGATATATTTAAGATACTGAAAGAGAAGAACTGCCAACCAAGAATTCTATATTCAGAAAAAACTGTCCTTCAAAAATGAGGAAGAGATTAAAATATTTCAGACAAACAGACATTGAGAGAGTTTGTGAATAAGGGAATGGTGCTAAAAGAAATACAAAAGGGAGTGCTACAGGCTGACAGGAAAAGATAGGAGAAAGAGGTTTGAAGAAGAGTATAGAAATGAAGATTATCAGGAAGGATAAAAAGAAAGAGAGGAAAAAATAAGACATGACATATAAAATCCAAAAGACAAAATGGTATAAGAAAGTACTACCCTTACAGTAATAACACTAAATGTTAATGAATTAAACTCCCCAGTAAAAAGACACAGACTGGCAAAATGGATTAAAAAACAGCAACCATCTATATGCTGTCTACAAGAAACTCACCTTAGACACAAGGACAAAAATAGCCTGAAGGTGAAAGGTTGGGAAAAGTTATTTCATGCAAACCACAACAGGAAAAAGTGCGAGTAGCTATATTAATATCAGACAAAGTAGACTTCAAAAGTAAAACAACTACAAGAGACAAAGAAGGGCACTATACATTAATGAAAAGGTCAATTCATCAAGAAAAGACAAAAATCATAAATATTTATGCACAAAGCCAGAGTGCCCCCAAATTCATGAGGATAACACTGAGAACACTGAAAGGAGAAGTAGATAACTCTACGATTGTTGGAGACTTCAATATACCACTCTCATCAATGGATAGAACATCTAGACCGAGGATCAACAAGGAAATGGAGTAATTGAATTGTCCAATGAATGAACAAGACAGACATTTATAGAACACTACACCCCAACAACAGGATACAGGTTTTTCTCAAGTGCTCATGGAACATTCTCTAGGATAGACCACAAATTGGGTCAAAAAGCAAGTCTCATCAAATTTAAAAATATTGATATTATAAAAAACACTTTCTCAGATTGTAGCAGAATGAAGTTGGAAATAAATAACAGGCATAAGGTTGTAAAATTCACAAATATACAGAGAATAAACAGCACACTCTTAGGAAACCTGTGTTTAAAGGAAGAAATTGCAAGAGAAATTAGTAAATAACTCAAGGCAAATGATAATAGAGCAAAACATTTTAAAACTTATGGGATGCAGCATAGGCTTTGCTGAGAGGGAAATTTGTTGCCCTAAATCACTATATTAAAAAAGAAGAGAGAGCAAAAACTGAGGAATTTACTGTCCCTCTGGTGGAACTAGAGAAAGAACAACAGACTAATGCCAAAGCAAATAGAAGGGAAGAAATAACAAAGATTAGAGCAGAAATAAATGAAACTGAGAACAGGAAAACAATAGAGAGAATCAACAAAACCAGAAGATGGTTCTTTGAGGAAATCAACAAAATTGATAGACCACTACCTAGGCTAACAAAAACAAAAAACAAAAAGCACAGTGGATGCAAATAAATGCAATCAGAAACAGGGATGGAAACATAATTACTGACCTGGCAGAAATAAAGGAGATAATGAGAAGATACTACAAGCAACTATTTGCTAATAAACTGGACAACTTAGATGAAATGGACAATTTCCTAGTAAGACATAAACAAAAAACATTGACCTGAGAAGAAATAGATGACCCCAACAAACCAATCACAAGTAAAGAGATTGACTCAGTCATCAGAAAGCTCCCAAAAATGAAAACCCAGGATGAGTGGGCTTCACATGTGAATTCCACCAAGCTTTCAAGAAAGAATTAATACCAATCCTGCTCAAACTCTTCAAAAAAATTGAAGAGGAGGGAAAGCTACCTGACTTATTCTATGAAGCCAGTATCATCCTAATATCAAAATCAGACAAAGATACTACAAAAAAAGAGAGAATTATATTCTCTTTAAGGAATATAGATGCAAAAATCCTCAATAAAATACTAGCTAACTGAATCCAGCAGCACATTAAAATAATTATACTCCACGACCAAGTGGGATTTATTCCAGGTATGCAAGGCTGGTTCAACATAAGAAATCAATTAATGTAATACACCAAATCGGTAAATCAATGTAGAAGGACCACATGATCATCTCAACCAATGCAGAAAAGGCATTTGACAAAATCCAACATCCTTTCTTGATGAAAATACTTCAAAGGATAGAATAGAAGGGAATTTCCTCAACAAGATAAAGGCAATATGTGAAAAACCAAAGGCTAACATTGTACTCAATATAGAGAGACTGAAAACTTCCCCTCTAAGAGCAGGACCAAGACAGGGATGCCCACTGTCACCATTGTTATTCAACATTGTGCTGGAAGTTCTATTTAGAGCAATTAAGCAAGGAAAAGAAATAAAAGGCATTCAAACTGGAGAGGAAGATGTAAAACTTTCACCCTTTACAGATGACATGATTCTATATGTAGAAAATCCAGAAAAATCTACAACAAAGCTATTAGAGCTAATCAATGAATACAGGAAAGTGGCAGGCTACAAGATCAACAAGCAGAAAACTGTAGTGTTCCTATACACAATAAGGTGCAACAAGCAGAAGAAATTAAAAAATTTCCATTTACAATAGCAACCAAAAGAATCAAGTATTTAGGAATAAACTTAATGAAGGCCACAAAGACTTCTTCAAAGAAACCTACAAGAAACTGCTAAAAGAAATCAAACAGGAACTAAAAAAAAATGGAAGAACATACCATGCTCATGAATTGGAGAACTAAATATAATTAAGATGTCAACTATACCTGATTTATAGATTCAATGTAATACCAATTAAAATCCCTACAACTTACTTTGCAGAAATAGAAAAAACACAACCAAATTGATTTGGAAGGGCAAGTTTCCCTGAATAGCAAAAATATATTGAGAAAGAGGAATGAATTGGGAGGTCTCACACTACCTGACTTTGAAACACATTACAAAGCTACAGTGGTCAAAACAGCATGGTACTGGCATATGGATAAACACACCATTCAGTGGAATCAAATTGAGTGTTCAGAAATAGACCCTCACATCTATGGACAATTGATCTTTTAAAAGGCAGTCAAGCCAAAGCAACTGGGACAGAGCAGCCTCTACAATAAATGGTGTTTGCAGAACTGAGCATCAATTTCCAAAAGAATGAAAGAAGACCCTGTTTCACATCTTATACAAAAGTTAACTAGAAAGAGATCAAAGATCTAAATGTTAATGTTAAGACCATAAGACTACTAGAAGAAAACAGAGGGCAATATATTAAAGATCTTGTGATAGGAGGTGGCTTCCTAGAATTCACACCCAAGGGGCAAGCAACCAAAGAACAAATAGATAAATGGGATCTCCTCAAAATTGAAAAGGCAGCCTATGCAACAGGAGACAATATTTGGTAACCACATATCAGATAAGGGTTTAATAGCCCAAATATATAGTTATCCTACAACTCAACAACAGAAAGACAAACAGCCAAATTTAAAAATTGGCAAAAGACATGGACGGATGTTTTTCTGAAGAGGAAATACAAATGGCTCAATAACATAAAAAGATTCTCTGCTTCACTGGCTATTAGGAAAATGCAGATCAAAACCACAATGAGATATCATCTCACACCTACCAGAATGGCCATTATCCAAAAAACAGAAAATTACAAGTGTTGGAGAGGATGTGCAGAAAGAGGCACACTTATTCACTCTTGGTGGGAATGTAGAAAGTTGCAAACACTCTGGAAGGCATTGTGGCAGATTGTCAGGAAGTATAGGTTTTGCATATGACCCAGCTATTCCATTCCTAGGTATATACTCATAGGAGCCGAAACTTAAGACAAGAATGGACATTTGTAAACTGATGCTTATCATGACATTATTCACATTAGCTAAGAGATGAAAACAGCCCAAATTTCCATCAATAGATGTGTGGATATACAAACTGTGGTACATAACACATGATGAAATACTATGCAGCTCTAGGACAGAACAAAGACATGAAGCATATAATAATGTGGATGAAACTTGCAGACATTATGTTGAGTGATGTTAGCCAGAAACAAAAGGACAAATACTGTGTGGTCTCACTAATATGAACTAATATTAATGAGAAAACTTTGAGAGTTAAAAGCTGATAACACAGGCTACCAGGAGATTGAAAGCAGGTAGATTGGGCATTTGATGCTGAAAGACTGCAGAATGTTCAGCAGAATTGATTGTATAGATCCAGAAATAGATAGCATAATACTGTGTGATGGTAGCACAATATTGTAACTACACTGAAAAATGAGGTCCATGACTAAGGCTGAAAGAGGTGGGCTAGGGGAATGAATGACACATGAGGTAAAGACAGAACATAAAATCTGGGAATATTTAACTCAGCAAAAACTGGGGTGGTCAATGATTTTGACTAAATGTACGAATATATAACTGTTTTTGCATATAGGAGAAAAATGAATGTCAACCATACAGAGTGCTGGAAAAGTGCTGGTGTTGGGAAAAATATAATTAAGCAAACTGAAGTCTATGGTCAACAGTAACATTGTAATATGTTTCCATTAAATGTAATAAAGGCAATATACCAAAACTAAATGTGTTTGAGAGGAGGGATATAAGGGAGGGATTCAGGATTCTTGGTCATGGTATTGTGGTCTGACCCTACTATTTTTTGTATTTTAAGATATTTTATTTTTCCTTTTAGTATCTGTTTTATCATTCATTAAAATTTTTTCAAACTAATTAATATGTTCAGTTGCTGAATGTGGTGATAAATGCACAACTGTATGATGAAACCATGAAGAATTGTTTGTACACTGTGGGTAGTTATATGGTGCATGAATACAGCTCTATAAAATTGTATGGAGGGCCAGAACCTAAGATGGCAGCTAGGTGAGACAGGGCAAAAAACACCTCCATGAAAAATACTAGATAAAAACCAGAAAGTGACCCAAAACATCAGTTCCAATGATGCACCAGCTGGACAAGTTCTGCTAAAACCACAGGGACTGTGCACTTGGTGAAACTGGGAGTCTGCATTCTGAAATGAGTGAGTAAGCTGGCTGAAAGTCCTGTGGTCACACTGTGGTGTGGGGAAACCAGGGGTTGGTGTTTGGAGATGGACTAGTTCAGTGAAACTGGGAGTCTACATTCTGAAACGAGTGAGTAAGCTGGCTGAAAGTCCCATGGCCACAATGTGGTGTGGGGAAACCAGGGGTTGGTGTTTGGAGATGGACTAGTTCTTTAAAAAAAAACCCCAGGAACAGCTGCAGGTACAACAGCAAGAACTGTGCAGTGAAGCATGGCAGGAGTGGGCTATGCCAGCCTCTTGGTGTCTGGCATGGAGGATAGACTGCTGCTGATTCCCTCAGGGCCAGAGAGGCAGAGGGGAGATCCAAAAGCAGAAAGAAACCATGCTACTTGCAGCTGGCTCCCTGGCAGGCTGGAGACACTCCTGCCCAGGGCCAGACCCACAGCCCAGAGCCATGCCAGGAAATTCAGTGTGACAGGGAGTATATCCCATGGCACTGCGCACATGCCACAATATCAGCCGTGGACAATGTCCTTGGGTGCACACACAGCTAGTCGTCCCGGAGCTGGGAAGGTGGAGTTATGCAAAAAGGGGGAGGTTGAGATGCTCCATTCAGTCATCTTTGCATCAGGCTGAGAGCACTCCTGCATGGTCTGGTGGCCCAGGGCTTCCCTTGAGGGATGGCACACACTTGTGATGTAACACAGCCTTCCCTCAGCAGAGGTCCTGGAAGATCACAGCTGAGAAAGGGGTCCTGCTCAGAAAACCCAGGGACTCTACATCAATGCTGGGAACATGTGGGTCAGCAGCAGAGAAAATCTGGGGCAAAACTGAAATGAAGGCTTAGACCCTTGCAACAGCCTTGAATCTCTGGGAACACCTGGGAGGTTTGATTATTAAAGCTGCCCTGCCTCACTAACCACCCAGACACATGCCCCACATTCAGGGCAGACAGCACCAACAACACACCCAAACTGAGTTCACTAATTGAACCCCACAAAAATCATTTCCCCATACACCAAAAAGACGAAGTTGAGGAGAACTGACTTGGGAATATGTGACTCACAGATGCTATCTGCTGGTTAGTTAGAGAAAGTGTATGCCACCAAGTTGGAAATCTGAAAAATTAAATTGATATTTTTTATAACTTGAAAGAACCCTATCAAGCAAAGCAAATGCCAAGAGACCAAATACAACAGAAAATCTTAAAGCGTATGATAAGACCAGATGATATTGAGAACCCAACCCCAAACACCCAAATCAAAATATCAGAAGAGACACAGTACTTGGTGCAGTTAATCAAAGAACTACAATCAAAGAACAAGAGCATGGCACAGGATATAAAGGACAAAAAGAAGACCCTAGAAGAGCATAAAGAAGAAATTGTAAGAGTAAATAAATAATAGAAGATGTTATGGAAATAAAAGAAACTGTTGGCCAAATTAAAAAGACTATGGATACTCATAATACAACATTAGAGGAAGTTAAACAATGACTCGGTGTCCTAGAGGACCACAGAATAGAAAATGAATGAACAAAAGAAAGAATGGAGAAAAAAATCAAAATGGATCTCAGGGATATGATAGATAAAATAAAACATCCAAATTTAAGACTCATTGGTGTCCCAGAAGGGGAAGAGAAGGGTAAAGGTCTAGAAAGAGTATTCAAAGAAATTGTTGGGGACAACTTCCCAAACCTTCTACACAATTTAAATACACAAAGCATAAATGCCCAGTGAACTCCAAATAGAATAAATCCAAATAAAACCACTCCAAGACATATTCTGATCAGACTGTCAAATACTGAAGAGAAGGAGCAAGTTCTGAAAGCAGCAAGAGAAAAGCAATTCACCACATACAAAGGAAACAACATAAGACTAAGTTGTGACTACTCAGCAGCCACCATGGAGGTGAGAAGGCAGTGGCATGACATATTTAAAATTCTGAGAGAGAAAAATGTCCAGCCAAGAATACTTTATCCAGCAAAACTCTCCTTCAAATTTGAGGGAGAGCTTAAATTTTTCACAGACAAACAAATGTTGAGAGATTTTGCCAATAAAAGACCTGCCCTACTTCAGATAGTAAAGGAAGCCCTACTGACAGAGAAACAAAAAAAGGAGAGAGAGATATAGAGAATTTTAACAGACATATATAGAACCTTACATCCTAAATCACCAGGACACACATTTTTCTCTAGTGATCATGGATCTTTCTCCAGAATAGACCATATGCTGGGACATAAAACAAGCCTCAATAAGTTTAAAAAAAAATTGAATATATTCAAAGCACATTCTCTGACCACAATGGAATACAAATAGAAGTCAATAATTTTTGATTTGTAACTCCACTATTTACTTCCTACATGATATAAAATACACAAACTCTAATGACAAATCAGTGGTTTTGGACTCAATTAAAAATATGTAATTTTTGATGAGAACTATATAAAGGTGGGGGAATGGAGGAGTATAGGAACATAGCTTATGTGTCCTATTGAAGTTAAGTTGGTATCAAAGAAAAACAAGATTGCTATGGATTTAAGAGGTTAATTTTAAGCCCCACAGTAAACACAAAGAAATTATCAGAGAATATGACCATAGAGATGAAAAGTAGAGTATGGGTTATGAGAAATGGGGGAAGTTGGCAATGGGGGGGTTAAGAAATGAGTGTAGGGTTGCTGTTTGAGGTGAAGGGAAACTTCTAGTAATAGGTGGTGGGAAGGTGATAGCATTACAACATTCTAAACGTGATTAATCCCACTAATGGAATGCTGGGGGGGGGGGTGGAATGGGAAGATTTAGGCTGTATATATGTTTCCACAATTGAAGAAAAAAGACAGTCTAAATAGATGACAATTGAATGTCAAGGATGACCCTGGATGGGATCTGAGGATGGAGGACAGGAGACTCAAAGGGACACAGTTGGGACATAAAAAAAAAGGAAATTTAGAATGTATGCTTTGTATCAATGTTGAATTTCTTGAACTTCTTAGCTGTGCTTAATGGGATTGCATAAAAGAATGTTCTTGCTCATCGGAATTGTATATGTGAATCATAGTGCTTGTTCAAGGATGTGTGCAGCTTGTTCTCATATGTTCAGAAGACAGAGCAATAGATGATGGATGATAGGGAGGGAGGGAGGGAGGGAAAGAGAAATGGTGGTGTGACAGCATGTTAAGGTTGGCGGATCAGGGTATTGGGGGAGGGGGGTCAGGGAATGCTGAAGTTCTGTGTATGGGGTTTGTATTGTTTTTTCAACTGTTCCTATAACTTTAAATTTATTTCAAAATAAAATTAAAAAATAAAAAATTATATGGAAAAATATAAATGGAAAAAATTGCTGGAGAAAACATGGAGAGAGTGATGTACATATTTATTGTTGGTAAGGAGGCAGAATGGTATAGTCTTTCTGGAGGACAATGGGGTGGTTCAAACAGAAGCTAAGATGTGTGTGCCATATGGTCCTGCGACCTCATTAGGGATCATTTACTTGGAGGATCTGAGAGCAGAGACATGAAGGGACATTTGCACAGTGGTGTTTATGGAGAGATTAAGCATGATTTGCAATGGGTGGAGTTGGCCTAAGGGTACATTGACTGAGGAAAAGAATGGTGAACTGTTGTGTGTGCATTCAATGGAATATTGAACAACTGTGAGAAGGAAAGAAGCTGTGAGATATGCAACAAGGAGAATGGAACATGTAAACAGCATTTCGAGTGAACTATGCCAGAAGCAAAGGCAAACACTATAATGCCTCACTAATATGGACTAACTACAATGTCTAAACTAAGAATTTAACCTGAGAGCACAGCTTATCTGGGGAACACTTACTGTAACAGTCCCTAGATTGTAAGCTCTTACAGGAGTCACATCTATTCCTGGATTGTAATGGCTATCTCCAGATTCTGAGATGCTAATCCCTTTGTGTATAACCTGATGGATCCCTGGATTTTTGTGTATCTCTGTGAAACCTGAAACTCAGAGCTAGATTTTGCAGATATGAATTTCAGTATTATCACATATAGCAACTGTTAAAAACCCTGAGAAAGAGTCCAGACTTCAACTAGAGATATGAATGAATCAGATGTGGTTAGGACTAGGGTAAATTGGGCCAAAGGGTAAGGGACAATACTGAGTGTGTTTTAAAACTTCAAATTCCATGTGAGACCAAGGGAAGACATGTTTAGTTGGTGCAAGATCTATATTTCCTAAACAATTTAACTCATACAGGTGGTCCAAATAACATAATTATGTGGAACTTTTGGCAGGAAGTGAGACCTGGTAGGTTTGCATAGGTTTGTATGAAATAGCAACACATCCCAAAGTAATTTGTACAGAGAATAAAAATATACATGCAGGGCCACACTGAGGAGTTGGGGGAAGTTGCAGAGGTATTGGGCTTCCTTATCTGGATTGTTGCTGATGTTCTCACAAACATTGAGGACTGACAGTTTGATGTTTTAGGCCTCTATCATGGGACTTACTCTTATGAAGCTCGTTTCTGCAAAGGAGAGGCTAAACCTGCTTATAATTGTTCCTGACTCTACCCCTGAGTACCTCTTTTTTGGTCAGATGTGGCTCTCTCTAGGTAAGCCAACTCAGTGGATTAACTCACTGCCCTCCCCTGTACATTAGATCTGACCCCCAAGGGCATAAATATCCCTGGCAACTTGGGATATGACACCCAGGGATGGATATGGACCCAACAATGTGGGATTGAGAACATCTTCGTGACCAAAAGGGGAATGTAAAATGAAACAAAATAAAGTTTCAGTGGCAGAGAGATTCCAAATGGAGTCAAGAGGTCACTCTAGTTGGCATTCTTATGCACTATATAGATAACCCTTTTACGGTTTTAATGCATTGGAATAGCTAGAAGTAAATACCTGAAACTATCAAACTACAACCTAGTAGCCTTGACTCTTGAAGATGATTATACAGCAATGTAGGTTACAAGGGGTGACAGTGTGATTGTGAAAGCCTTGTGGATCACACTATATCCAGTTTATGGATGGATGAGTACAAACATGAGGACAAAAAACTAAATGGAAAATGGAGTGGGGGGTATGATTTGGGTCTTCTTTTTCTTTTTTTTTCTTATTTTCACTTATTCTGGTTCAAGGAAAATGTTCAAAGAATAGATTAGGGTAATGAATGTACAACTATATGATGGTACTGTGAAAAATTGATTATACATTTTGGATGATTTATGGTATGTGGATATATCTCAATAAAATTGACTTTAAAAGTAAACACTGAAAAATTTAAAGAAAATGACATGCTCAGTGTTTGGCCATGCTTGGGGAAGAGGATTTTTGTGTCCCTTTCTGACAGCAGCAATATCCAGGGACTGGATCCCAAAGCAGACCTCTGAGAGTGGGGGGGGGGGTGGGTTCTGGCATTTGCTGTATGGAGAGGGCTGCTTAGTTATTTACTAGAGTTTTTTGGCCTCTTCTACTCTTCCCTGGATCCTGTACAGTGTCCTTGTGGCATCTGGAGGTCCATAAATTTTGTTTCACACAGTTCCTCCCTGTTTACTAGCTGTTTTGGAGGAAGGAGTGAATCTTGGAATTTCTTAATCCTCCAACTCTCCAGGAAATCTCCAACTTGTGTCTTTTGATGGAGGAGTTTAATCCATTAACATTAAGTGTTATTACTGTAAAGGCAGTATTTTGGCCATTTTGTAATTGGTTTATATATATCATATCTCTTTTTATCTCTATTTTCTTTTATTGCAATATCCTTTAGAGTATAGTTGATCTTTTGTGATATATCTGACTGATCCCTTTCTCATTTCTGTTGCTTTTATATGGCTGTTCTTTTTTAATCATGATAGCAATTGTGTGTATTTCTAATTTAAGAACATTTCAGGAAAGAAACACATATTGCAATTGAAGAATTAATGGTCACCTTGAGTAACAAGAGAAAGACCCACAAACTAACCCCAAAGCAAAAGAAAGAAAGAAATAAAGATTAGAGCAGAAATAAAAGAAATTGAGAAGGAAACAATAGAGAGAATCAACAAAACCACAAGTTTCTTCTGTGAGAAAATCAATAAATTTGATGCAACACTAGCTAGACTGACAAAACAAAAAGAGAGAGGATGCAAATAAATACAATCAGAAAAGGGAAATGAAACATAACTACTGACCCTTCAGAAATAAAGGAGATGATGAGAAAATTCTACAAGCAACAATATGCTAAGAAACTATACAACTTAGATGAAATGGACAACTTCCTAGAAAAGCCTAAATAACCAACATTGACTCAAGAAGCTGATGACCTCAACAAACAAATCACAGGAGATTGAGTCAGTCATCAAAACTCCCCCCAAAAATGCACAGGACCAATTGGCTTCACATGTGAATTCTACCAAGCTTCTAAGAAGGAATTAGTACCAATCATGTGCAAACTCTTCAAAAAAATTTGAAGAGCAGGGAAGCCTTCCTAACTCCTTCTATGAAGCCAACATCCCCCTCATACCAAAGTCAGACAAAGATACTACAAAAAAAGAAAATTATAGACCAATCTCTTTAATGAACACAGATGCAAAAATTCTCAACATAATACTTGTAAATTGAATCCAGCAGCACATTAAAAGAATTATATACCATGACCAGATGGTATTTATTCCAGGTATGTGAGTCTGGTTCAACACAAGAAAATCAATTAATGTAACACACCACATCAATAAATCAAATCAGAAGAATCACATAACAATCTCAATTGATCCAGAAAAGGCATTTGACAAAATTCAACATCCTTTCTTGATGAAAACACTTCAAAGGCTAGGAATGAAAGGGAACTTTCTCAATATGATAAAAGAAATATTTGCAAAACCCACAGCTAACATCATACTCAATGGGGAAAGACTGAAATCAATATCTCTAAGATCAGGAACAAGACAGGGATGCCCAGAGTCACCATTGTTGTTCAACATTGTGCTGGAAGTTCTAGCTAGAGCAATAAGACAAGAGAAAGAAATAAAAGGCATCCAAATTGGAGAGGAAGAAAAAACTTTTCATTGTATGTAGATAACATTATTCTAAATGTAGAACATCCAGAAAAAATCTACAGCAAAGCTACTGGAATTAATCAATGAATACAGCAAAGTGGCAGTCTAAAAGACCAACATGCAAAAATCTGTAGTGTTCTTACACACAAGCAATGTGCAACAAGAGGAGGAAATCAAGGAAAAAATTCAATTTATGATAGCAACCAAAAGTATCAAGTATAAACTTAACCAAGATCACAAAAGACCTATACACAGAAAACTATAAGAAACTGCTAAAAGGAATTGAACAGGACCTAAAAATTGGACAAATATACTGTATTCATGGATTGGAAGACTAAATATATTTAAGATGTCAACTCTACCTAAACTGATTTATAGATTCAATGCAATACCAATTAAAATCCCAGTAACTTACTTTGCGGAACTAGAAAAACCAATAAACAAATTTATTTGGAATGGCAGGGTGCCCTGAATAGCCAAAAATATCTTGAGAAAGAGGAACAAAGTGGGAGGTCTCACACTACCTGACATTGAAACATATTACAGAACTACAGTGGACAAAATAACATGGTATTGGCATGAGGATGGATATACCTACCAATGGAATTGAATTGAGTGCTCAGAAATTGACCCTTGCTGCTATGGGCTATTGATCTTTGATAAAGCCATCAAGCCAAAGCAACTGGGGAAGAGCAGCCTCTTCAATAAATGGTGTTTGGAGAACTGTATATGCATTTCCAAAAGAATGAAAGAGGACTTCTATTTCTCACCCTATACAAAAATTAACTCAAAATGGATCAAAGACCTAAACATTAGTGCTGAGACCAGAAGACACTTAGAAGAAAATGTAGGGCAATATCTTAATGATCTTGTGATAGGAGGAGGTTTCCTAGACCTTACACCCAAAGTGCAAGCAATTGAAGAAAAAAGAAGACAAATAGGAGCCCCTCAAAATTAAGCATTTTGTACATCAAAGGAATTTGTCAGAAAAGTAAAAAGGCAGTTTATGTAATGGGAAACAATATTTGGAAACCACATATCAGATAAGGGTTGAATATCCTGGATATATAAAGTGATCCTACAACCCAACAACAGAAAGACAAACAACACAATTAAGAAATGGGCAAAAGACATGGACAGACTCTTTTCTGAAGAGGAACTACAAATGGCTGAAGAAACATATGAAAAAAAAGCTCAACTTTACTGGCTTTTAGGGAAATGCATATCAAAACCAAAATGAGATATCATCTCACACCTATTAGAATGGCTATTATCCAAAAAACAGAAAATTACAAGTGCTGGAGAGGATGTGGAGAAAGAGGCACACTTATTCACCATTGGTAGGAATGTAGAATGGTGCAACCACTGTGGAAGACAGTGTGGCTGTTCCTCAGGAAACTAAGTATAGATTTTCCAAATGACCCAGATCTTCCATTACTAGGTATATACTCAGAGGAACTGAAATTTAAGACAAGAATGGACATCTGTAAACTGATATTTATTGTGGCATTATTCATGATTGCCAAGAGATAGAAACAGCCCAAATGTCCATCAATGGATGAGTGGATAAACAAACTGATATATAAGCCTAATGGAATATTACACAGGTGTAAGACAAAACAAAGACATGGAACATATAATAACATGTATGAGCATTGAGGACGATATGTTGAGCAAAGTTAGTCAGAACCAAAAGGACAAATACTGTATGGTCTCACTAATATGAACTAACATTAAAGAAAAATCTTTGAGAGTTAAAAGCTGATAACACAGGCTATCAGGAGATAGGAAGGGTGTAAAGATCTGGCATTTGATTTTGAAGGACTACAGAGTGTTCTGCAAGACCTCTTGTATAGATCCAGAAATTGATAGCATAATACTGCATGATGGTAACACAATATTGTAAGTACACTGAAAAAAAGATGTCTGTGAGTGAAGCTTAGAGGGGTGGGCTAGGGGCATATATGACATCAGAGGTAAAGATAGATGTAGGGACTTGGACTGCATGACTTAGCAAAAGCTGGAGTGGTCAATGACTGTGCATAAATGTACAAATGTGGGAATGTTTTTACATGTGGGAGAACAAATGAAGGTCAAACATGCAAAGTGTTGAAAATGGGAAGGTGTAGAGGAAAAATATAATCAAAGCAAACTGGAGTCTATGGTCAACAGTATCATTGTTATATGCTTCCATTAAATGTAACAAAGGCAATATACCAAATCTAAGCATGTATGAGAGGGGTATATAAGGGGGGATATGGGATTCTTGGTAGTGGTGTGCTGTTGTCTGATCTTACCATTATATTGATTTGCATGATATTTTATTTTTGTTTTTATTATCTTTTTTATTATTCCTTAAAAACACTTTTTGTAGTAATCAATATGCTCAAGTGCTGACTGTGGTGATAAATGCACAACTATATGATGATAACATGAAGACACAATTGTACACTGTGGATAACTATATATATCTCTATAAAATTGTAGGGAAAATATAAATTTAAAATATATTTTATATATATATAAAAATATAAGGATAAAAGTGCTGGAGAAAACATGGAGAGAGGGATGGACTTTTTACTGGTGTAGCCTTTCTCGAGGACAGTGTGATGGTTCCACAAGAAGCTTAAGTACGTGGGTACCATAAGGTCCTGCAACCTCACTATTGATATATGCTTGGAATATCTGAGAGTAGGGACATGGGTGGACATTTGCACACTTGTATTTATGGGGGAAGTATTCATGATTTTCAACAGGCAGAGGTGGCCTAAGGGTACATCAACTGAAGAACAGAATGGTGAACTCTGGTGCATGCATACAATGGAAAATTGAGCAACTGCCAAAAGAGTGAAGCCGTGAGACCTGCAAGGAGGTGAATGGATCCTGTAGACAGCATTTTGAGTGAACTATGCCAGAAACAAAAACAAGCACTATAATCCCTCACCAATACCAACTAACTACAATTTGTAAACTCAGAATTGAATCTTAGAGCACAGCTTATCAAAGGAACAGTTATTGTAATGGTTGCTGCAAAGGAGAGGCTAAACTTGCTTATAACTGTGCCTAAGAGTCTCCCCATGAGTTCCTCTTCGTTGCTCAGATATGGCCCTCTCTCTCTAGCTAGGCCAAATCTGCAGGTGAACTCATTGCCCTCCCCCCTATATGGGACCTGACTCCCAGGCGTGTAAATCTCCCTGGCAATGCAGGATATGACTCCCTGGGATGAACCTGGACCTGGCATTGTGGGATTGAGAACATCTTCTGGACAAAAAGGGGGAAGCAGAATGAAACAAAATAAAGTTTCAATGGCTGAGAGATTTCAAATGGAGTCAAGAGATCACTCTGGTGGGCATTCTTATGTACTATATAGCTATCCCTTTCTAGGTTTTAGTGAATTGGAATAGCTAGAAGTAAATACCTGAAGCTATCAAACTCCAACCTAGTGGTCTTGTCTTGAAGATGATTGCATAACTATGTAGCTTAAAAGGGGTGGCAGTGTGATGGTGGAAACCTTGTGGATCACATTCCCTTTACCCAGTGAAAGGATGGATGAGTAGAAAAATGGGGACAGGGAGTAAATGAGGATTGGGGTGGGATGGGGGGATGACTTTGGTGTTCTTTTAATTTTGTTTTTTATTCTTATTTTTCTTCTTTCTGCTGTAAAGAAAATGTTCAAAAATCAATTGGGGTGATGAAGCCACAACTATATGATGGTAATGTGAATAGTTGATTGTACACCACGGATGATTGTATGGTATGTGAATATTCCTCAATAAAACTGAATTAAAATAAAGTTAATTCATATCTTCATTGTTCTTTACAGCCGAAAAAATACATTTATACCTTTGTTGCAGTAGAAGATATGACAAACCTTTAAAAATATTAATAAATGGTGATGCCTAAATGAGGATTTGTATTCACATATGCATATTCAAAATATCATGACCTTTGATAGCCTTTGACTATGAATGTAATTAGCACACTGAATTGTGTATTTGAAAGTGGTTAAAATGGCAAATGTATTGTATATATATTTCCACAATAATTTTTTTTTTAAATTAAAAAAGCACATGTTGTAGTAAGCCCTTATTCAAGAGAAGAAACTGTTCAACTTCCTAAGTTTATAGGATAAACCCATCTTTGCATTCCACTTTTCTATGAATGTCATTTTCAGGCTTCCACACAGCTGTGATCTTTGGTAAGTAATCTATTCTCTGCAAGCCTCGGTTTCCAAATCTCTAAAATGAATGTGCTACATTTAGGTGATTCTAAGTAACTCCAGTGGCTCTCATTATTACTAAGTATTAAAAAACCTTTCTACATTACTTGTCACATGTGGCCTCAATTCTAAAGATCTGATTTTTCCCACTTCCTTGCAACTTGCTGTCTTTCTGTTTTATCCATTCCCCAGACTCAAGATAAAATAGTAATTAAGGGATTTAATTTAAGAGGCCTTGTTCTTTCTGCCTATAGGTTGTATAATCTTGGAATAAAACATAAAATTTGCATTTCTTTTCCTCAAAACCAAATGCTGGGGCATGATTATATTTAAAGCTTAACCAATGCATCAGCCATTAGATTTGATGAGTAGTTACAAAAGAAAAACAACAGTTCATCCCCAAAATCTTGATATAAACAACCTAAAGAATTGCTCCTAAAATCATTATTGGGCAAAACCTGCCTGGAACACATTGGATGCAAAATATACAAAGACATATATACCACTTTCTAGTACAAAAGTTCTCAAAAAACATCTGGAGAATTCCATAATTTATATTTTAAAAGAATACTGTTTTTATGAACAAACACAATCAGAGAAAAAAGTGACCAGACTATTATTTCTTATAGATAAGGCAACTAATGTTCTCATATCTCCAAATCCTTTACAAAAGGAAATAGTTTAGTAAGTTCTAGCTCGGGATTTTGTTTTTGGCCTGTTACTTCTTTTTCTTTTCATCTGCTTCCATCTTAAGCTTAACTTCTTCAGTTGTAAATGCTCCCAGTTTCTTATTCTTTGCTTTATTAACCCTTTCCTTGATGGCAGCCACATCAATTTTAATTTCAGTGGAACTGTCCTTAGGTTTCACAACGGTATTCAAAAAGTATTCACCCCTAGCCAATTCTTTATCAATCTTTCTTAATGGCTGTGGTGGTGGGAATGGAGAATATTCATTTTTAACAGTTGTTTTCTTTGGTTCCTTGTATTTATTCACATTTTTGTGTTTGAACTGCGGCAAAAATCTTTCCCAACTTTGTGATCTTAATTCAGAATATTTTGCCAACTAATGTTATACATTGGATGAATATTCTTCATAGTATCTAAGACTTATTTTCAAACTTCTTTAAGCCACTAAAGTGTCCAATGGCTGAAACTGTGTTTACCTGAACCATCATGTAAAAGTTTATTAAGAGTTACAATGCCTTCAGTGTGGATCCTTTGAGACCAATAAGCTGTTGCCTTCTTTTAACAAACCTTTCTTTATTTCATACTAAAGAACCTGTTTTAATGATGTCACAAGCAACATCACCCTGAAGAATTCAGACTGTCTGTTCAAATGATGTGCTCCTTGCTAAAAGTTTTATTAGGCCTCTGGCCCTAATGATGATGTATGGATCAAAAGTCTTCTTGTGTAAACTGTCATGCTCCCCTAGATCAGGTCCTGGGTTGCATTAGCGTGATGTTCATTCAAGGTTTCTGTACTAATTGCCAGCATTCTTTCAAGTAAGCCCCCTTATATTTTGGAAACAAAGTTGCAGAACTGCTTTCCTCCAAGAGACCTCTGGGATTATCCTCTTTGGAAAAGGTTGGTTCCTTCCAACCATCAGGAACAGTGAGGAGTTCTCTGGCTTCAGCTTCTGGTTTTGAAATTCAAAAATCCCAGATGCTGTAGCTGACCCATTTACTGAGGAAGACCCATTTCTGTATAATTTTAATGCAATTTTATTGAGATATATTCACATACCATACAAACCATCTAAAGTATACTATCAGTGGGTCCCAGTAGCATCACATAGTTGTGCAATTATCACCAAAGATCAATTTTAGAACATTTTCATTAATCCAAAAATAATAATAATAATAAGATAAAAATATAGCAGAAAACCCCAAATTTCCCATACCCCATGTTCTGGTTTGCTAATGCTACTGGGATGCAAAATACCAGAAATGGATCAGCTTTTATGAAGGGGGTTTATTTGGTTACACAGTTACAGTCTTAAGGCCATAAGGTGTCCAAGGTAAGTCACCAACAACTGGGTACCTTCACTGGAGGATGGCCAATGGTATCCAGAAAACCTCTGTTAGCTGGGAAGGCACATGGCTGGCATCTGCTCCAGAGTTCTGTTTTCAAAATGACTTTCTCCCAGGACGTTCCTCTCTAGGGTGCAGTTCCTCAGAAATGTCACTCTTAGTTGATCTTGGGCTGTTTTTCCTCTCTTGGCTTCTCCAGAGCAAAAGTCTGCTTTCAACAGCCATCCTCAAACTGTCTCTCATCTGCAGCTAGTCTCTCAGCTCCTGTGTGTTCTTCAAAGTGTTCCTTGTGGCTGTAGCAAGCTCACCCCTTCTCTCTGAGCTTATGTTGGGCTCTAGTAAACTAACCAAGGCCCATGCTGAATGGGCAGGGCCACACATCCATAGAAATCATCCTATCAGAATTATCACCTACAGTTTGGTGGGTCACATCTCCATGGAAACACAAAGAATTACAATCCAATCAACACTAATATGTCTGCCCACACAATATTGCATCAAAGATAATGTCATTTTGGAGGGCATAATACATTCAAGCTGGCATACCCCCATCCCACCCCCATTATTGATCCCTAGAATTGATGTGGTACATTTTTTACTGTTGATGAAAGAATGTTAAGATATTACTGTTAATTATAGTCCTTAGTTGCAATAGGTACATTTACTCCTTGTTCCCATTTGCTAATGCTGCCATTTTGCAAAACAACAGAAATTGATTGGCTTTTATAAAGGGGTTTATTTGGTTATAAGTTAGTCTTAAGGCCATAAAGTGTCCAAGGTAAGGCACTGAAAATAGGATACCATCACTGGAGAAAGGCCATTGGCATCTGGAAAACCTCTGTTAGCTGGGAAGGCATGTGGCTGGCATCTGCTTGTTCCCAGGTTGTGTTCCAAGATGGCACTCTCCAAAATGTCAGCATCAGTTTTAAATGGCTTTCTTCAAGATGTCTGTCTCAGCTGCAGCAGCAAGCTTCTTCTGTCTGTGCTCTTATATGGGGCTCCAGTAAATTAATCAAGACCTATGCTGAATGGGTGGGGCCACAGCTCCATGGAAATTTTCTAATCAACAGTCTTTCCCACAGTTGATTGAGTCACATCTCCATAGAAACACTCAAACAATAGGTTCCAACCTAATCAATACTAATACATCTGCCGCCACAAGATGGCATTAAATAATATGGCTTCTGTCACGACATAATACATCCAAACTAGCACACTCCCATATACCCAAATACCCATCTATTATTAACTCTTTGAAATAATGTTGTACATTTTTTCTAGGTCACAGGAGGGATTTTTAATATTTGTACTCTTAAACACAGTCATTTTACACCAGAATATTCACTGTGTTATAAATTCCCATGTTTTCACCTTTAGCTTTAATTCTCTTGACATACATGACTCTAAACTATCCCTTTCAACCACATCTGCCCACAATTCAGCACTAATTATACGCACAATAATGTGCTACCATAACCTCTATCTGTTTCCAAATGATTAAATTCAACCTATTTAATATTCTGTAAATACTAAGCAACAACTCTCCATTCTCTAGCCTCATTCTATCTCCTGGTAACCTATAGTCTAGATTTTATGCCCATGGGCTTACATATTATACTCAGTTCCTAATGAGATCATACAATATTTGTCCTTTTGTGTCTGACTTATTTCACTCAACAAATTACCCTCAAGGTTCATCCATGTTGATGCATGCTTTAGAACTTCATTGATTCTGCTGAATAATATACCATCATGTGTACATACCACATTTTGTTGATCCATTCATCTGTTGATGGACACTTGGGCTGTTTTCATCTTTTGGCATTTGTGAATAATGACACTAAGAATATCAGTGTGTAAGTCTGTTCATGACCCTGCTTTCAGGTCTTCTGGGTATATACCAAGCAGTGGAATTGCCAGATCATAAGGAAACTCTATATTTAGCTTTATGAGGAAACATCAGACTGTCTTTTTTTTTTTTTAAACATCATTTTATTGAGATATATTCACATACCACGCAGTCATACAAAACAAATCGTACTTTCGATTGTTTACAGTACCATTACATAGTTGTACATGCATCACCTAAATCAATCCCTGACACCTTCATTAGCACACACACAAAAATAACAAGAATAATAGTTAGAGTGAAAAAGAGCAATTGAAGTAAAAAAGAACACTGGGTACCTTTGTCTGTTTGTTTCCTTCCCCTACTTTTCTACACATCCATCCATAAACTAGACAAAGTGGAGTTTGGTCCTTATGGCTTTCCCAATCCCATTGTCACCCCTCATAAGCTACATTTTTATACAACTGTCTTCGAGATTCATGGGTTCTGGGTTGTAGTTTGATAGTTTCAGGTATCCACCACCAGCTACCCCAATTCTTTAGAACCTAAAAAGGGTTGTCTAAAGTGTGCGTAAGAGTGCCCACCAGAGTGATCTCTCGGCTTGTTTTGGAATCTCTCTGCCACTGAAGCTTATTTCATTTCCTTTCACATCCCCCTTTTGGTCAAGAAGATGTTCTCCGTCCCACGCTGCCGGGTCTACATTCCTCCCCGGGAGTCACACTCCACGTTGCCAGGGAGATTCACTCCCCTGGGTGTCTGATCCCACGTAGGGGGGAGGGCAGTGATTTCACTTTTCAAGTTGGCTTAGCCAGAGAGAGAGGGCCACATCTGAGCAACAAAGAGGCATTCAGGAGGAGACTCTTAGGCACAAATATAGGGAGGCCTAGCCTCTCCTTTGCAGCAACCGTCTTCCCAAGGGTAAAACTTATGGTAGAGGGCTCAACCCATCAAACCACCAGTCCCCTATGTCTGTGGTCATGTTAGCAACCATGGAGGTGGGGTAGGCGAATACCCCTGCATTCTCCACAGGCTCCTCATGGGGGCACTACATCTTTTTTTTTTTTCCTTGTTTTCCTTTTTTTCTTTTTTTTTTTTTAACTTTCCCTTCTTTTTTAAATCAACTGTATGAAAAAAAAAAGTTAAAAAGAAAACAAACATACAATAAAAGAACATTTCAAAGAGACCATAACAGGGGGGTAAGAAAAAGACAACTAACCTAAGATAACTGCTTAACTTGCAACATGTTCCTACTTTACCCCAAGAAAGTTACATAATATAGCAACATTTCTGTGAACTTGTTCCTACTATATCCATCAGAAATTAACAGACCATAGTCATTTCTGGGCATTCCCAGAACGTTAAATAGCTTATCTGTTCTTCTTGGATTATTGTTCCCCCTTCCTTAATTGCTCTCTACTGCTAGTTCCCCTACATTCTACATTATAAACCATTTGTTTTACATTTTTCAAAGTTCACATTAGTGGTAGCATATAATATTTCTCTTTTTGTGCCTGGCTTATTTCGCTCAGCATTATGTCTTCAAGGTTCATCCATGTTGTCATATGTTTCACCAGATCGTTCCTTCTTACTGCCGCGTAGTATTCCATCGTGTGTATATACCACATTTTATTTATCCACTCATCTGTTGAAGGACATTTGGGTTGTTTCCATCTCTTGGCAATTGTGAATAATGCTGCTATGAACATTGGCGTGCAGATATCTGTTCGTGTCACTGCTTTCCGATCTTCCGGGTATATACCAAGAAGTGCAATCGCTGGATCGAATGGTAGCTCTATATGTAGTTTTCTAAGGAACTGCCAGACTGACTTCCAGAGTGGCTGAACCATTATACAGTCCCACCAACAATGAATAAGAGTTCCAATTTCTCCACATCCCCTCCAGCATTTGTAGTTTCCTGTTTGTTTAATGGCAGCCATTCTAACCGGTGTTAGATGGTATCTCATTGTGGTCTTAATTTGCATCTCTCTAATAGCTAGTGAAGCTGAACATTTTTTCATGTGTTTCTTGGCCATTTGTATTTCCTCTTCAGAGAACTGTCTTTTCATATCTTTTGCCCATTTTATAATTGGGCTGTCTGTACTATTGTCATTGAGTTGTAGGATTTCTTTGTAAATGCAAGATATCAGTCTTTTGTCAGATACATGGTTTCCAAAAATTTTTTCCCATTGAGTTGGCTGCCTCTTTACCTTTTTGAGAAATTCCTTTGAGGTGCAGAAACTTCTAAGCTTGAGGAGTTCCCATTTATCTATTTTCTCTTTTGTTGCTTGTGCTTTGGGTGTAAAGTCTAGGAAGTGGCCGCCTAATACAAGGTCTTGAAGATGTTTTCCTACATTATCTTCTAGGAGTTTTATGGTACTTTCTTTTATATTGAGATCTTTGGTCCATTTTGAGTTAATTTTTGTGTAGGGGGTGAGGTAGGGGTCCTCTTTCATTCTTTTGGATATGGATATCCAACTCTCCCAGCCCCATTTGTTGAAAAGACCATTATGGCTCAGTTCAGTGACTTTGGGGGCCTTATCAAAGATCAGTCGGCCATAGATCTGAGGGTCTATCTCTGAATTCTCAATTCGATTCCATTGATCTATATGTCTATCTTTGTGCCAGTACCATGCTGTTTTGGCAACTGTGGCTTTATAATAAGCTTCAAAGTCAGGGAGTGTAAGGCCTCCCACTTCGTTTTTCTTTTTTAGAGTGTCTTTGGCAATACGAGGCATCTTCCCTTTCCAAATAAATTTGATAACTAGCTTTTCCAAGTCTGCAAAGTAGGTTGTTGGAATTTTGATTGGGATTGCATTGAATCTGTAGATGAGTTTGGGTAGAATTGACATCTTAATGACATTTAGCCTTCCTATCCATGAACATGGAATATTTTTCCATCTTTTAAGGTCCCCTTCTATTTCTTTTAGTAGAGTTATGTAGTTTTCTTTGTATAGGTCTTTTACATCTTTGGTTAAGTTTATTCCTAGGTACTTGATTTTTTTAGTTGCTATTGAAAATGGTATCTTTTTCTTGAGTGTCTCTTCAGTTTGTTCATTTCTAGCATATAGAAACATGACTGACTTATGTGCATTAATCTTGTATCCTGCTACATTGCTAAATTTGTTTATTAGCTCTAGTAGCTGTATCGTCGATTTCTCAGGGTTCTCTAGATATAAGATCATATCATCTGCAAACAATGACAGTTTTACTTCTTCTTTTCCAATTTGGATGCCTTTTATTTCTTTGTCTTGCCGGATTGCCCTGGCTAGCACTTGCAGCACAATGTTGAATAACAGTGGTGACAGCGGGCATCCTTGTCTTGTTCCTGATCTTAGAGGGAAGGCTTTCAGTCTCTCACCATTGAGTACTATGCTGGCTGTGGGTTTTTCATATATGCTCTTTATCATGTTGAGGAAGTTTCCTTCAATTCCTACCTTTTGAAGTGTTTTTATCAAAAAGGGATGTTGGATTTTGTCAAATGCTTTTTCAGCATCTATTGAGATGATCAATTGATTTTTCCCTTTTGACTTGTTAATGTGTTGTAATACATTGATTGTTTTTCTTATGTTGAACCATCCTTGCATGCCTGGTATGAACCCCACTTGGTCATGGTGTATGATTTTTTTAATGTGTCTTTGGATTCGATTTGCAAGTATTTTGTTGAGGATTTTTGCATCTATATTCATTAGGGAGATTGGTCGGAAGTTTTCCTTTTTTGTAGCATCTTTGCCTGGTTTTGGTATTAGATTGATGTTAGCTTCATAAAATGAGTTAGGTAGTGTTCCATTTTTTTCAATGTTTTGAAAGAGTTTGAGTAAGATTGGTGTCAGTTCTTTCTGGAAAGTTTGGTAGAATTCCCCTGTGAAGCCATCTGGCCCTGGGCATTTATTTGTGGGAAGATTTTTGATGACTGATTGGATCTCTTTGCTTGTGATGGGTTGGTTGAGGTCTTCTATTTCTTCTCTGGTCAGTCTAGGTTGTTCATATGTTTCCAGGAAATTGTCCATTTCTTCTACATTGTCCAGTTTGTTGCCATACAGTTGTTCATAATATCCTCTTATAATTTTTTTAATTTCTTCAGGATCTGCAGTTATGTCACCTTTTTCATTCATTATTTTGTTTATATGGGTCTTCTCTCTTTTTGATTTTGTCAGTCTAGCTAGGGGCTTGTCAATCTTGTTGATCTTCTCAAAGAACCAACTTTTGGTGATGTTTATCCTCTCTATTGTTTTTTTGTTCTCTATGTCATTTATTTCTGCTTTAATCCTTGTTATTTCTTTTCTTCTACTTGGTTTAGGATTGGTTTGCTGTTCATTTTCTAGCTTCTTCAGTTGATCCATTAGTTCTTTGATTTTGGCTCTTTCTTCCTTTTTAATATATGCATTTAGTGCTATAAATTTCCCCCTTATCACTGCTTTTGCTGCATCCCATAGATTTTGGTATGTTGTGTTCTCATTTTCATTCATCTCTATATATTTAGCAATTTCTCTTGCTATTTCTTCTTTAACCCACTGATTGTTTAGGAGTGTGTTGTTTAACCTCCAGGTATTTGTGAATTTTCTAAGTCTCTGATGGTTATTGACTTCTAATTGTATTCCATTGTGGTCAGAGAATGTGCTTTGAATAATTTCAGTCTTTTTAAATTTATTGAGGCTTGTTTTATGTCCCAGCATATGATCTATTCTGGAGAAAGTTCCATGAGCACTAGAAAAGTATGTGTATCCTGGTGATTTGGGATGTAATGTCCTGTATATGTCTGGTAAATCTAATTCATTTATCAGATTGTTTAGGTTTTCAATTTCCTTATTGGTCTTCTGTCTGGTTGATCTATCTATAGGAGAGAGTGATGTGTTGAAGTCTCCCACAATTATTTTGGATACATCAATTGCTTCCTTTAGTTTTGGCAGTGTTTCTCTCATGTATTTTGTGGCACCTTGATTGGGTGCATAGACATTTACGATTGTTATTTCTTCTTGCTGAATTGCCCCTTTTATTAGTATGTAGTGGCCTTCTTTGTCTCTCAAAACATCCCTGCATTTGAAGTCTATTTTATCTGAGATTAATATTGCTACACCTGTTTTCTTTTGGCTGTGGCTTGCATGAAATATTTTTTTCCATCATTTCACTTTCAGTTTCTTTGTGTCCCTGTGTCTAAGATGAGTCTCTTGTATGCAACATATTGATGGTTCATTTTTTTTTATCCATTCTGCGAATCTATATCTTTTAATTGGGGAGTTTAATGCATTTACATTCAACGTTAAAACCGTGAAGGCATTTCTTGAATCGGCCATCTTATCCTTTGGTTTATGTTTGCCATATTTTTCCCCCTCTCTATTAATATCCTTTATTGTACCCATACCGAATCTCTTTAGTACTGAACCTTTCTCCAAGTCTCTCTGTCCTGTCTTTGTTTCTCTGTCTGTAGGGCTCCCTTTAGTATCTCCAGTAGGGCAGGTCTCTTGTTAGCAAATACTCTCAGCATTTGTTTGTCTGTGAAAAATTTAAGCTCTCCCTCAAATTTGAAGGAGAGCTTTGCTGGATAAAGTATTCTTGGCTGGAAATTTTTCTCACTCAGAATTTTAAATATATCGTGCCACTGCCTTCTCGCCTCCATGGTGGCTGCTGAGTAGTCACTACTTAGTCTTATGCTGTTTCCTTTGTATGTGGTGAATTGCTTTTCTCTTGCTGCTTTCAGAACTTGCTCCTTCTCTTCTGTGTTTGACAGTGTGATCAGTATATGTCTCGGAGTGGGTTTATTTGGATTTATTCTATTTGGAGTTCGCTGAGCATTTATGATTTGTGTATTTATGTTGTTTTTGAAGATTTGGGAAGTTTTCCCCAACAATTTCTTTGAATACTCTTCCTAGACCTTTACCCTTTTCTTCCCCTTCTGGGACACCAATGAGTCTTATATTTGGACGTTTCATATTATCTATCATATCCCTGAGGTCCATTTCGATTTTTTCAATTTTTTTCCCCATTCTTTCTTTTATGCTTTCATTTTCCATTCTGTCATCTTCCAGGTCACTGATTCATTGTTCAACTTCCTCTAGTCTTGTACTATGAGTGTCCAGAATGTTTTTAATTTGGTCAACAGTTTCTTTAATTTCCATAAGATCATCCATTTTTTTATTTAGTCTTGCAATGTCTTCTTTATGCTCTTCTAGAGTCTTCTTGATTTCCTTCATATCCCGTACTATGGTCTCATTTTTCATCTTTAGTTCTTTGAGTAGCTGCTCTAGGTGCTGTGTCTCTTCTGGTCTTTTGATTTGGGTGCTTGGGCTTGGGTTATCCATATCGTCTGGTTTTTTCATATGCTTTATAATTTTCTGTTGTTTTTGGCCTCGTGGCATTTGCTGAACTTGATAGGGTTCTTTTAGGGTTTGTAGACTGTCCTAGTTTGCTAATGCTGCAGAATGCAAAACACCAGAGATGGATCGGCTTTTATAAAACGGGGATTTATTTCGCTACACAGTTACAGTCTTAAGGCCACAAAGCGTCCAAGGCAACACATCAGCAATCGGGTACCCTCACCGGAGGATGGCCAATGGCCTCCGGAAAACCTCTGTTAGCTAGGAAGGCAGCTGGCATCTGCTCCAAAGCTCCGGCCTCAAAACGGCTTTCTCCCAGGACGTTCCTCTCCAGCAAGCTTGCTTCTCTTCAAAACATCACTCCCAGCTGCACTCTCTTTCTCCCCCCGAGTCAGCTCATTTATGTAACTCCACTGATCAAGGCCCACCACGAATGGGTGGGGCCACGCCTCCATGAGAACATCTCATCAGAATCATTGCCCACAGCTGGGTGGGGCACACTCCAAGCAAATCCAACCAGCACCAAAACGCCTGCCCCACACAAAACCACAAAGATAATGGCATTTGGGGGACACAATACACTCAAACCGGCACAATCCACCCCCTGAACCCCAAAATGACATTATCTTTCCAAATACAAAATATATTCATTCCATCACAATATCACAAAAACTTAAATCATTTCAGTAACAAAAGTTAAGTACAAAATCCATCAAAATCAGTTTAGGCTTGGTCAGTTCTAAGGCATAATTCCCCTCTAGCTGTGGATCTGTGAACCTAGAACAAGTTATGTGCTTCCAATATACAAAGGAGAGACATTCATAGGATAAACATTTCCATTGCCATAAGGAGAAACAGTAAGGAAAACAGGGTTAACAGGAGCAAAACAGTTCCTAAAACCCACAGGACAAAGTCCATTAGATTTCAAAGTCTGAGAGTCATTTACAGAACAATGTTGCATCCTTGGGGCTTGAGAGAGTGGGAGCCTAACCCTTCCCAAGGGCCTTTTCTGCAGCCCGTTCCTCTCCAAACACTTAGGTGAGTGCTCCAACATTTCCACACATTGGGGAGACCACCTTCTCGGCCCCACCCTCCTCAAACATCGGGGCAGCTCCCGGATTCCCTTCCATCTCCGGGTCACACGCTCAACCCCTTCAGAACAGTGTGGTGGCAGCCAGGCTCTCCCCAATTCCCTGGAAATGTGCTCCACCCTCTTTGGGACCTGAGGTGGCAAAACTCTTCCAGAGCATCGAGGCGGAAAGCCCGCCCTCGACCTCCAGGGCAAACTCACCCTTTCCATGCATGTGGGCTGCTCTGCTCTCCCAGCCCTAAACCTCTTGACTCCAGACCTCAACCTCCATGGCTCTGTCTTTGAAGAGATTTTTCCTTTAATTTTTTCCTTGTCTGTCTCCTCCAGTCTAGACCGGCAATGGCTCCGTCTATAAAGATCTCGCAAAAATTCTGTTGGCTTTGCATGAAGCATGCAGGGGTCAAAGCCATCAGACAATAGGAGTTTCCACAAATCCTTTCTGCTTAACTCCTTATCCAATCTTGGCTTGTCCTCAGGTTGGGCTGTAGCTTCTGGGATTCTACCCACTGGAAGCCCGTAATTTTCCAAGCCATCAACTTCTGGTTTCTTTGAACCCAAGAGTTCAGTTCTAAGTTTATCTCTCTCCGCTCGCATTTTACTATAAGCTGCAAGGAGAAGCCAGGGTATATCCTCCACAGGTAGTCTGGAGATCTCCTCAGCTAAGTATTCCAGGTTGTCACTTTTAAATTCTTCCTTCCAACTGACACCAGGACTCAATTTTGCCAAATTCTCTGCCACTTTAAAACAAGAATCGCCTTTCTTCCAGTTTACAACAACATATTCATCATTTCTGCTCAAGTCCTCATCAGAAGTATCTTTAGAGTCCATATTTCCACAAACAGTCTCTTTAAAGCAGTTTTGGCCTTTTCTAACAAGCTCCTCACAATTCTTCCAGAAACTCCCCATTATCCATTTAAAAAGCCATTCCAACATGTTTGGTATTTGCAAACTCAGCAGCAAAAGCACCCCACTTCTCTGGTACCAAAATCTGTCCTAGTTTGCTAATGCTGCAGAATGCAAAACACCAGAGATGGATCGGCTTTTATAAAACGGGGATTTATTTCGCTACACAGTTACAGTCTTAAGGCCACAAAGCGTCCAAGGCAACACATCAGCAATCGGGTACCCTCACCGGAGGATGGCCAATGGCCTCCGGAAAACCTCTGTTAGCTAGGAAGGCAGCTGGCATCTGCTCCAAAGCTCCGGCCTCAAAACGGCTTTCTCCCAGGACGTTCCTCTCCAGCAAGCTTGCTTCTCTTCAAAACATCACTCCCAGCTGCACTCTCTTTTCTCTCTTTGAGTCAGCTCATTTATGTAACTCCACTGATCAAGGCCCACCCCGAATGGGTGGGGCCACGCCTCCATGAGAACATCTCATCAGAATCATTGCCCACAGCTGGGTGGGGCACACTCCAAGCAAATCCAACCAGCACCAAAACGCCTGCCCCACACAAAACCACAAAGATAATGGCATTTGGGGGACACAATACACTCAAACCGGCACATAGACCTATTGAAGTCCT
The DNA here is from genome assembly GCF_015220235.1 of Choloepus didactylus. Taxonomy (NCBI): domain Eukaryota; kingdom Metazoa; phylum Chordata; class Mammalia; order Pilosa; family Megalonychidae; genus Choloepus; species Choloepus didactylus. The sequence continues at coordinate 90,515,331 of NC_051334.1, read as the reverse complement.
TATCTCTAATTTATCAGATCTACAGCTTCGTGGAGTACACTTTCTCTAACTAACCAGCAGGTGGCGTCCACGAACCACCTGTTCTCCACAAGCCAGATCTCCCCTGCTTAGCCTCTTTGGTGAGTGGGGGAGTGAGTCTTGTGGGGCCCAATTGGTGTACCAAGCTTGCGTGTGTAGTTGGTGTTGCCTGCCCTGTATGTGGGGTGTCTTTCTGGGCAGTCGGGGAGGGGGTTGGCCCTAACAATCAAATCTCCCTGATGATCCTAGAGTTTTGAAGCTGCTGCAATAGTCTAATCCTTCAGTTCAGTCCTGCCACAGTTTGTCTCTGCCACTGACCCACAAGTCTTTGGTATTGGCGTATGGCTCCTGCGACTTGCAAGTGGGCCCCTCTTCCAGGCCGTGCACCCCGGGTCCTCTGTTGAGGGATGACTGTGCTATGTCACAGGTGAGTGCCGTCCCCCCAGGGCAGTTCTGGGCTGCTGGGCTGTGTAGGGAGGCTCCCAGTCTGCTCAAATGATGGCTGAATGGGGCTTTGTTAATTCACACTGCTCCACCTTCCCAGCTCTGGGACAATCAGCTGAGGTTGCAGGGAAGGCTAATGTCCACGCCCAGTTTTGTGGTGTGTGCCTGTTATTTGAAGCACTTCCGTCACACTGGGTTGTCTGGGGCAGCTCTGGGCTATGGGGCTGGCGATGGGCAGGAGTGTTTCCTGTCCACCAGGATGGTGGCTGTGAGCGGACACCCTCCTTTTCTTGGGAAGTTGTGGTGTTTAGTGAATTTTCTCAGCCACTGGATTATTGCCTTTTGTCTCAGAGCTCTCTTAGTTCTGCTCTTGACTTGACGTGCCCAAATTGCAATTCTTTGAAGCTTTCTGTATTGGGCTTCTTAGAGTAATTGTTTTAGAAAAAGAAAAAAGGATTAAAAAAAAGAAAAAAAAAAAAAAAGGGCCCTCCTCAGAGATCTAATGGGTTATTGAAATGCTAAGAGACAAAGCAACCAGGGCCATTAAGGAAAGGTGCACAGGGCAGAGAGATCAGCTTTTCTTCGGGATTTGCATATGCACCTCAAGGCCTGAGCTCTGCCCTTCCCCTTTCTGTGTTCACCAGAACTCCAAAATCCTCTGCTTTTATTTTGGAGTTTTTCGTGTTATTTTTTTTTTCTATGCCTGTCTCCTCTCTGTTGGGCTGGCAGCTCTCAGATTCTCTGGTGTCTGGTCTCAGTCTATCTATGGTTGGAGTTTGAATCAGTAGAATGGGTTTCCGAGAAGGGCTACCACTGCAGTTCTCCCTTCTCCTTCCCGGAGCTGGCAGCCCCTCCTCCCACGGGACTGAGACTGGCAGGGAGGGGCGCGGGTCCCCTGGCCGCAAAAACTTACAGATTTCGCTGATCTCAGCAGTTCGACATTTTCATGAGTGTTGTATGAAGTATGCCCAAAGACAGATTACTCTGTGGTGTCCAGTCCACGCAGTTCCTGGCTTTTTACCTACTTTCCTGGAGGAGTAACTAAAACTTACAGCTCACCAGTCTGCCATCTTGCCCCGCCTCCCAGACTGTCTTTTATAGTGACTGTACCATTTTACATTCCCACCAGCAGTTAATAAGTGTTCCTATTTCCCCACATCCTTTCCCACACTTCTGGTTTCCTTTTTACTTGAGACCATTCTTACAGGTGTGAAGTGATATCTCTTTGTGGTTTTTATTTGAATTTCCCTAATAGCTTGTAAAGATGAACATCTTTTCATGTGTTTTTTTTAGCCATATGTATTTCATCTATGGAAAAATGTCTATTCATATCTTTTGCCCATTCTTTTTCTTTTTTAATGAAATTCTTTTGAAATATTTACACACACCATATAATCCATGCAAAGTATGTTTTGCCCATTTTTGCTATTTTAATGCAATTTTATTGAGATATTCTCAATAATCCACCCAAAGTATACAATCAGTGGCTCATAGTATCATCATATAATTGTTCATTCATTGCCACAATTTTATAACATTTTCATTATCCCAAAATAAAGAAAAAATATAAAATAGAAATAAAAAAGAACACCTAAACCATTCCATATCCCTTGTGCCAGCTTAAAACTGTTATAGATCCCAGAAGAGTCACGATCCAACCTTATTGAGTGGAAACATTTGATTGAGTTCCATGGAGATGTGACTCATCCAACTGTAGGCAAAACATTTTATTAGATTTTTTCATGGAGGTGTGGCCATAACCATTCAGGGTGGGTCTTGATTAGTTCACTGGAGTATTTAAGAGAGCTCAAGATCCACCCCAGATGCTTGCAGAAACTTAGAGAAACTAGGAGATGTGGATAGAAGGATGCTTATAGATGCTGAATGAAGACAGAAACCCAGAGACATTTTGGAGGAAGCTATTTTTGAAACCCAACCCAGGAGGAAAGGACCAGCAGATGCCAGCCATGTGCTTTCCCAGCTGACAGAGGTGTTCTGGACACCATCAGCCAGTCTTCAGTGACGGTATCATCTTGATGCCTTAGTTTAGACACTTTTATGGCCTTAGGACTGTGAATTTGTAACTGAATAAGCCCCCTTTATAAAAGCTAACCCATTTTCTGGTATTTTGGATAATGGCAGCATTAGCAAACCAGAACGCCCCTTACCCCCCTATTATTCATACAATTTTTTGTGATTATTTTATTGCTCATCTGCCTATACAAGGGTTAAAGAGAGTGTCAGTCACCAGGTTTTCACTATCACATGGTCACATGATAAAAGCTATATAGTTATACAACTATCATCAAGAATCAAGTGTACTGGATTACCATTCAACAGATTCAGGTGTTTCCTTCTAGCTATTCTAATACACCAGAAACTAAAAAGGAATATCTATATAACACATAAGAATAACCTCCAGATTAACATTTTGATTCTATTTGAGATCTCTCAGCCACTGAAATTTTATTTTGTTTCATTTCTTTTCCCCCTTTTGGTCAAGGTGGCATTATCAGTCCCATGATTCCAGGGCCAGGCTCATCCTTGGGAGTAATGTCCCACTTTGCCAGGGGGACTTACACCCCTGAGAGTCATATCCCATGAAATGGGGAAGGTAGTGAGTTTATTTGCAGAGTTGGCTGAGAGAAAGAGACCACACATGAGCAACAAAAGACATTCTCATGGGGTGACACTTAGGCATGATTATAAGTAGGCTTAGCTTCTCCCTTGCAAAAATAAGTTTCATAATGGAAAACCCCCAGATCAGGGCTTGACTTATTTAATTGGGATACCCTAATGCTTGTGGGAATATCAGGAATTCCCCAGGTGAGGAAGTTTCATATTTCCATATTTTTCCCCAGTCCCTCAAGGGGACTTTGCAAATACTTTTATTTTCTGCTCAATGTATTCTGGAGTGCATCAGGGTATCATATTAACCTGTAATGAATAACAAGAATCTCATTCCCCATTTAAATATCTCTTAAATAACAGTAAAACTCAGGAATAGATGTTGGTGCCATAAGAGCTTACAATCTACAAACCTTTACAACAAGCCTCATTGAACACTCCATTCTCCTTCATCATTGATTGCCCAATCTCTGTCCACATTCTATAGTGTAATAACTATGCCCTTGAATTCAATCTTAGCACTTGCTTATTGTAATGTTTATATCAGTGAGGCATTACAGTATTTGCCCTTTCATTTCTGGCTTATTTCATTCAACATAATGTCCTAAAGGTTCATTCACCTACTTGCATGCCTCATGACTTCAATTCTTCTTGCAGGTTGTTGGATTTTGATTGGTATTGCATTGAATCTCCAAACCAATTTTTGGAGAATTGATCTCTTAGCACTTAGCCTTCCAATACATGAACACAGGATGTCTTTATACTTATTTTGTTCTTCTTTGATTTCTTGTAGCAATGTTTTGTAGTTGTCTTTGTACAGGTCCTTTACTTCCTTAGTTGGGTTTCATTCTTACATATTTAATTCTTTTAGTTGCTATTGTAAATGGACTTTTTATTGATTACAGCCTCAGATAGCTTATTACTAGTGTATAGAAACCCTATTGATTTTGCAAGTTGATCTTGTTTCCTGCCACTTTGCTGAACTCATTTATTAGCTCAAGTAGCTTTGTCATAGCTTTTCAGAATTTTCTAAAGTTAGGATCATATCTTCTGTAAATAGCAAATGTTTTAGCTTTCCTTTTTTATTTGGATGTTGTTTATTTCTTTCTTTTGCCTAATTGCCTTAGCTAGAACTTCTAACACAGCATTGAATAATAGTGGTGACATTGGGCATCCTTGTCCTGTCCCTCATCAATGAAGGAAAGATTTCAATCTTTCTCCATTGAGTGTGGTGTTAGCTGTGGATTTTTCATATATGCCTTTCATCATTGTTCTAGCTTCCTAAAGCTACATTATGCAAAATACCAAAAATGGATTGGCTTTGATAAAGGGTATTTATAAGGTCACAATTTACAGTTCTATGGCCATAAAAGTTTCCAAACTAAGACATCAATGAGAGGATACCTTCACTGAAGAAAGGCTGATGGCATCAAGAACAACTCTGTCAGCTGGGAAGGCATCTGCTTGTCCTTTGTCCCAGGTTCTTGTTTCAAGATGACTTCCTTTAAAATGTCTCTTGGCTTCTGTCTCTCTTAGCTTCTTTCTCTCAGCTCTTGTGCATTCTTGCTGGTTTTCCCAGGGTATTTCTCTCTATTTATCTGGGTCTCCTCTCTTCACTTTTCTGGGGCAAACTCTGGGCTTCATCTCTTAGTTTAGCATCTCCAAATGTCTTTTAGTTTGCATTGCCAAGCACTTGTGTCTGTGTCAGATCCTAGCTTCTCCTGGGGGCAAGCCCTGGATTACTTATCTTAGCTTCTCTCCAAAATGTCTCTCTCAGCTTCACTGGGCTCCATCTCTCTGTGAGTTCTCTTAAAGTTATCCAGTAAACTAATCAAGGCCTGCTCTTAATGGATGGGGTCACATCTCCATGGTAATTGTGACGGTTGGGTTCATGTGTCAACTTGGCTAGGTGGCCTAGCTGTCTGGTCAAGCGGGCACTGGCCTGACGATTGCTGTGAGGATATTTGAGGCTGGTTAATAAACCAACGGGCTGGTTTGTCGGATCATCAGTCAATTGACTGCAGCTGACTGATGACTCATCAAGGGGCGTGCTTCCACAGTGAGAGAATGCAATTGGCTGGATTTGGTCCGGGTGATCAGCTGGTTTGTTGGATCATCAGTCAATTGACTGTGGCTAACTGATGACTCATCAAGGGGCATGCCTTCCACAATGAGAGAATGCAATTGGCTGGATTTGGTCCGGGTGATCAGTTGGAGGCTTATAAGCCAGACGGTTAGAGAACCTTCACTTCTTCTTCAGCTGCTCAGTGAAGCATTTCCTGGGGAGCTCATCAAAGTTGCCGGTTCGTTTCCTGAGGAGTTCATCAAAGTTGTCGGTTCGTTTCCTGAGGAGTTCGTCAAAGTTGTTGGTTCGTTTCCCAAGGAGCACGTCGGACGTCTTCCTTGGAGTTGACAGTTTGTTGACGGCTCTGCAGAATTTGGACTCATGCGTGCCTGCAGTTGCGTGAGACACTTTTACAATTTGATAATCAGAGACATCTCTCATTGATTCTGTTTCCAAGGAGAACCCTAACTAATACAGTAATGATCTAATCAAAAGGTCTCACCTACAGTTGAGTGGGTCACATTTCCATGGAAACAGCCTAATCAAAAGGTACCACCCTAATCAAAAGACTAATAATCCTGCCCCCACAAGATTGCATTAAAGAACATGGCTTTTGTGGGGGATATAATAGATTCAAACCAGCATAATCATTTTGAGGAAGTTTCCTTTAATTCCTGCCTTTCAAAATATTTTTATCAAGAAAGGATGCTGTATTTTGTCAAATGCTTTTTCTACATCAATCAAGATGATAACATGTTTTTTTCCCTTTCAATTGGTTGATATGGTGCATTATATTATTTGATTTTCTTGTGTTGAAACACCCTTCCATACCTGGAATAAAACCTACTTTTTCATGATGTATCATTCTTCTAATGTGCTGCCAGATTCAATTTGCATGTATTTTGTTGTCAATTTTTTCATCTATATTTATTAGAGAGATTGGTCTGTACATTTCTTTCCTTGTACCATCTTTAGCAGCCTTTGGTATTAGGGTGATGATGGCTTCGTGGAATGAGTTAGGGAATCTTCCCTCTTCTTCAGTCTTTTGGAAGACTTTGAGAAGGATTGGTATTAATTCCTCTTGGCATACCTTGTAAAATTTGCCTGTGAAGCCATCATGACCTAGGCTTTTCTTTGTGGGAAGATTTTTAATTGTGATTGGTTTGTTGAGTTCTTCTTTTTCTTCTTGAGTCAAGATAGGTTGTAGTAGCTCAGGGGTAAGAACCCTTCCTCTCTTAGGGAAAAGGGAGGAGCCATGAGCATGCAGCAGCCTGTGAAAGCAGAGGACATACATTGTAGGTTATAGAGGCTAATCACTGTTGGTAGTCAACTTTCACAGGACTCAGATGATGTTTCTTTGTAACCAGATCTAGTGAGGCTCTGCTCAGCTATATAAGGCATTCTTCTTCCTCTTGTTTCTATGGATCATTGACTCCCATTTCCCAACCAGCCACCATTGGGAAAAAATCTCCTGTAAGTCCCTAATTAAAACTCATGGGTAATATTTTGCCTAATGTGTTCTTTGGTGTTAGGGTTGAGTTGGGCTGGAGTATTTGGCAAGCCTTCCAGGTGGCCAAGAACTGACAGCCATAGAAGTCATGAATACTGGGAAGGGAGCTTCCCAAGAGGGAATCCTGGGATGGCCTGCAACATCAGTGTGGGGAGGGTTGGCTACCATCTTAGATGAATGGGTCCACTGATGGAGTATAGAGATGCTTATAATCCATGGCTGGACTAAACCTGCCTGCAACAGGCCACAGGAGAGTTGTGATTTCATATGGAAAAGGAAAGCTGCTTGGCCATCACAGCTGTAGCCTGTCCATTTTTGGAGGCCCTGTGATCTGCAGTGGAAGAGGACTTGATGGCCATTATGGCAGTGTGCCACCTGGAAGAGTAACTGACATTAGGGAGGAACATGTGGGTAGCACAAACAGAGTTGAAATATCCTTTAAATGAGAGGCTATGATGAGTTAACAAAAATTTGGAAATATTAGCATGTCTTTACATTAGGATAAGTTGGAGGAAGTTATCTACATTTCAAGTAAGATGTATTCTAACATATCCTGATTGGAATACCAAAGTTTGGGACCCAGAGGGTTTTTATTCATATCATGACAATTCCCAGTCTGAATGGGAGAAAGAGGATGAAGGGTAATTTGTTCACCCTCTGGTCCAACATAATATTAAGACACAGCATATCCCACCACAGCTGGAACCCCAGACAGATAGGAATGATGCCACTTATGTGGCCACAGCCCCAGCCACACCTGTTGAGCAAAGAATGCAATAAAATGTGAGATTTTACTGCTACTGAATTATGAGAAATTGGGACCCAGTATAGGCAAAAACCTAAATAACTTTTATCAATTTGGCTACTGCAATTGTGGGATAACAGTGCAGATGGTGTACTGCTCTTAGGGTATAAGATGAGCAAATTGTCCTCTCTCACCACCCATCCCTCTCTGCATCAATGCATATATTTGTTAGCCTATAAAATGGAAAAAATATCCCTACTTAATTGGCTTATATTCCAGGGTAAGGATGTGCGGCCCCATGAGGGAGATTTTCCCAATCAAACCCCCTATTGGAATACCATTGATGAACTACAAGATGTATTGAGGGGGCTAGGGATGAAGCATGCAGTTTATATGCTGAGTGCTGTTGGACCAGATAGTGTAATTTACACCACAGGAATTAATGAGATAATTCTACATACTGCTCCCAATTAGGGGTATAGGAATTTGGTGCCCATTTTTAAGCCCACTTATAGGATAGCCCATTTCACAGGCTGCCCAAATGATTGCATACCTGGAAGAGACAGTTCACCTAAGGTGAAGGGGAGCTGGAGTCACAGCTATGGGTAGCATCCTGAGGGACATGATGGTCTGAAACAGGTGTCATGCAGAAGAATGTGGACATATCTAATAACTGCTGGAACTAAAACTGAGGATATTAATGGGCAGCCAAATGCAATATTAGTTAAACTGTGGAGCAAGCTGCCAAGGGAGCAGAGGTTTATTAAACTTGAAACCAGGTCACTAGAGGAGGATGTATATTCTGGCTAAAAGACATGGCTGATACCAGGTAAACAGCCCTCTTACACCCCTGCCAAGGAGATCTTGGAGGCCCCCTTCCCCCTAATATAGGGGGTAGCTCAAGATCCCAAATAAGAATAATATACAGGGACACTAGAGATTGGAAGCCACATATAGAACTACCTTTTGACCCCCCAATAATGAACACACGGTTTAGGCCCTGGTATACACCAGAGAGGAATTCACCTTAATATATGGGAAATGGCTCTGAATTGGGGGCACTATGATAACTATTGCTTGATATGGGGGCCAAAGTATTAAAGCAGCACAACAATTACTAATGCAGACTGGCTGGTTACCACCTCAAAAATACACAGTGTACATATCTTCTATTCCAGAATATATAATGGGGATTAATATTTTGCAAAATATCACTTTGCAAACTATCACAGGTGAATTTCTTTTCCAGTGCCAGATGGTCAAAACCATCCAAAGAGGACATACTAAGTGGTTACTGGTAAAGGTAATCTCCTCCAGATGCACAGTGGCAGTTCTTCATTATAAGTTACCAGGAGGCCATCAAGAAATCACTGCCACTATTAATGAATTGGAAAGAGTGGGCATTATAATCCCCACTCATAGCCCATTCAATAGCCCAGTCTGGCCAGTAAGAAAAACTGATGGAACCTGGTGAATGACTATTTATTATAAGTAGCCTAATAAAGTAATTCTTCCTTTGTTTGCAGCTGTATCAAACGTAGCTGCTTTGTTACACAGCATAAGTATACAATTAGGCCAGTTTCATTTTGTGTTAGACCTTGCTAACACATTAGTATTTCCATAGACTTGTCCAGGCAACCTGCATTCACCTTCACATGGGAAGGAAAACAATGGACATTTAACATGCTACCACAAGTATATCTCCATAGACCACTATTGGCCATGGTCTAGTAGCCCAAGAATATCAAGTGCAAAATTATCCCACCCCACATACTTCTAAACAGCTAAGGATTTTCCTTGGTTTGTTGGGTTATTGGAGACCATTTATATCCTATTTATCACAAATCCTAAAACATTTGTATGTCCTAGTCAGGAAAGGAAAAACATAGGAAAGGGATGTTCCACTGCAGGATGACATTGAAAAGGCTAAACAAGCCATATAAGAGACTCAAGTTTTAAGGGGAGGGTGGACCCAGATGTGCCTGGTTAATTGGTTGTGGGTAGTATTGATATTGGCTTTGGATCAGGCTTGTGGCAAAGGCAACAGGCAAAACCAGTTCCCCTCGGCTTTTGGTCTCAGCTTTGGAAAGGGGCTGAGGTATGATATAGCCCCTTAGAAAAACAACTATGCCCTTCCTATAATGCCCTACTGCAAGTTGAAGGACTAACCCCAAAATGCTCTGTGTCATTATGCACTGCCATTCCCCTACAGAGGTGGATAAAAGGCACAGCAAATGTTGGTGTGCCCCTCTTAGGCTGTCTGTCCCTAAACCCTCATCAGTGCCATGGCCCAAAGGGCACTCCACTTGATGCATGCCCTTTCACACCAGTTGCAGTCCTGTGTGTGGCATCATGTCCTCTCCTCCTGGGACTGGGTTGGCATACCCTCTCCCACCCATCTACTCACTCCATGTTGCATTTCTTTGCCAAATTTTGAATGTGATTTTAAAGAGTGGAAAATGAGACTATGCATTTTATTTACCAAATGGTGCCTGAACAGACACAGAGCTGTGCACTCTGACAAAATTGAAAGCCTATCTGCTGCAACACAGTGTCTTTAACAACAACCCTTTAACTGCAGAAATGCATGATATTCTAGGACCAGTTTCCTATATGGAATTAAAACGTTTGCCCCTCCCTGCTGATCCCTCTAAGGTGGCTGTTTCTGTGCCCAACATTGATCCAGCTATATACTGGATCCTGCCTGGTATACTGATGTATCAGCACATGGACAGCCCACCACCTGGATGGCAGTAGCTGTGCAACCTAGTACAGACACTCTATGGAGACAAATTGGCACTATGCAAAGCAGCCAGTGGGCTGAGTTAAAGGCTGTATGGGTGGTCATTTTTCATGAACCAGAAGATGCACTATTTGTATTGACAAATGGGCAGTGTAGCAGGGCTTAACAGTGTGGATGGTCACATGGAAGTAAAAGCAGTGGCCCATTGTTGGCTGCCCCTTATGTGGGAAAGAAATATGGGAAGACATATGGGCTGCCTGCCACAAGCACAAGGTAACCATGTTTCATGTTTCTCCCTTTAATTCTGACTTTAACTGGCAATATCTAAGCAGATGTTTTAGCAAATGTTCATAGACTGGAGAAAATATTGCACAAGGCTGCTGAATGGCTACATAGTAAATCAGGACACTGAGGATACCAAACTCTGTGGAGGCTGGTTCAGCAATACCAGTTGGCCATTATGAGGCAGTAGCTGAAAGATATTGTGGATGCCTGACCCTCCTGCTTGCTGTGATGACCAAGAATGCTTCCTCTCCAACTTGGTTGTATCAGCTGTGAGCAGATCCTGGTAACCAGATGCAATGGAACTGTTGGTTATATCCAGCCCTCACCAGCCTCAATTTATGACCTTGAGCAGCTGTTCCCACACCCATTGAGTTGGCAACTTCAGGACCCATGCAAGCACTATGAATTCAGGTGAAAGAAGCAGCAATGTTATATCCACAAGGTAAATTATGAAAATAATTTGCTATTGCATGTGCCACAAACATTAGAAAGTGGGGAAAATAAAGTTGATTGGTTGTGGTCCTGGCCAATGCAGTAGTGCTGGTTGGGAATCCTAAGCCCATGGGGTATTGGGACCACCCAAAATTTAAGCATTAAACCACAGTTTATACAAAAAAGTCACAGGTTATTTATATCAGTAACTCAGGACCCCCAATACCCCAGGGAACTATATATATGGTTTTATGAACACTCATTATGCCTAGGTTAACAATATATGTAACCCCAGAAAGGTCCTTGCAAACTCATGGAGAAAAACTGGGGTATTTGAAACCCCCTCATAATACCCCCTTTCCAGAAAAACTTCTGTCTACCAATGGAAATTTAGTTAGTATTCTATTAGATCAACAAGATTTGCCTCTCATAGTTCCCCATAGACATCTTTCTTTTCACCCTTAGTGTTGTAGCAAATACTTTTCTGCAATAGGTTTCTGCAGTAACTTACATGCACAATAAATATCAATGCTGAACTGCCATCATTGGGTGCCACCAACCTGCCTTGGAATTCGACCCCTGATAATTGAACTGCATGGAATACCCTGCTGACAGAATTCAACATGTCAGAGAATCTGGAAAAGATAGACTGAAATCACAGTTCTCATCAATTATCAGTATAAAGTTTTAATTCCGTTTCTTGACAGCGGCACTATCACTTTGTGAAGTTGTTATCTCTCTGTATGGGGGAGCTCCTAATGTTCTGTTATCTCTTATACTGTTGTGGAATATAGATGCAATGTCTGTTCTATGGTCAATGGAAACTGCTGCATGTGGGTGGATTGTGGAATCCCAGGGGTTGGAACTCCCCCTCCCTTAGGGAAAAGGCTGGAGCCTTGAGCATGCAGTGGCCCATGTGACCAGAACACAGATCTTGAAGGTCATTGAGTCTAATCACTGTTGGTAGTCAACATTCATGAGACTCAGCTGAGGTTTCCTTGTAACCAAATATTGTAACCACCTCTCTCAAGGCTCTGCTAAAATCAACTTTCATGAGGCTCAACAGAGGTGTCTTTGTAGTCAAACCTAGTGAGGCTCTGCTCAATTATATAAGGGACTCCCATTCCTCTTGTTTGCACAGATCATTGACTTCCATTTCCCAACAAGCCACCATTGGGAAAAATCCTCCCATAAATCGGTCCCTAATTAAAACTCATTGGTAACATTTTGACTGGTGAGTTTTTTGGTTTGGGGGTTCAGTTGGGCTGAAGTGGTTGTTGAAGTGTTTCTAGGAAGTTGTCCATTTCATCTAATTTTTCTAGTTTGTTGGCATATATTTGTTAATAGTGTTCCCTTATGATTTTTTTTTTTTATTTCTTTGGGGTCTGTGGCAATGACTGCCCTCTGATTTCTGATTTTGTTTATTTACATCTTCATCTTTTTCTCTTTGTTATCTAGCTAAGGTTTTGTCAATTTTATTGATCTTCTCAAAGAACCAATTTTTGGTTCTATCCATTCTCTCTATTGTTCTTTTGCTCTCCATTTCATTTATTTCTATTCTAATCTTTGTTATGAATTTCCTTCTGCTTGCTTTGGGACTAATTTGCTGTTCTTTCTCTAGTTTCTCCAGTTAACTTTGGTATATTGTTTTAGCTCTTTCTTCCTTTTTAATGTTGGCATTTAGGGCTACAAATTTCTCCCTCAGCACTGCCTTCACTGCATTTCATAAATTTTGGTATGTTGTGTTCTCATTTTCATTCATCTCGAGATATTTACTGATTTCTCTCACAATTCATTCTTTGATTGTTTATGAGCATGTTGTTTAACTTCCATGTATTTGTGAAATTTCCAGTTCTCCAGTTGTTATCAATTTCCAGCTTCATTTTATTATGGTCATAGAGAGTTCTTTGAATAATTTCAATCATTTTAAATTTACTAAGACCTGTTTTGTGACCCAGCAAGTGGTCTATCCTGGAGAATGTTCTGTAAGCACCTGAGAAGAATGTGTATCCTTCTGCTTTGGGGTGCAATGTTTTGTATATGTCTGTTGGATCTAGTTCATTTATCAGATTATTTAGGTTCTCTTTGTCCTTATTTATCCCGTGTTTCGATTCCTTATCTATGGGAGACAATGGTGTTTTTAAGTAATTTCTGTTATTACTGTAGAGACAGCATTACTCCCTTCACTTTTACCTGTATTTGCCTCATATACTTTGGGGGCACCTTGATTAGGTAAATAAATATTTATGATTGTTATTTCTTCTTGGTGAATTGCCCCTTTTACTAATATATAGTGTCCTACTTTGTCTCATAACATTTTTGCATTTGAAGTCTATTGAGTCTGATATTAGTATACCTACCCCAGATATTTTTTGGTTACTGCTTGCATGGAATATATTTTTCCATTCTTTCACTTTCAACCTATTTCCCACACAGGGTGTGCAGACACATACCAAAGGGTTCTAAGAGAAAGGGTCAGGAAAATAACTTCTCAGACTGTACTCTCCCGGCCTTCCCAGCAGATGGGGATCTTGGTGACCTCCCCACAGCTCTATAAAGGTGTAGTATTTTTTTTTTACTTTTTTAAAATTCAGTTTTATTGAGATATATTCACATACCATACAATCATCCATGGTGTACAATCAACTGTTCACAGTACCAACATATAGTTGTGCATTCATCACCCCAACCTATTTTTGAACATTTTCCTTACACCAAAAAGAATCAGAATAAGAATAAAAAATAAAAGTAAAAAAGAACACCCAAATAATCCCCCATCCCACCCTATTTTTCATTTAGTTTTTGTCCCCATTTTTCTACTCATCCACCCATACACTGGATAAAGGGAGTGCAATCCACAAGGTTTCCACAATCACACTGTCACCTCTTGTAATTTACATTGATACACCCTATTTTTCATTTAGTTTTTGTCCCCATTTTTCTACTCATCCACCCATACACTGGATAAAGGGAGTGCAATCCACAAGGTTTCCACAATCACACTGTCACCTCTTGTAATCTACATTGATATACAATCATCTTCAAGAATCAAGGCTACTGGGTTGGAGTTTCGTAGTTTCAGGTATTTACTTCTAGCTAATCCAATACATTAAAACCTAAAAAGTTTTATCTATATAGTGTGTAAGTGTGTCAACCAGGGTGACCTCTCTACTCCATTTGAAATCTCTCAGCCACTGAAGCTTTGTTTCATTTCATTTTGCATCCCCATTTTGGTCAAGAAGGTGTTCTCAGTCCCATGATGCCAGGTCCATATTCATCCCTGGGGGTCATAACTTGTGTTCCCTGGAAGACTTACACCCCTAGGAGTCAGGTCCCACATAGAGGGGAAGGCAGTGAGATCACCTGCAAAGGTGGCTTAGTTAGAGAGAGGGGGCCACATCTGAGCATCAAAGAGGCACTCAGGGGGAGACATTTAGAAACAATTATAAGCAGGTTCAGCCTCTACTTTGCAGTAACAAGCTTCATAGGGGCAAGCCCCAAGACAGAGGGCTCAGCATATCAAGCCATCAGTCCCAAATATTTGTGAGAACATCACAAACAATCCAGGTGAGAAAGTCCAGCACCTCTGCATCCTCCGACAGCTCCCCAGGGGACCCTGAATATATATTTTTATTCTCCGCACAAATTACTTTAGGATGTGTTGATATTTCACTCCAACCTATACTGACCTACCATATCTCACTTCCTATTCAAAGTTCCATGTAATTGTGCTGTTTGAATAAACTGAGTGTAGAAGTTATATTGTTCAGAAAATATTTATCCTACACCAAATAAACATTTCTTCCCTTGGTCTCACATGGAAGTTGAAGTTTTAACACACAGTCAGTTTCAACCTTTACCCTTTGGCCTCATTTGCCCTAGTCTTAACCAGATCTGCTTCATTCATATCTCTAATTGAAGTCTGGGCTCTTTTTCAGCTTTATTTTTTTTTAAAAGTTGCTGTATGCATTAATACCAACATTCATATCTGCTGAGCTCTAGCTCTCAGTTTCTGGTGTCACACAGATACCCAATGTTCCAGAGACCAATCAGGTTATACACCAAGGGATCAACATCTCAGAGTCTGGAAATAGCCATTACAATTCAGGAATAGATTTGACTGCTGTAAGAGCTTACAATCTAGGGACCATTACAATAATCATTTCCCTGTTAGGCTGTGCTCTGAGATTCAATTCTGAATTTACACATTGTAGTTAGTCTATATTGGTGAGGCATTATAGTGTTTGCCTTTGTTTCTGGCATACTTCACTCAAAATGCTATCTATAGAATCCATTCACTTCTTTGTGTGTCTCACAACTTCACTCCTTGTAGTTGCTCAATATTCCATTGTATGCATACAGCACAGTTCACCATTCTGTTCCTCAGTCAGCATACCCTCAGGCCACCTCCACACACTGCAAATCATGAATACTGCCTCCATAGACACCAGTGTGCAAATGTCCATTCATGTCTCTGCTCTCAGATCTTCCAAGAACTTACCCCATAATGAGGTTGCCGGACCTTATGGTCCACATACTCAGCTTCTGGTGGAGTCACCACACTGACCTCCACAAAGCCTACACGATTCTGCCTCCTCATCAACAGTAAATAGGTACATCCCTCTTTCCATGTTTTCTCTGGCAATTTTACCCCATGTATATTTTTCCTACAATTTTATGGAGTTATATTCACATAACTTACAATTACCCACAGTTTACAATCAGTTGTTCATGGTATCATCATATAGTTGTACATTTATCACCACAGTCAGCACTTGAACATATTGATTACTATAAAAAAATTTTTGGTGAATAATAAAAAAGATAATAAAAATGAAAATAAAATGTCATACAATACAATATAATAGTAAGGACAGAAAACAACACCACTACCAAGAATTCCATATCCCACCCTTATATCCTTCTGTCATACACATTTAACTTTGGTATGTTGCCTTTGTTACATTTAAGTGAAGCATATTACAATGCTACTATTGGCTATAGACTCCAATTTACTTTGATTATATTTTTTCCCAAATACCATCCCTTTTTCAACATGCTATGTGGTTGACATTCATTTGTTCTCCCACATGTGAGAACATTTTTATATTTGTACATTTAGTAAAAGCCATTGCCCACTCCAGTTTTTGCCAAATTATACAGTCCCAGTTTCATCTATCTTTACCTCTGGTTTAATACATTCCCCATCCCACCTCATTCAGCTTTATGCACAGACATTTTTGTTCAGTATACTTATGATAATGTGATACCATCATGCAGTATTATGCTATTTCTGGATCTAGACAATCAGTCCTGCTGAACATTCTGTAGTCCTTCAGCCTCAAATGCCTGATCTCTACACTTTCTATATCCTGGTAGCCTGTGTTATCACCTTTTAACTATGAAATCTGCACATTACTGTTAGTTCATTTTAGTGAGACCATACAGTATTTGTCCCTTTGTTTCTGGCTAACTTCACTCAACATGATGTCCTCAAAGTTCATCCAATTTATTATATGTTCCGTATCTTTGTTCTGTGTTACAGCTGCATAATATTCCATCATGTGTATATCCAACAGTTTACCCACTCATCCATTGATGGACATTTGGGCTGCTTCCATCTCAAGGCATTTGTGAATAATGCCACAATAAATATCAGTTGACAAATGTGTGTTTGTGTCTTAATTTTCAGTTCCTTTGAGCATATAACTACCAATGGAATAGCTGGGTCATATAGCAGATCTATACTAAGATTCTTGAGGAACCTCCACACTGTCTTCCAGAGTGCTTGCAGCATTCTTCATTCCCAAGAGCAATGAATAAATTTACCTCTTTCTGCGTATACTCTCCAGCACTTGTAATTTTCTGTTTTTTTGGATAATGTTCATTCTGGAAGGTGTGAAATGATATCTCATTGTAGTTTTGATTTGCATTTCCATAATAGCCAGTGAAGTTGAGCATTTTTTTCATATGCTTGTGAGCCATTTGTATTTCCTCTTCAGAAAAGTGACTGTGCATGTCTTTTGTCAATTTTTTAATTTGGTTCTGTCCTTCCGTTGTTGAGTTGTAGGATTGCTTTATATATTCAGAATATTAAACCCTTATCTGATATGTGGTTTCCCAATATTGTCTCTCATTGTGTAGGCTGCCTTTTTACTTTTAAACAAAGTCCTTTGATGTAAAAAAGTGTTTGATTTTGAGGAGATCCCATTTGCCTATTTATTCTCTGCTTGCTCATGCTTTGGGTGTAAGGTCTAGGAAACCACCTCCTATCACGTCTTAAAATACTGCCCTATATTTTCTTCTAAGAGTCTTATGGTCTTAGCACTTATGTTTAGGTCTTTGATCCAATTGGACTTAATTTTTGTGTAAGGTGTGAGGTAGGAGTCCTCTTTCATTCTTTTGGAAATGCAAATCCAGTTCTCCAAACACAATTTATTGAAGAGCCTGCTCTGTCCCAGTTGCTTTGTCTTGATCAATTGTCTGTCAAAATGAGAGTCTATTTCTGAACACTCAATTTGATTCCATTGGTTGGTATCTCTGTCCTTATGCCAGTGCCATGATGTTTTGGGCACTGTCACTTTGTAATATGCTTCAAAGCCAGGTAGTGTGAGACCTCCCTCTTTGTTCATCTTTCTCAAGATATTTTTGGCTATTTGGGGCACCATGCCCTTCCAAATAAATTTGGTTATTGGTTTTTCTATTTCTGCAAAGTAAGTTGTTGGGATTTTAAATGGTATTGCATTGAATCTATAAATCAGTTTAGGTAGAGTTGACATCTTAATTATATTTAGTCTACCAATCCATGGACATGGTATGTTCTTCCATGTTTTTTTAGATCCTGTTCAATTTCTTTTACAGTTTCTTGTATATTTCTTTCTATGGGTCTTTTGTGGCCTTCATTAAATTTATTCCTAAACATTTGATTCTTTTGGTTGCTATTGCAAATGGAATTTTTTATTTCTTCCTCTTGTTGCACATTACTTGTGTACAAGAAAACCACAGATTTCTGCATGTTGATGTAGCCTGCCACTTTGCTGTACTCATTGATTAGCTCTAAAAGCTTTGCTGTAGATTTTTCTGGATTTTTAATACGTAGACTATTGTCATCTGCAAGCAGTGAAAGTTTTATTTCTTCCTATCAAATCTGGATGCCTTTCATTTCTTTTTCTTGCCTAATTGCTCTAGCTAGAACTTCTAGCACAATGTTGAATAGCAATGGTGACGGTGGGAATCCCTGTCTTATTCCTGATCTTAGAGGGAAAGATTTCAATCTCTCCCTATTGAGAATGATGTTAGCTGTGGGTTTTCATATATTGCCTTTATCATACTGAGAAAATTCCCTTTTATTTCTATCCTTTGGTGTGGTTTTGTCAAGAAAGGATGTTGAATTTTGTCAAATGCCTTTTCTGCATTGATCAAGATGATCGTGTGGTTCTTCTGCTTTGATATATTGATGTGGTGTGTTACACTAATTGATTTTCTTGTGTTGGACCAGCCTTGCATACATGAAATAAACCCCACTTGGTTATGGTGTATAATTCTTTTAATGTGCTGCTGGACTCAATTTGTGAGTATTTTGTTTAGGATTTTTGCATCTGTATTAATTAAAGGGATTGGTCTGTAATTTTCTTTTTTTGTAGTATCTTTGTCTGATTCTGGTATTAGGGTAATGTTGGCTTCCTAGAATAGGTTGGGTTGCTTTCCCTCCTCTTCTATTTTTTGAAGAGTTTGAGCAGGATGGGTATTAATTCTTTCTTGAATGCTTGGTAGAATTCACATGTGAAGCCATCTAGTCCTGGGCTTTTATTTTTGGGCAGCTTTTTTATGACTGACACACTCTCTTTCCTTGTGATTTTGTTGATGTTGTCTATTTCTTCTGGGGTCAGTGTTGCTTGTTCATGCTTTTCCAGGAAGTTGTGTATTTCATGAAAGTTGTCCAGTTTATTAACATATTGTTGCTCATAATATCTTCTCATTGCCTCCTTTATTTCTGCAGAGTCAGTAGTTTTGTTTCCTTTCCCATTTCTGATTGCATTTAATTGCATCTGCTCGCTCTCTTTTTTTTTTGTTAGCGTAGCTAGGGGTCTATCAATTTTGTTGATTTTCTTGAAGTACCAGCTTCTGGTTTTGTTGACTCTCTCTATTGCTTTCCTGGTCTCAAATTCATTTATTTCTGCTCTAATTGTTACTTCTTTCCTTTTGTTTGCTTTGGTGTTAATTTGCTGTTCTTTCTCTAGTTCCTCCAGGTGGACAGTTAATTCCTCAATTTTTGCTCTTTTCTCTTTTAATATAGGCATTTAGTGCAATAAATTTCCCTCTCAATACTACCTTTGTGGCATCCCATAAGTTTTGATATGTTGTGTTTTCATTGTCATTTGCCTCAAGATTCTTCCTAATTTCTCTTGTAATTTCTTACTTTACACACTGGTTTTCTAAGAGTATATTGTTTAGTCTCCATATTATTTGTGAATTTTACAATCTTCTGCCTGTTATTTATTTCCAACTTTGTTCCATTATGATCTGACAGTGTTTTTTTATAATACCAATATTTTTAAATTTGTTGAGACTTGCTTTGTGACCCAGCATATGATCTATCCTAGAGAATGTTCCATGAGCCCTTGAGAAAAGCATGTATCTTGCTGTTGTGGGGTGCAGTGTTCTATAAATGTCAAGTCTAAATCATTTATCATACAATTCAACATCTGTGTTTCCTTGTTGATGCTTCACCTATATGGTCCATCCATTGATGAGTGAGATGTATAGAAGTCTCCAACTATTATTGTGGAGTTATCTACTTCTTTCACTGTTCTCAGTGTTTGCCTCATGAATTTTGGGGCACTCTGGCTTGGTGCATAAATATTTTTGATTGTTATGTTTTCTTGATGAATTGTCCCTTTTATTAGTATGTAGTGTCCTTCTTTGTCTCTTTTAATTGTTCTACTTTTGAAGTCTCCTTCGTCTATTATTAATATAGCCACTCCCACTTTTCCCTGTTGCGGTTTGCATGAAATAACTTTTTCCAACCTTTCACTTTCAGTCTATTTTTGTCCTTGTGTCTAAGGTGAGTTTCTTGTAGACTGCATAAAGATGGGTGCTGTTTTTTAATCCATTCTTCCAGTTCATGTCTTTTTATTGGGGAGTTTAATCCATTAACATTTAGTATTACTACGGTAAGGGCAGTAATTTCTTCTATCATTTTGTCCTTTGGATTTTATATGTCATGTTTTATTTTTTCCTCTCTCTCTTTTTACCCTTCCTGATAATCTTCCTTTCTACACTCTTCTCCAAACCTTTCTCCTGTCTTTTCCTATCAGCCTGTAGCACTCCCTTTTGTATTTCTTTTAGCACCTGTCTCTTATTCACAAACTCTCTCAGTGTCTGTTTGTCTGAAAATATTATAATTTCTCCCTCATTTTTTTTAATTTTTTTTATTAAATTCAGTTTCATTGAAATACATTCACACACCATACAATCATCCATGGTATACAATCCACTGTCCACAGTATGATAACACAGTTATGCGTTCATCACCACAATCTATCGCTGAACATTTTCCTTACATCAGAAAGAACCAGAACAAGAATAAAAAATAAAAGTGAAAAAAGAACACCCAAATCATCCCCCCATCCCACCCCATTTGTCCTTTAGTTTTTATCCCCATTTTTCTACTCATCCATACACTAGATAAAGGGGGTGTGATCCACAAGGTCTTCACAATCACACTGTCACCCCTTGTAATCTACATTATTATAATAATTGTCTTCAGGAGTCCAGACTGCTGGGTTGGAGTTTGGTAGTTTCAGGTATTTACTTCTAGCTATTCCAATACATTAAAACCTAAGAGGTGTTATCTATATAGTGCATAAGAATGTCCACCAGAGTGACCGCTCGACTCCATTTGAAATCTCTCAGCCACTGAAACTATTTCGTCTCATTTTGCATCCCCCTTTTGGTCAAGAAGATACTCTCAGTCCCACGATGCTGGGTCCACATTCATCCCCGGGAGTCATATTCTGCATTGCCAGGGAGATTTACAACCCTGGGAGTCGGGTCCCACATAGGCGGGAGAGCAGCGAGTTCACCTGTTGAGATGGCTCAGTTAGAGAGAGGGCCACATCTGAGCAACAAAGATGTACTCAGGGGGAGATTCTTAGGCACTATTACGTGCAAGTTTAGACTCTTCTTTGTGGTAATGAGCTTCATAAGGGCAAGTCCCATGCTTGAGGGCTCAGCACATCAAACCGCCAGTCCCAATGTTTGTGACAACATCAACACCAGTCCAGGTGAGGATGTCCAACACATCCGCACCTTCCCCCAGATCCTCGGGGCTGGGGAGGGGGAGGCTGTAAATATATTTTTTATTATCTGCCCAAATAACTCTGGGATGTGTCACTATTTCACTCCAGCCTATACTAACCTACCGTATCTCACTTCCTATTCAAAGTTCCATGCAATTGTGGTGTTTGAACAAATCGACTGTAGAGTTGTACCATTTAGAAAATTTAGATCCTGTACCAAATAGATATCTCTTCCCTTGGTCTCATATGGAAGTTGAAGTTTTAAAACACAATCAGTTTCAACCTTTACCCTTTGGCCTGGCTTGCCCTGGTCTTAACCAGACCTGCTTCATTCATATCACTAATTGAAGTCTGGGCTCTTTTTCAGCTTTTTTTTTTTTTTGACAGTGGTTGTATGCACTAATACTGACATTCATATCTGCCGAGCTCTAGCTCTGAGTTTCAGGTGTCTCAGAGATATGCATTGTTCCAGAGACCAATCAGGTTATATGCTAGGGGATCAGCATCTCAAAGTTTAGAGATAGGCATTACAATTCAGGGATAGAGTTAACTGCTGTAAGAGCTTACAATCTAGGGACTATTACAATTATTATGTCCACGTTAGGCTATATTGTATGATTCAATTCTGAGTTTACACATTGTAGTTAGTCCATATTGGTGAGGCATCATCCCTCTCACCATGTTTTCTCCAACACTTTTACTCCTATATATATATTTTCCTACAATTTTATAGAGTTATATTCACATACCATACATTTATCCACAGTGTACAATCAGTTGTTCATGGTATCATCATCTCCCTCATTTTTGAAGGACAGTTTGGATGGATATAGAACTCTTTTTTGGCAGTTCTTCTCTTTCAATATCTTAAACATATCATACCACTGTCTTCTTGCCTCCATGGAGTCTGCTGAGAAATCTGTACATAGTCTTATCAAGCTTCTTTTTTATGTGATGTATTGCTTTACTCTTGTTACTTTCAGAATTCTCTCTTTGTCTTTGACATTGAACATTCTGATCAGTAAATGTCTTCAAGTAGGTCTATTAGGGTCTATTCTGTTTGGGGTGTGCTGTACTTCTTGAATCTCTAATTTTCTGTCTTTCATAAGAGTTGGGGAATTTTCAGTGTTTATTTCTTCTATTATTCTTTCTGCCCCTTTTCCCCTCACTTCTCCCTCTGGGACATCCATAACATGTATTTTTATGCATTTTTTGTGGTCACTCATCTCCCTAAATCCCTGTTCATATTTTCCCATTCTTTTCACCATCTTTTCTTTCATGTGTGTGAATTCGGATGTCTGATCTTCCAAGTCACTGATCCTTTCTCTTGCCTGTTCAAATCTACTGTTGCATCCCTTCATTGTCTTTTTCATCTCTTCCATTATGCCCTTCATTCCCATAAGTTATGCCATTTGCTTTTTCAAGTTTTGAATTCTTCCTTATGGTCATCTAGTGTCCTCCTATATCCTTCATCTCTTTTGCTATGTCTTCCCTCATTTCATTGACTTGATTTTTGAATTGATTTAGATTTATTTGAGCATCTCCAATTAGTTCTTCCTTCAGTTTATTTAATTGATTTAGTGATAATTGCTTCAACTCCTGTACCTTGGTTGAACTATTAGTTTGTTCCTTTGGCTGGCTCATATTTTCATGTTTCCTAGTATGGCTCATTATCTTAAGCTCTCTAGGCATCTGACTTCATTGATTAGTTTATTCTGGAGCTTGTTTTCAGTCTTTTACCTAGTGTATTCTTGTAGGTTGGCTTTGTTTTCTAACCTTTGGTACTCAGTTCAGCTCATTCTAGACCTTTAACTTAGATTCTGTTTAGTTGTTCAGAGTTTTTCACCTCTTGTTTTTCTGTTTCTTGCCCTGCCTCTATGTAGTCTTTATGTGTGATGGTCTCTTCAGATATGGTCAACCCCAGTCAGTTCTTCCAAGTCCAGAGAGGCCCAGTTCTCAGGAGGAGGGTATGGATTTTCCTTGAGAATGAAACCTTCCTCTGAGGCATTTAGAGTCTGTGCTTCTCCTATGCTGTCCATGAAGTAGCACTTTCCATCCCATAGTTCCCCCACCACTGTAAGGAGTTGTGGAGCCTTTAGTTCTCCTCGTAGCCCTGACCCTGTCAGGGGTATGGCTGACTGAAGTTGGTTTCTGAATTCCTGCCCCTGGGGTCTGAGTTCCCAAAAGGAGGGCTACCACTGTAGCTGGGCCATATACCCCTTTTCCTGGGAAGTTTTGTTTTTTAGCAAATTTTCTCTGCCACTAGACTTATTGCTTTGTCTCTCAGAGGTGTCTTAGCTCTGATCTTGCCTGGGCCCAAATTGCAAGTCTTTGAGGCTTTCTGTAATGGGCTTCTTAGAATAATTGTTTGAGAAAAAGAAAGATTTTTTTTAAAAAAAGGAAAAAGGAAAAGAAGGGCCCAGTATGGGCTATTTGCAGTCCTTGCAGATTTAATGGGCAATTGAAATGCTAAAAGACAATGGGTTGAGGTTTATTAAGGAACAAATCAAGAAAGCAGAGAAACTGGCTTTTCAGGCAAAGGCCCTCACACCCTGGGTTTGCATATGTGCCTGATTCTGTCTGAACCTGGTCCTTCTCTGCATCATGTTCACCAGAACTCCTAAAAGTGTCTGTTTTCATTTTATTTATTTATTTTTTGTTCTTTTCACTGACCCTATCTTCTCTCCAGTGGGCTGACTGCTCCCAGATTCTCTGGTGTCTGGTCTCAGTTTACCTATGGTTATAGTTTTTGTTCCAGAGTCTGTGTTTGTTAAACTTTGGTGCAACTGCAGTTCTCTTTCCTTTTTCCCAGCAAAAATGGCCCCTCCTCCCACAAGAATGTGCCTGGCAGGGAGGGCCATGGGTCCCCTGGCTTTGAGAACTTAGAGATTTCACTAATCTCAGCTGTTCCATGCACTTGTGAGTGTTGTATGAAGTATTCCAACCTGAAATTCCTCTGCAGTGTCCAGTCCACTCAGTTCCTGGCTTTCTACCAACTGTTCCAGAGGAGTAACTAAAACCCACACCTCACCACTCCACCATCTTGCCCTGCCAAGCAAGGTAAGTTATTTTTCAATGCCTCTGACTGATCTGTTTTTACAGTGAATGGGGATAAATGCCCCACAGTGCTGTGGGCACCTGTCCAGAAAGGACCAGGACTGTGGGCTCCTGCTGTCTTATTTCAACAGCCAACAGTTGCATCAAAATTGTTTTGTGCCCCCTCTTTTTCCAAGCAGAGGACTTCCCTGCCTCTCCCAGACAGCAGCTGCATGCCAGGGAAGACCCAGGCACCCTTGGGGCTGTCAGCCTCAGGGTTGGGGAAGGGTTGCTGGGGCCACTGTGGTGCTGTCATTCACCATAGCTTCTCTGATTGCGGAAATAGTGGTGGTGTGAGCACCCTGGGAACCTGTGCAGAAAGGTTCAAAGCTGCAAGACCCAAAAGGTCCCCCCATCCAGCTACCAGCTGCAACAGGACTGTGTCACATTGTGGGAACCCTGGGCACAAAGCCTTGAAGATTGCACACAGCAGCTTGTGTGACCTAGGTCGGTTGAGGTTTGACCTATTCTCCTTGTAATAGCAGATGCTAACTGTAAACCATACTCAAAACTAGCTCCTTCCTGAGATTCCTTGAGATACTGTTGTCTCTATAATCCTCCTCCTCCCTGTTGATTACTATCAACCCCTCCCTACACTGCATGACCTGGCTCCCTGCCTTATGCTCTCACACCCATTGGAATGTCAAGCTCTTATAGCCAGCTTATTCAACCCCCAAAAGTGTGGACTATTTCCATGTTGTGCTCTGAACTGACTGCTATTCAGAGCAGCTCCTGAATCCATCCAGAGAAGCTCCTGAATTCTGGGCAACATGACTGACTTCCATTTTTTCCCTTGTAAGTAAGCCCTGAATACAAAGTTCATGCCTTTGAACATGCCTGGTGTCTTCTTTGGCCTCTTGGCAGCAAAGGCCCACTTGGGCCATGACAATTGGTGAGCTGCCAGCCTGGAGACTAAAGAAATCCCAGGCATTGATGACATGAACTTTGGGAAGGGAAAGGGGAAGTCCCTGGGTGGGATACCAGTGTGGCCTGAGACATGTATGTGGGGAGGGGTGGCTACCCTCCTAGATGAATGGGCCCTGCCAAGAGAGTATGGAGGCACATGCACCTCCCTGGCTGGACTAATAGTCATCCTGTGGCAAGCCACAGGATTATTGGGACTTCATAAAAAGAAAAACTGTTGTCAGAATGCTGCCACAATAGGCTGGCCATTGTTAGAGGCTGTGCATGCAGCCATGGAGGAGGCTTTAACAGCTAAAGCATCAGTGCACCATTTGGAAGAGGAATTGAAGTTAGAGAGAGATATGAGGTTGACCCAAGTAGAATTAAAGGATGCTTTGAATGAAAGATGCTTTGAAGGCTTAGAAACTTTAGCCTGTCAAAATGCTAGAGTGAAAGGGCAGAAACTGCATAAAGCCCAAGTCAGGCGCACTTTAACCTCCCCTGATTGGGATCCTAAAATATTGGATCCGGTGGATTTTTCCTCAGATGAGGATGATCCACAATCAGAGTGGGACAAAGAGGAGGACTGCAAGCTTGTTTGTCCTCTGGTCTGATGCAAAGTCAAATCAGAGCATGTCACAATTCCTAGTGAGGCAGGCGGAGAGGTGCTAATTACAATGCGGTACTTTTCTGTAGCTGAATTAAGAGATATTGGAAATCAATATAAACCAAAACCTAGGGAACCCCTAGCAAATTGGCTGCTGCAGCTGAGTGACAATGGTGCTGATAGTACCTTGCTCTCTGGGCATGAGATGAACAAACTATCCTCACTTACCACCCACCCCTCTCTATGCCAGTGCATGTATGCACTAGCCCTAGCACGGAAATATGTTCACTACTTGATTGGCTTATATTCCAATGTAAAGAAGTCTGGCCTAATGAAGGGGACTTACCCCACCTGCCCCCTCCATGGTGCACTATAGATGAGCTCCAAGATGTACTACAGGGGCTGGGAATGAAGCACTCAATATATGTGCCAGGTGTCATTGGGCCAGATAATGTACCCTCCACTGCAGGGTTGTGTGGGACAATTCTGCAAACTGCTCCTAACCGATGGTATGGAACATTGATGCCAACTCTCAATCCCCTAATAAGAAGGCCTTTGTCTGAAGCAGCCCAGGAAATTGCCTGACTAGGTGAAATGGACCACCTGAGGTGATACAAAGCTGTAGTTAGAGCTACTGGTCATGTCCTCAGGGGGCAGGATGGTCCAAACCAGGTGTCCCATAGACAAATGTGGGCAGATTTGGTGGCTGCTGGGACAAAAACAGAAGAAATTGATGGATGGCCAAATGCAGTGTTAACTAAGCTATGGAGTAGGTTACCTATGGAGCAAAGGATTACTAAGCCAGAGGTTAGATCTCTGGAAGAGGATAGTATTTCAAGCTACAAAATCTATGAACCCTGGCCCATGCCTCATAAGGAGCCTTCTGCTCCTCCAGCCAAAGAGGTCTGGGAGGCTCCCTTCCCCCTAGATTAGGGGTGGGGCCAAGGTTCCTGAGTGAGAACAATTCATAGGGACACTGGGGATTGGAGGCCACACAAAGAACTATTTTCTGGTCCCCGACAAATGGGCATAGTTTTGGCTCTAGTTGACACCAGAGCTGAATGTACCCTAATACATGGAAAAAGACCATGAACTGAAGGCCCCATATTAACCATTGCTGGATATGAGGGCCAAGGAATTAAAGCAACACAGAGGCGGGTAGTAATGCAAATTGGCCAACTGCCCCCTCAAACTTATATGGTGTATATATCCCCTATTCCAGAGTATATACTAGGAATTGACATTTTGCAAAATATTACCTAGCAAACTACTATAGGGGAGTTTCACCTCTGGTGTCGAGTAGTCGAAGCTGTTCTTAGGGGTCATGCTAAATGGTTGCCAGTGAAGGTGCCTCTTTCCAGGTGCATGGTAGCAGTGTGCCAGTATAAGCTGCCTGGAGGCCATCAGGAGATCACTGTCACTATAAAGGAGCTAGAAAGAATGGGCATCATTGTCCCCACTCATAGTCCTTCCAGTAGCCCTGTTTGGCCAGTAAAAAACCATGATGGACCTGGTGGATGACTTGATTATAGAGAACTGAATAAAGTAACACCCCCTTTGTTTGCTGCAGTACCAAACATTGCTACCCTGCTGCAAGACATCAGTACAAAATTAGGCCTGTATCATTTTGTGTTGGATCTTGCTAATGCCTTTTTCAACATTTCTTTAGATCCTTCCAGCCAGTCTGTACTCACCTTAATGTGAGGAGGACAACAGTGGACTTTCACTGTGCTGCCACAAGGATATCTCCACAGTCCCACCATCTGCCATGGACTGGTGGCACAAGATTTGAAGAAATGGACACCCCCTAAGAATGTCACTATGTTTCACTATATTGACAATATCATGCTAACCAGTAATTCTCTTCCAGAACTAGAAATCACCACTAGCACAGTGGTGACCCACCTTGAAAGTCAGGGATGGGTGATAAATTGAAGCAAAGTACAAGGGCCTGGAGAGTCTGTCAAATTTTTGGGTGTTATCTGGTTGGGTAGGACTAAAACTATTCCTTCTGCTGTTATTGATAAAGTGCAAAATTATCCTACCCCATGCACCCCCAAGCAATTAATGGCTTTCCTTGATATGTTAGGCTATTGGAGACCCTTTATACCCCACTTGGCACAAATTCTAAAAACTTTGTACTTATTAGTCCAAAAGGGGAAAACATGGGAGTGGGATGCCCCCCAACAGGCTGCCTTTGAGAGGTCTAAGTGCACAATAGTGCAAGCACAGGCTGTAAGGGTGGTGGACTCCAATATACCCTGTGAATTGGTGTGGCTAGTGCTGATATTGGCATTGGGTGGGGTTTGTGGCAAAGGCAAAGGCTAAACATGCACCTTTTGGGTTTTGGTCCCAGCTATGGAAGGGTGCAGAACTCAGGTATAGCCCTTTGGAAAAGCAATTGTGTGCAGCTTATAATGCTCGGGTACAAGTTGAAGGGCTAACTCAAAGGTGCCCAGTGACCTTACGAACAGCCATTCCTATACAGGGGTGGATATGAGATACTGTAAACAAGCCCCATTTAGGAAGTGCTCAGCTGAGCATGTTGACAAAATGGAACGCCTACCTCCTGCAGCATAGCATTTTTAATAACAGCCCTTTGAGTACAGAAATGCATGACACTTTAGGACCAGTCTCCTATGTGGAAGAGCAACATGCCTTTCTTCCTGTCAATACTCCTGAGGTGGCTCCTCCCATGCCCACCATTGTCAGACAAGAAAACATACCTGACTGCATGGTATACTGATGGATCAGCACATGGGCAACCTGCTACCTGGATGGCCATGGCTGTCCAACCCAGTACTGACACCATCTGGTGGGAGACTGGAACATCACAAAGCAAGCCAGTGGGCTGAGCTGTGGGCTGTATGGATGGTCACTTTCCATGAACCAGGGGATGCTTTGACTATACAGACAACTGGGCCATGTACTGGGGCTTAACTGTATGGATGGTCACCTGGAAGCAAGAACAATGGACAGTTGTCAGCTATACCCTGTGGGGAAAAGAAATGTGGGAAGACATCTGAACTGCCTGCCACAAATGCAAGGTAACCATTTTTCATGTCTCTGCCCATAACACCAATTCACTACCAGGTAACATAGAAGCTGATGCCTTAGCAAAAATCTGCAGCCTAGCACCAACAATGCATGAAGCTGCTGAGTGGCTGCATCAGAAAACAGGACACCAAGGATATCATACCCTGTGGAAGCTGGCACAGCAGTTTCAACTACCCATCACCAGACACCAATTAAAAGAAGTAGTGGGTGCTTGCCCCTCTTGCTCACTGCAACATCCCAGAATGCTTCCTCATCGAGTTGGGCACATTGGCAGGGACCAGATCCCTGTCACTTGGTGGCAAGTAGATTATATTGGCCCCCTTCCTCTGTCTGAAGGGGCAAAATATGCCTTCACTGCAGTAGATACAGCAACAGGACTGCTGCTGGTCTTCCCAGTAGGCAAGGCCAACCAATGGGCTACAATACATAGCCTAGAAAAGCTGAGTGTATTCTTCAGGATCCCCACATATGTGGACAGTGACAGAGGGACCCTGTTTACTGGGCAGCTAACCCAAGCCTGGGTGGCTGAGCATGATGTCCCCTGGACATTCCACCTGCCCTACAACACCACTGTGGCAGGGTTGATTGAGAGAATGAATGGCCTTTTAAAAGAACATTTGAAGGATGATAAAAATTCCCTGCAGCAATGGACTTGACGACTGTACTCAACATTAATCAGTATCAACTCCAGGCCTAGGGTGGCTGCCCCTGCTCCAGTTGAAATGGTAATGGCTGGGCCCATGCAAGCTTTGCAAATTCAGGTAAAGGGGCCAGAGACCTTAAAGCCACAGCAAGGTAATGATAATTTACTCTTGCCTATGCCACAAGCGCTAGAAATTGGGGAAAATAAGGTTGATTGGCCCTGGTCCTGGCCAATGCAGCCTCAATGGCTGGGTGTCCTAAGCCCATGGGGGGGTTGGGATCACCCAAAACCTAAGTATTAGACCACAATTTATTCAAAAAATGCCAAAGGTTGTATACATTGTTAATCTGGGGCCCCCTATACCTCAAGGTGCTATATGTATGACATTATGCCTAGGTTAACCATGGATGCAACACCTGGGGGTACTTGCAACCCCAAGGGGAAAAGATATGGTATTTAAGCCCCCCTCATAATGCCCCCTTACCTAGGACACTGTTATCTACTGATGGAAGCATAGCTTGTATATTGTTAGACCACCAAGATTTGCCTCTTATTGTACCCCATAAACATCTTTCTTTTTGCCCATAGCACTGTAGGAAACACATTTTACAGTGGGCATCTGCAGTAACTTCCACACATAACAGGTCTCAGTGCTGGGTATGCACTGATTTGCCATCATCCAGCACCACCGGCCTCCCATGGGCCATCACTCCTGCCGAACAGATGACTTGGGACACCATGCTGATGTAGCAACACACTCACAATGGCAAGTGTGGAAAGACTTCTTCCCTTTCTCTGCATCACCGAATATTTTTCCCTCCAAGACTGAATCTTATTCTTACATATATTCCCTGGTCTGGGAGCAAATTAATAAGTCCTGGCCTATATTTGGGTATTCTGTACAAGATGGTTTAGGATGGCTCACTGCTGAGGCTGTAACCATAAATAAAGTGGCTTCAGTTTGTATGGAGCATACTGAAGGGTATAAACAAATGGGATGGCTGCCTCCTGAATTCTGTGGCATAACCATCCACCTACAAAAGGATAGTTATTTTCAGTGGCAAAATGTTAACATTAGCCATGGAGCTTACCCATCCCCAAAGGGATGTCTCTGGACCTGTGGGCAGAATGGCTATGGCTGGATTGGATGATGCACCTGGGGACAACCCTATGTGCCTGCTACCCTCTATGACACTTTACCACATACACACAGCAATTGGGAGATGGTAAAAAAACAGATATAGAACAAAACAGACTGCTTGGTGGTTTTATTCTTTGGCTGTCTTAGCCCCAGGTGGTGCTGCCATAGTAACTGAAGTACATATAGCTGCTTTAGCTAACTACACTGCACAAGCACTCAATGAGTCAAAATTAGCTATATCATTGCTTAATGATGAACCTACACAACTAAGGAAAATAGTCTTACAAAACAGAATGGCTCTGGATATTATAACCATTGTCCAAGGCAGTTCCTGTGCTTAAATTAATATTCAATGCTGTGTATATGTACCTGATAACTCACAAAATGTAACCCAAGCTCTTAATCACATGCAAGATCATATACAAAATATTGAACATCTGATGATCCTTTGTCTAAATGGTTTAATTCTTTAACTTGGCCATGGCTCCATTTAATAGGCTTACTGTCCATATGTACTGGTTTACTTGTACTCTGCTGTTCACTGTATTGTTGTGGATTATGGATGTAATGTATGTCCTATGGTCAATGCAAACTTCTGCATGGGGGTGGAATGTGGGAAACCTGGGCACAGGGCATTCACCAAGGGCCTTGAAGATTGCACACAGCAGCTTGTGTGACCTAGGTCAGTTGAGGTTTGACCTATTCTCCTTGCAATATCAGATGCTAACTGTAATCTATACCCAAAACTAGCTCCTCCCTGAGATTCCCTGAGATACTGTTATCTCTATAATGCTCCTCCTCCCTGTTGATTATTATCAACCCCTCCCTACATTGCACAACCCCACTCCCTTCCTTATGCTCTCATGCCCATTAGAATGTTGAGCTCTTATAACCAGCTTATTCAGCCCTCCAAAGTGTGGACTACTTCCATGTTGTGCTCTGAACTGGCTGCCATTCAGAGCAACTCCTGAATCCATCCAGAGAAGCTCCTGAATTCTGGGCAACATGACTGACTTCCATTTTTTCCCTTCTAAGTAAGCCCTGAATAAAAAGTTCATGCCTCTGAACATGCCTGGTGTCTTCTTTGACCTCTCGGCAGCAAAGACCCACATGGGCTGTGACATGCATCCTTACTTTTCCTGATGGATGGCCTCCTTGTTTCTCCCAGCCCACTGCAGCCATCTGGATGAGAGCCAGATATGCCTGGATCTGCTGGCCACAGGGGTGGGGGATGGGTATCAAGCAACCTGGTTCAGATCAGTCCCTCACCACATTGTTTCAGTTTGTGAAACAAATTTTTTTGCAGGCTCCTGAGCCTCCATGTGAAAACTCTGTAGACTACAGGACTGAGAGGTTTAACTTCTCTAGACAAGAGTTTGCAAAGGAGTTCACCTGTCTGCCAGCCTCAGGGGTGGGGGTATGAGTGACAGGAACAACAATGGAGATTAGTTTCTTGCTGGTGTCTCTCAGTTTGTAGGATTAATGGAACCTCAAGTTTCTGAGCTCCTGCTAAAAAAGGCTCTAGAGGGTTAACTTCACTGGACCTCAACTGGAGTAAGACTGAGCCACATCTCTCCAGCTGGTGAGAGCCAAGCCATCCCAAAACTGCCAGGTGATGTAGCTGAGATCACTCACCACAATTTCTCAGTACTAGTTTCTCTTTTTATGATCAGGTCTCTGTTATATGCTACAATTATCTTTCCCTGGGCTCCTGAGCCCCAGAAGAGCTGCTTTAGATAGTTCCTGCCTGTTCCCTGGAAGGTTTTGGTGGAGGAGTGATTCTGCCTGTCCTTATCTCACCATCTTCCCAGAAGTCCTCTGTTTCTGTATATTTTTAAAATACTTTCCTGTTGGTTACCATGGGGTTTTTAAAAAATCTTCATCTGTAACTTACTAATTTAAAAATATGCCAACTTAGCTTCAATAGTATACACATTCTCTTTGTCTTCATGTCTTCGTACTACAAGCCTCTCTCTCCTGTCTTTTCCTTTCAACCTGCAGAACTACCCTCAGTAATTCCTGCAGAACAGGCTTTTTTAATGAACTCACTCAGTTTCTGAATATCTGAGAATATTTTAAATTCTCCTTCATTTTTGAAGCACAGTTTTTCCAGATACAGAATTTTTGGCTGGCAGTTTTTCTCTTTAAGTACTTTGGATATATCACACCACTGACTTCTTACCTCTATGGTTTCTGATGAGAAACTGGTATGTAATCTTATTGAGGACCCATTTTATGTGAAGAATCACTTTTCTTTTGCTGCTTTTAGGATTCTCTTAATCTTTGGAATTTAAGAGTCTGGTTAGTATGTGTCTCAGAATAGGTCTACCAGAATTTATTCCGTTTGGGGAATGTTGCACATCTTGGACATTTATATTTGTCTTTCATAAGAGTTGGGAAATTTTTTGCCATTGTTTCCTCAGATACTCTTTCCACAACTTTTACCTTCTTCTGGGTCACCCATAATACATTACATTTGTGTACTTCATGCTGTCACTCAAATCCCTGAGACATTGCTCATTTTTTCTACTCTTTTCTCTGTTCTGACTACATGATTTTGATTGTCCTGTCTTCTAGTTCATTGATTTTTTGTTTTGCCTGTTCATATCTGCTGCTGTATGCCTCTAGTACACTTTTAATCTCCATTATTGTGCATGTATTTCCCATACTTTCTGTTATGTTTCCTTTTATACATTCATCTTTTTATTCTCACACATTTTCTTAATATTATCTTTTATCTCTTTATGTATATTTTCCTTCATCACCTTGAATTGATTTTAGGAGATTGGTTTGAATATCCTTGATTAATTGTTCCATATTCTGAGTCCCTTTTAAGTTTTAATTTGTTCCTTTTACTTGGTCATATCTTCTTGTCTCTTAGTATGGCTTGTAATCTTTTGCTAATGTCTAAGCATCTGATTTTCTTTTTGGGGGGCAATTACTTTATTTTTTAATTCAGTTTTATTGAGACATATTCACATTTCATACACTCATCCACAGCATATAATGAATTGTTCACAGTACCATCATAAAGTTGTGCTTTCATCTTCACAATTTTGGAACGTTTTCGCTACTCCAAAAAAGAATAAAAATAAAGGTAAAACACAACACCCAAAATATCCCATTCCTGCCATCCTTCCATTTAAGTTTGCTAATGCTGCCATTGTGCAAAATATCAGAAATGGATTGGCTTTTATAAAAGGTATTTGTTAAGTTACAAATTTACAGTTCTAAGGCCATACAAGTGTCCAAATTAAGACATCAACAAGAGGATACCTTCACTGAAGAATGGCCAGTTGTATCCAGAACATCTCTGTCAGCTGGGAAGGCATGTAGCTGGCATCTGCTGGTCCTTTGCTCCCAGGTTCTGGCTTCAAAATGGCTTTCTCCAAAATGTCTCTGGGATCCTCTCTCATAGCTCCTGTGCATCCTTTCTTCTTTCTCCCAAAGCATTTCTCTCTAAGTGTCTGGGGGTTCTCTCATAGCTTCTCCAGGGCAAACTCTGGGCTTAATCTGTTAGCTTAGCATCTCCAAACATTTTTCTGTCTGCATCTCCAAGCATCTCTAAACAACACTGTTGGCTCTGTTTCCTCTTAAAGTATTCCAATAATCTGATTGAGACCACCATGCATGGGCAGAGTCACATCTCCATGAAAATATCTATTCAAAATATCTCACTTACAGTTGGTTGAGTCAAATCTTCATGGAAACAATCTAATCAAAAGTCACACCCTAATCAAGACCATAAGACTGGCCTCACAAGTTGCATTATAGAACATGGATTTTCTGGGGGAAATAAAATATCCAAACAAGCACACCCACAATTGTACATTCAATTTTTGTCCCCATTTTTTGTTCATCTATCCTTACACTGTGTAAAGGGAGTGTGAGCCACAAGTTTTTAACAATCATGTTTACACTGTGTAAGCAATATAGTTATACAATCGACTTCAAGAACAAAGACACCTGAAGCTCCAGAGACTATGTTATACATGAAGAGCTCAACAAATCAGAATCTAGAGATAACCATTACAATGCAGGTATAGATGTGACTTCTGTGAGAGCTTCAATCTAGGGACCTTTACAGTAAGCCTTCCCCTGATAACACATGATCTAAGATTCAATTCTCAAAGTTTGCACACTATAGTTAGTCCATATTAGTGAGGTGTTATAGTGTTTGTCTTTTTGTTTCTGCCTTATTTAACTCAAAATGCTGTCCTCAAGGTCGATTCACCAAGCTGCATGGCTCACAAATTCATTATTTCTTGCAGCTCCTCAATATTCCATTGCATGTGTACACCACAGTTCACCATTCCATTCATCAGTTGATGTACTCTTAGACCACCTCTCAACCATTGCAAATCATAAATAATGCTGCCATAAATACCAGTGTGTGACGGTCTATTCATATCCCTGCTTTCAGGTCTTCCAAGTATATACTCAATAATGGAGTTAGAGGAAAAAATGGCAAGCCCATACTTAGCTTTTTTGGAACCAGCACACTGCCATCCATGTGGGCTACACCATTCTACTTTCCCACCAACAGCAAATAAGTATATACCTTTCTCCACATTTTCTCCAACACATGTATCCCTGTGTTTATTTTTTCCTCTGAAATTTTTTGAGATATATTCAGTTAGCATACAATCATCCACAGTGTGCAGTTGTTCATAGTATCAGCATATAAGTTTGCATTCATCACCAAAAACAGCACTTGTACACATACATTACTCCACAAATAATAACAACAATAATAATAAAGGAAAAAATACAAATAAAATAAAATACAATAAACAAGTCAACAACAGCACCACCAAGAATCCCATACTACTCCCTTATATTCTCCTTTATAGATAGACATTTAGCTTTGATATATTGACTTTGTTACAATTAATGGAAGCATATTCCAATGTTACTGTTGACTATAGACTCTAGTTTGTATTGATTCTATTTTCCCCAATAACATCCTATTTTCAACACCTTGCAAAGTTGACATTCATTATTCTCCCTCATAAAAAACATTCTTATATTTGTACATTAAATCATCATCACTGATCACTCTAGGTTTCACTAAGTTATAGAGTCCCAGTCTTTATCTTCTACCTTTACTTCTGGATTCATACATGCCCCTGGTCTTCCTCTTTCATCCATACTCACAGTCATCTTTGTTCAGTGTACTTACAATATTGCGATACAATCACACAGCATTGTGCTATCCATTTCTGGATCTATAAAATCAATCCTGATGAACACTGTATACTCCTTCAGCATCTGATGCCTGATCTCTACCCTCTTTCATACACCTGATAAACTGTATTCTCAGCCTTAACTCTCAAGATTTGCTCATTAATGTTAGTCCATATTAGTGAGACCATACAGTATGTATCCTTTGTTTCTGGCTAATTTTTCTCAACAAGATTCATCCATGTTGTTATGTGTTCCATGATGTTATTATGTCTTACATCTGCATAATATTCCATCATACGTATATACAATAGATTGTTTATCCACTTGTCAGTTGATGGACATTTGGGACTGTTTCCACCTCTTGGGAACTGTGAATAATATCATTATAAATATTGGTTTACAAATTTCCATTCACATCCTAGGCTTTCAGTTCTTTTGAGTATATACCTAGCAATTGGATTGCTTAATCATATAGCAATTCTATACTTAGTTTAATAAGGAACTTCGAAACTGCCTTCCAGAATGGTTACACCATTCTATATTCCCACTAACAGTGAATAAGTCTCTCTCTTTCACCACATCCTCTCCAACACTTGTAATTTTCCGTTTGTTTTTGATAATGGACATTCTAGTAGGTGTGAGATGATATCTGATTGTGGTTTTGATTTGCATGTTTTTGAGCCATTTGTGTTTCCTCTCCAGGAAAGTGTCTTTTCATGTTTTTTGCCCATATATTGTCTTTTTGTTGTTGAATTGCAGGATCTCTTTATATATCATGGATATTAAACCCTTCTCTGATATGTGGTTACCAAATGTTTTCTCCCATTGGGTAGGCTGCATTTTTAACTTTCTGACAAATTCTTTTGGTGCACAAAAGTGTTCAATTTTGAGGAGATTCCATTTATCTATTTCTTTTTCCATTGCTTGCACTTTGGGTGTAAGGTCTAGGAAACCACCCACTATCACAAGATCTTTAAGATATTTCCCTACATATTCTTTGAAATGTTTTATGTTCTTAGCTCTAATTTTTAGGTCTTTTATGCATTTTGAGTCAATTTTTGTATAAGGTGTGAGATAGGTGTCCTCTTTCATTCCTTGGGATATATATATATACAGTTCTCCAAACAGCATTTACTCATTTACTGAAGAGGCTGCTCTGTCCCAGTTGTGTGGGCTTGACTGCCTTATCAAAGATCAGTTGTCTGGAGATGAAAAGATCTATTTCTGAGCACTCAGTTTGATTCCATCTGTCAGCATACCTATCTTTATGCCAGTATCATGCTGTTTTGACTGCTGTAATTTGTAATAGGCTTGTTTTATTTAAATTTTTTAATTTAAATTTATTGAGATTGTTCATATACCATACAATTATCCAACAATCCAAACTGCACAATCAATTGCCCATGTTACCATCATACAGCTGTGCATCCATCACCACAACTATTTTTTTTTAATTCTTAAGACATTTTCATTACTCCAGAAAAGAAATAAAGAAAAAAACAAACAGCTCAAATCCTCCAATACCTCTAACCATCCCCTTCCATTATTGACTCATAGTATTGGTATAGTACATTTGTTACTGCTGATGAAAGAATGTTAAAATACTACTAACTGTAGTACATAGGCAACAGGTATATTTTTCCTATATAAGCCTCTATTATTAACTTCTAGTTATATTATCATACATTTGTTCTAGTTCATGACAGAGATTTCTAATATTTGTACAGTTAATCATGGGCATTGTCCTCCACAAGATTCACTGTTTTATACATTCCCATCTTTTAACCTCCAACTTTTCTTCTGCTGACATATGTGACTCTATGCTTCCCCTTTCTACCACATTCACACACCATTCAGCACTATTAGTTATTCTCACAATAACATGCTACCATTGCCTCTATTTCCAAATGCTTAAGTTCAACCTAGTTAAACATTTTGCTCTTAATAAGCAACACCTCCCCATTCTTTAATCTCATTCTTTATTCTAGTAACTTATATTTAATATCTATGAGTTTATCAATTATAATTAGTTCATATCAGTGAGACCATACAATATTTGTCCTTATGTGTCTGACTTATTTCACTCAATATGGTGCCCTCAAGGTTTCTTCATTAATCTATTTTTCTTTTTTTTAAGATGGTTTTGTTCACACACTATACATTCTATCCTAAGTAAACAATTGATGGTTCCCTGTAGAGTCATGTATTTGTGCATTAACCACCATCATCATTATCTATATAAGGATATCTTCATTTCTTCCACAAAGAAGGAGGAAGAGTCAAAGAAGGTAGAGAGAGAAAAGAAAAAGAGAAAGAAAAAAATGGTAGCTAAAAAGCAGCAAAAGGAAAGACAAAATTAAACTAAAGTAGAACAAGAGTTACACAACATCACCACTGTCAAGAGTACCATACCCCTCCCTTATGTCCCCCTCTTATAGGCATTTAGCTTTGGTATATTGCCATTGTTACATTAAAGGAAGCATAATACAATGTTTGTGTTAACTATAGTCTCTAGTTTGCATTGATTGTATTTTTTCCCTGATACCACCCCATTTTAGCACATTGCAAGGTTAGCATTCATGTGTTCTCCATCTTGTAATAACATATTTGTACATTTTATCACAATTGTTGAGCACTCTAAGTTTCACTGAGTTATTCAGTCCCAGGCTTTATCTTTCCTCTTTCCTTCTGGTGTCCCACATGCTCCTAACCTTCCTCTTTCAACCATACTCACAATGTACCTACATTGCTGTGCTATCTTCACCCAAAATTGTGTTCCAAACCTCTCACTCCAGTCTTTTCCTGTCTGTGGTGCTCCCTTTAATATTTCCTGTAGAGCAGGTATCTTATTCACAAACTCTCTCATTGTCTGATTATCAGAGAATATTTTAAACTTTCCCTCATATTTGAAGGACAGTTTTGCTGGATATAGGATTCTTGGTTGGTGGTTTTTCTCTTTCACTATCTTAAATATGTCACACCACTTCCTTCTTGCCTCCATCATTTCTGCTGTGAAATCCACACATAGTCTTATCAAGCTTCTTTTGTATGTGATGGATCACTTTTCTCTTGCTGCTTTCAGGATTCTCTCTTTGTCTTTTATGTTTGGTAATCTGATTATTAACTGTCTTGGCATAGGTGTATTCAGATCTATTCTCTTTTGGTTATGCTGCACTTCTTGGATCCATAATTTTATGTCTTTTGTAAGAGATGAGAAATTTTTGTTGATTATTTCCTCTATTATTGCTTCTGCCCCCTTTCTCCTCTCTTCTCTTTCTGGGACACCCATGACACACACATTCTTGTGCTTCATGTTATCATTCAATTCCCTGGGACACTGATCATATTTTTCCATTCTTTTCCCTATCTGTTCTTTAATGTGTAGGATTTCACATGTCTTGTTCTACAGTTCCTGAGTGTTTCCTTCTGCCCCTTGAGAACCGCTGTTTTATGTCTCCATTGTGTTTTTCATCTCTTGTGTTGTGTCTTTCATTACAGGTTGTTTTTTCAAACTTTCAATTTCTACCTTATGTTCACCCAGTGTTTTCTTTGTATCCTTCATCCTTCATCCCTCAACTCATTGATTTGGTTTTTGATTTGATTTGACAATTCCTTTTAAGGTCTTTAATTGATTGTTTCATTAAAATGAAACAATTTGTCAACTGTACCTTAATGGAGGTGTAAGTTTGTTCCTTTGACTGAGCCCTATCTCCACCCTTCCCAGTGTAGTTTGTAGTCCTCTCTTGTCTAGGCATCTGGTTTTATTGGTTATCCTAGTCAGATTTTCCCAGAACAAAATTGTTTCAGATCTCAGAATGGGGTTATATTCAGTTTCAAGCATCCCTGAGGGTGTTTCTTAGAGATTGACAGACTTTCCTGTGAGTCCTCTAGCCACTGTGCTTTTCCTAACCTGCCCTGCTGGTGGTGCCCATCAGCCTGTCACTCTCAACTGGTGTAAGGAGGTGTGGCCCCTTTAGTTTCTGTTTTAGTTGCTTCCCCAAGGCTCTGGGGTCTGAGTTCTGAAGGGAAGGCAGCAGCAGAGCTGGGGTCCCACCTCCTTCCTCTTAGGGAAGATACACCCCCAAAGGAGTTATCATCTGCATTTGAATTGTTCTTTGTCTCTCTGACTCTGTTCTCTCCACCCCTGTCTGGGTCAAAATGCTGTAAACTGAAAATGGTTGAGACTCTCTCCACTGAACCACTCATGTTGAGACAAGTAAAAGGAAAAGAAAGTCCCCTTTCAGAGCCAGTCCATGGCACCCCATTTTTGCCCATCAGCCAGAGATAGTACTTGGTCTTCTGGGCTCCCTTTCCTGGGACACAGGAGTTTTGTGACTCATTAAGTTCAGTAGTCACTAAAGCCTCTGCTTGTTAAGGGTTTGCCTATGTTTGTAGTTGTATTCATCAGTCCACATCTGTTAATTAAAATCCCAGTTGGAGCTGGGCTGAGCTCTATTCACTCTTCTGTGACTCCTGGTCTCTTCCACAGCAAGGTTCTGCAGCTCAGCCTGCTGTGGGAGGAGGGGGTACCAGGCATGGTTCCACAGTTTCTACTTACAGATTTTATGGTGTGGTCTCAGCCACTCCACCAAATCCAGGCTGGCACATAATGTGTGGACAGTCATGGTTGTCCCCCAGCAGTTATTCCAGATAATTTACTAGTTGTTCCTAGTTGTTTATTAGTTGTTCCAGGGGACAAACTAAACTTCATTCCTCTCTATGCTGCCATCTTGCCCCCTCCTGTAATAGGTTTTTAATACAAATAATGCAATACCTCCTATTTCATTCTTCTTTTTCAAGATATTTTTGGCTTTTTGAGCACACTGGCTTCACCAATAAATTTGGTTATTTGTTTTTCTATTTCTGCAAAATAAGTTGTTGGAATTTTAATTGGTATTGCACTAAGTCTATAAATACATTTAGGTAGAATTGACATCTTCACTATATTTGGTCTTTCCAACCATGAACACAGTATGTCCTACAATTTA
Source organism: Choloepus didactylus (assembly GCF_015220235.1). Classification (NCBI taxonomy): domain Eukaryota; kingdom Metazoa; phylum Chordata; class Mammalia; order Pilosa; family Megalonychidae; genus Choloepus; species Choloepus didactylus. The sequence continues at coordinate 90,474,538 of NC_051334.1, read as the reverse complement.
TTTAGGTCCTCTGTGGTTTCTTTTAGCAATTTCTTGTAGCTGTCTGTATATAGGTCTTTTGTGGCCTTAGTTAAGTTTATTCCTAAATATTTGATTCTTTTGTTTTCTATTGTAAATAATTTGTTTCTTAACTTCCTCCCCATGTTGCTGTTTTCTAGTGTATAGGAACACTGCTGATTTTTGCTTCTTGATCTTGTACCTTGTCACATTGCTTTATTCATTTATTAGCTCTAAGTAGTTTTACTGTAGATTTCTTGGGATTTTCTACACCTAGGATCATGTCACCTGCCAACAGTGAAAGTTTTACTTCTTCCTCTCCTATTTGAATGTCTTTTATTTCTTTTTTCTTGCCTAATTGTTCTATCTAGAACTTCCAGCACAATGTTGAAAAACAATCATGAATTTGGGCATCCTTGTCTTGTTCCTGATCTTAGAGTGAGAGCTTTCAGTCTTTCCACAGTTGTATGATTTTAGCTGTGTATGTTCCATATATTGCCTTTATCATATTGAGAAGGATCCCTTCTATTCCTATCCTTTGGAGTGTTTCCATCAAGGATGTTGAATTTTTTCAAATGCCTTTTCTACATCAAGATTATCATGTAGTTTTTCCACTTTGATTGATGTGGTATATTACATTAATTAATTTTCTTGTGTTGAACCAGCTTTACATACCTGGAATAAATCCCAGTTGATCATGTTGTATAATTCTTTTAGTATGCTGCTGGATTCAAATTGTGATTATATTGTTGATGATTTTTGCATCTACAATCATTAAAGAGATTGGCCCGTAATTTTTTGTAGTATCCTTGGCTTTGGTATTAAGGTGATGTTGGCTTCATAGATTGAATTAGGTTGCTTTCCTTCTTCAATTTTTTTTGATGTGTTTGGGTAGGCATGATACTAATTCTTTCTAAATGGCTGGTAGAATTCAAATGTGAAGCCATCTGGTTCTGGACTTCTCTTTTTTTGTTGCTTTTTGAAGTCAGATTCAATCTATTTACTTGTGATTGGTTTCATGAGGTTGTCTTTTACTTCTCAAGTCAATGTTGATAACACTTTTCTAGGAAGTTGTTCATTTCATCCAAGTTGTCTAGTTTTTAGCATACATTTGCTCAAAGTATCTTCTCATTATCTCCTTTATTTCTTCAGGTATAGTAGTTATTTCCCCCTTCCTATTTCTGTTTTCATTTATTTGCATCCTCTCTCTTTTTTTGTCAGCATAGAAAAGGGGCAATCAATTTTATTGATTTTCTCAAAGAACCAATTACTTTTAAAAGAAATTATATTTTTTTCATGTTCTAAATTTCATTTATTTTTGCTCTAATATTGGTTATTTCTTACTTTCTGCTTTCTTTGGGGATACTTTGCTGTACTTTCTCTAGTTCCTCTAGGTAAGCTGTTAATTTCTCAATTTTTGCTCTTTCTTCTTTTTTAATATAGGCATTTAGGGCAATAAATTTTCCTCTCATCAAAGTCTTTGCTGCATCCCATAAGTTTTGATATGCTGTGATTTTATTTTCATTTGTCTCAAGATAGTTAATTATTTCTCTTGTAATTTCTTCCTTGACACACTGGTTATTTAAGAATGTGTTTTTTAGGCTACATGTATTTGTGAATTTTCAGCCTTCCCCATTATTGTTTTCCAAATTCATTCCATTATGATCTGAGAATAATATCAATATTCTTTAATTTATTGATACTTTCTTTGTGACCTAACATGTGGTCTATCCTGCAGAATGATCCATGAGCATTTGAGAAAAATGTGCATCTTGCTGTTGTGGGGTGTAGGATTCTATAAATATCTGTTAAGTGTATTTGATTTATCATAGAATTCAACCTCTCTGTTTCCTTATTGATCCTCTGTCTAGATGTTCTGTCCATTGATAAGAGCAATTTATTTAATCTCCAACAATTATTGTAGAGTTGTCTACTTCTCCTTCACTGTTGTCAGCTATGCCTCATGTATTTTGGGGCACTCCAGCTCTGTGCATAAATATTTATATCTGTTATGTCTCCTTGATGAATTGTCCCTTTGATTAATGTTTAGTGTCCTTCTTTGTCTCTTCTAATTGTTTTACTTTTGACGTCTAATTTGTCTGGTAAAATATAGCTATCTCCACTCTTTTCTTGTTGTTGTTTGTGTGAAGTGTCATTTTCCAAGATTTCACATTCAAACTTTTTTGTCCTCATGTCTAAAGTGAGTCTCTTGCAGATAGCATACAGATAAGCCCAGGTTTTTATCCATTCTGCCAGCCTATGTCTTTTTACTGTGGTGTTTAATCCATTTATATTTAATGTTATTACTGTAAGGGCAGTAGTTTCTTCTACCATTTGGTCTTTTGGATTTTATATGTCATATCTTATTTTTTCTCTCTCTCCTTTTACCCTTATCGATATTCCTAATTTCTACACTCTTCTCCAAACATTGCTCTGCTGCCTTTTCCTATAAGTCTGAAACACTCTTTATTATTTCTTTTTTAAAAATTCAGTTTTATTGAGATATGTTCACACACCATACAATCATCAATGGTGAACAATCAACTGTTCACAGTACCATCATATAGGTCGGCATTCATCACCCCAATCTATTTTTGAACATTTTCCTTATGCCAGACAGAATAAAAATAAAAGTATACAAGAACACCCAAATCATCCCCCCATTCCACCCTACTTTTCATTTAGTTTTTGTCCCCATTTTTTTACTGGATATAGGTAGTGTGATACACAAGGTTTTCAAAATCACACTGTGATCCAATGAAAGCTACATAGTTATACAATCATCATCAAGAATCAAGGCTACTGGGTTGCAGTTTGATAGTTTCAGGTATTTATTTTTGCTATTCCAATACATTAAACCTAAAAAGGGATATCTACATAGTGCATAAAATGACCATCAGAGGGACCTCTCAACTTCATTTGAAATCTCTCGGCCACTGAAGCTTTATTTTGTTTCCGTTTGCTTCCCACTTTTTGTCAAGAAGATGTTCTCAACCCCAAAATGCCAGGTCCAGGCTCATCCCTGTGAGTCATAAACTGCATTTCCAGGGAAATTTACACCCCTGAGGGTCAGGTCCCATGTAGGGAGGAGGGCAATGAGTTCATCTGCTGAGTTGGCTTAGATAGAGAGAGAAGGACATATCTGAGCAACAAAGAGATACTCTGGGGGAGAGTCTTAGGCACAGTTATAAGTAGACTTAGCCTCTCCTTTGCAGTAACAAGCTTCATAAGGCCAAGGCATAAGATAGAGGTCTTGGCATACCAAACTGTCAGTCCTCAATGTTTGTGAGAACATCAGCAACCACCCAGATGGGGATGTCTAGCATTTCTGCATTTTCCCCAAGCTCCTTGGGGGGGTGTCTATGTACTTTTATTTTCTGCCCAAATTACTTTGGCATATATTGCTATTTCACACTAACCTGTCCAAACCTACCAGATCTCACTTCCTATTCAATATTCCATATAATTATGGTGTTTGAATAAACTGACCATACAATTTAAATTATTTAGTGTACTACAGAAAATGTATATCCTCCACCAAATCAACATATCTTCCATTGGTCTCACATGAAATTCAAGTTTCAAAACCCAGTCAATATCAACCTTTACCCTTTGGCCTGATTTGTCTTTGTCCTAACCAAAGCTGCTTCATTCATAACTCTAATTGAAGTCTGGGAAATTTTTCAGCTTTTTTAACAGTTGTGAGCACTAATAATGACATTCATAGCTGGTGAGCTCTAGCTCTGAGTTTCAGGTGTCACACAAATATCAAAATTTCCGGAGACTGACAAGACTGTACACAAAGGGATCAGCATCTCAGAATTTGGAGAGAGCCATTACAATTCAGGAATAGATGTGACTGCTCTAAGAGCTTACCATCTAGGGACCATTACAGTAAGTGTTCCTTTGATAAGCTGGGCTCTAAGATTCAATTCTGAGTTTACACATTATAGTTAGTCCATATTGGTGAGGCATTTATTATGGTTTGTTTTGGCATAGTGCACTCAAAATGCAGTCTACAGAATCCATTGATCTTGTTGCATGTCTCACAGCGTCACTCCTTCTCTCAGTTGCTCAATATTCCATTGCATGCATACAGCACAGTTCACCATTCTGTTCATCAGTCAATGTACCCATAGGCCACCTCCACCTATTGCAAATCATGAATACTGCCTCCATTGACACTAGTGTGCAAATGTCCATTCATATCCCTATTCTCATATTTTCCAAGTATATACCCATAATGGGGTTGCAGGACCTTATGGCACCCACATGCTTAGTTTCTTGTAGAACCACCACACTGTCCTCCAGATAGGCCACACCATTCCACCTCTCCTCCAACAGTAAATAGATACATAACTCTCTCCAGGTTTTCTCCAGCACTTTTATCCTTATTTATATTTTTCCAACAATTTTATAGAGATATATTCCCATTCCATACAGTTATCCACAGTGTTAAACAAATTGTTCATGGTATCATCATATAGTTGTGCATTTATCACCACAATCAGCACTTGAACATATTGATTACTATGAAAAAATTTTTAAAGAATAATAAAAAAGATAATAAAAAATAAATTATTATACAATATAATGTAATAGCAAGGTCAGACAACACCTTTATTATTTCTTGTAGAGCAGATCTCTTGTTCACAACCTTCTCAGTGTCTGTCTGTCTGAAAATATTTTAAACTCTTCCTCCTTTTAAAGGACAGTCTTGCCAGATATAGAATTCTTGGTTGGCAGTTTTTTCTCTTTCAGTGTCTTAAATATATCATACCACTCTCTTCCTGTCTCCATGGTTTCTGTGGAGAAATCCATACATACTCTTATTGAGTTTTCCTTGTATGTGATGAATCACTTTTTCTGCTTTCAGAATCTCTCCTTGTTTTTGACATTGGACAGTCTGATCAGTAAGTGTCTTTGAGTAGTTCCATTTATGTCAATTGTGTTTGGGTTATGTTGCACTTATGGAATCTCTAGTTTTGGTTCTTTCATAACAGTTGGATAATTTTCAGCAATTATTTCCTCCATTATTAGGAATGGAACATTATTATTCTCTCTGTTCCTTTTCCTTTCTCTTCTCCTTCTGTGACACCCATAACATGTGTATTCATGTGCCTTATGTTATCATTCATTTCCCTTAGGACCTGTTCATATTTTTCCATTCTTTACCCTATCTGTTCTTTTTTGCATATAATTTCAGATTCTCTGTCTTCTAGTTCACTGATCCTTTCCTCTGTCTCTTCATATCTGCAGCTGTATGTCTCCATTTTGTTTTTCATACCTTCTATTGTGCTTTTCATCCCCATAAGTTATGCCATTTGTCTTTTCAAGCTTATGAATTCTTATTTATGGTCACCCAGTGTCTAACTTTATATCCTTCATCTCATGTGCCACATTCTCCTTAAGCTCATTGATTTGATTTATATTTGTTTGAAAATTTTAATTAGTTGTTTCAACTTTTGTATCTCAGTTGAAGTGTTACTTTGTTCCTTTGGCTGGTCCTTATCTTCATGCTTCCTTGCCCTGCTTATATGTAACTTTCCTTCAGAGAAATAAGACCCCTTGGACTGCAAAAGAGAAATAGTTTGAGTCAGACATGCCCCTGGCAGGGATGGGCTGCTGAGAATTAGAAGCACCATGTCTCTTTACACTAGTGGGGAGCTGTAGGCTGACAAGTGACACCTGCTGAGCAGGATAGGAAAAGCAGAGTCTACAGGCTTCACAGGAGTGTCTAAACACCTGCTGGGTCTCATTCTCAGGGAAACTTGATAAGGATTAAACACTCCTCCTGAGACCTGGGCCTGACTAGATGGGAAAAATCAGATTGGGATTGATAATATCTTTGGAGACCTCCTCATAAAAAGGTTACATATAGCAGGGCAAGAACAAAAAAACAAGAGCTGAAAAAATTCTGATCAACTAAACAGAAGCTATGCTAGAGATTTAGAATAAGTTGAATTGAACATCAAAGAACAGATAGAGAAAAAAGCCAACCAACAAGAAAAACCTAGGTAAAACAGTGAAAATGAGCTCAAGAATAAATTACTCAAGAAAATCAGATGCATACACAGCAAAAATGACAAATACTAGGAAGCATGAAGATATGGTTGCTGGCTATTTGGAGCCCCTTACCCTTCCACATAAATTTGATGGTTGTCTTTTACATTTCTGCAATGAAATATGTTGCAATTTTTATTGTGATAGCACTGAATCTGTAAACTTCTTTGTGTAGAATTGACATCGTAATGATTACTCTTCTAATCAATAAACATGGAGTGTCCTTCCATTTATTTAGGTTCTTTTCTTTCTTTTATATATATTTTATTGAGATTGTTCACATACCATACAACTATCCAAAGTTCCAAAGTGTACAATCAATTGCCCATGGCACCACCATACAGCTGTACATCCATCAACACAATTAATTTTTCTTCAATTTTTAGAACACTTTCACTACTTCAGAAAAGAAATAAAGACATATAAAAGGAAACTCAGATCCTCCCACACACCTAACCATGCCCCCCATTATTGATTCATAATTTTGGTATAGTACATTTGTTACCATTGATGAAAGAATGTTAAAATACTACTAACCGTAGTATATAGTTTGCAATAGGTATATAGTTTTCCCTATATGCCTCTCTATCATTAACTTCTAGTTATAGTGTCATACATTTGTTCTAGTTCATGAGACAGATTGCTAATATTTGTATAGTTAATCATGGACATTGCCCACCACAAGATTCACTATTCCATACATTCTCATCTTTTAACCTCCAACTTTCCTTCTGGTGACATATGTGACACTGAGCTTACCCTTTCCAGCACTTTCACACACCTTTTAACACTTTTAGTTATTATCACAACATGCTAACCTCACCCTTGTCCATTTCCAAACATTTAATATCACCCTAGTTGAACATTCTCATAATAAGCAACCACTTCCCATTCTTTAGCCTCATTCTATATCCTGTTAACATATTTCCCATGAGGTTACATATTATAATTAGTTCATATCAATGAGACCCTGAAATATTTGCCTTTATGTGTCTGTCTTATTTCACTCTGCATAGTGCTCTCAAGGTTTCTTCATCAACCCATTTCTTTTAAGATTGTTTTGTTCACACACCATACATTCTGTCCTATGTAAACAATCATTGGTTCCCTGTATAGTCACACATTTATGTATTCAGCACCATTGCCTCTCTCTATATAAGGACATCTCCATTTCTTCCACAAAGATGGAGGAAGAGTCAAGGAAGGCAGAGAGGCAAAAGAAAAAGAAAAGAGAAAGAGAGAAAAGACAAACAAACAAAAAGCAAAACTTGATAGCTAGAAAGCAGCAAAAGGAAAGATAACATTAACCTACAGTAGAATAAAGAGTCAGACAACATCACCAATGCCAGGAGTCCTAAACCCTTTCCCTATTCCTCACCCTCCATATGTATTTAGCTTTGGTATATTGCCTTTGTTATATTAAAGGAAGCATAATACAATGTTTCTGTTAATTATAGTCTCCAGTTTGCATTGATTGTATTTTCCCCCCAATCCCACCCTATTTTTAACACTTTGCAATGTTGACATTCATTTGTTCTACTTCAGGTAAAAACATATTTGTATCTTTTATTACAATTGTTGAGCACCCTAGGTTTCCCTGAGTTACACAGTCCTAGTCTTTATTGTTCTAATCTTTTGTTCTGGTGTCGCACATGGTCTCAGCCTTCGTCTTTCAACCATATTCACAGTCATCTTTGTTCAGTGTACTTACATTGCTGTGCTACTATCTCTGAAAATTGTTTTCCAAGCCTCTCACTCCTGTCTTTTCCTTTCTGTCTGCAGTGCTTCCTTAGAGATTTACACCACTGTGAGTCATGTCCCATGTTATGGGGAGGGCAGTGAGATCACCAGCAAAGGTGGCTTAGTTAGAGAGACAGCGCTACATCTGAGCAACAATGAGGCAACCAGGGGGAGATACTTAGGTAAAATTATAAGCAAGTTTAGCCTCTCCTTTGCAGTAACAAGCTTCATAGGGGCAAGCCCCAAGACAGAAGGCTCAACATGTCAAGCTGTCAGTCCCCAGTGTTTGTGAGAACATCAGCAACAGACCAGTTGAGGAAGTCCAACACCTCTGCATACTCCCCCAGCTCCTCAGGGGGGCCCCAAATGTACATTTTTATTCTCCACCCAAATTACTTTAGGATGTGTTGATATTTCACTCTAACCTATACGTACCTACCATAACTCACTTTCTATTCAAAGTTCCATGAAATTGTGGTGTTTGAACAAACCGTAAAAGTTATATTGTTCAGAAAATATTTATCCTACACCAAATAAACATTTCTTCCCTTGGTCTCACATGGAAGTTGAAGTTTTAATACACAGTCAGTTTCAATCTTTACCCTTTGGCTGATTTTCCCTAGTCTTAACCAGATCTGCTTCATTCATATCTCTAATTGAATCCTGGGTTCTTTTTCAGCTTATTTTTTTGACAGTTGCTGAACACATTAATGCTGACATTCATATCTGCCAAGCTCTAGCTCTGAGTTTCAGGTGTCACAGATACTCAATGTTACAGATATCAATCAGGTTATACACAAAGGGATCAACATCTCAGAGATTGGAGACAGCCATTACAATTCAGGAATAGATTTGACTGTTGTAAGAGCTTACAATCTAGGGACCATTACAATAATCATTTCCCTGTTAGGCTGTGCTCTAAGATTCAATTCTGAGTTTACACATTGTAGTTAGTCCATATCGGTGAGGCATTATAGTTTTTGCCTTTGTTTCTGGCATACTTCACTCAAAATGCTGTCTACAGGATCCATTCACTTCTTTGTGTGTCTCACAACTTCACTCTTTCTTGTAGTTGCTCAATATTCCATTGCATGCATACACCACAGTTCACCATTCTGTTCCTCATTGTACCCTTAGGCCACCTCCACCCATTGCAAATCATGAATATTGCCTCAATAAACAACAATGTTCAAATGTTAATTCATGTCTCCTCTCTCAGATCTTCCAAGTAGAAACCACAAAATGAGGTTGCAGGACCTTATAGTACCCATATGCTTGGCTTTGTGTGGAACCACCCCAGTGACCTCCAGAAAGGCTACACCATTCTGCCTCATCAACAGTAAATAAGTACATCCTTCTCCCCATGTTTTCTCCAGTACTTTTACCCCATTTATCATTTTTCCTGCAATTTTATAGAGATATATTCACATAACATAAAATTATCCACAGTGTACAATCAATTTTTCACAGTATCATGATACTGTTGCCCATTTATCACCACAGTCAGCACTTCAACATATTGATTACTGTGAAAAATGATTTTTGGTGAATAATTAAAAAGATAATAAAAAAGAAAAATAAAGTGTCATACAACACAATATATTAGTAGGGACAGAAAATACCACCACTACCAAGAATCCTGTATCCCTCCCTTATATCCCCCTCTCATACACATTTAACTTTGGTATATTGCCTTTGTTACATTTAATGGAAATTTATTACCATGTTACTGTTGACCATAGACTCCAGTTTGCTTTGATTATCTTTTTTACCCAAATACAATCCCTTTTTCAGTACTTTGCATGGTTCACATTCATTTGTTCTCCCACATGTGAGAATGTTTTATATTTGTACATTTAGTAATAGTCATTGGCCACTCCAGTTTTTGCCAAGTTATACTGTCCCAGTCTTCATCATCTATCATTACCTCTGGTGTCATACATTCCCCTATCCAACCTATTTCAGCCTTACTCAGAGACATCTTTGTTCAGTGTACTTACAATATTACCTCACACAGTATTTTGCTATTTCTGGATCTATACAATCAATACTGCTGAACATTCTGCAGTCCTTCAGCATCAAATGCCTGATTCCTACCCTCTTTCTATTTTCTTGTAGCCTGTGTTATCACCTTTTAATTTGTGAAGTTTGCTCACTAGTTTTAGTTCATATTAGAGAGACTATATGGTTTTTTTCCTTCTGTTTCTGGCTAACTTCACTCAACATAATGTCCTCAAGATTCATCCACGTTATTATATGTTCCATGTCTTTGTTCTGTCTTACAGCTGCATAATATTCCATCATGTGTATATACCACAATTTGTTTATACAATTTTCCATTGATGGACATTTTGGCTGCTTCCATCTCTTGGTAATAGTGAATAATGCCACAATAAACATCAGTTTACAAATGTCCATTACTGTCTTATCTTTCAGTTCCTTTGAGTATATACCTAGAAATGGAATTGCTGGTTCATATGGAAGATCTATACTCAGCTTCCTGAGGAAACTCCACACTGCCTTCCACAGTGCATGCACCATTCTACATTCCCACCAGCAATGAAGTAGTGTGCCTATTTCTCCATATCCTCTCCAGCACTTGTAATTCTCTGTTTTTTGGATTGTGGCCACTCTGGTACATGTGAGAGGATATCTCATTGTGGTTTTGATTTGCATTTCCCTAATAGCCAGTGAAGTTGAGCATTTTTTCATATGTTTTTAGCCATTTGTATTTCATTTTCAGGAAAGTGTCTGTAATGTTAGGTTCATATGTCAACTTCACCAGGTGATGGTACCCAGGTGTTTGGTCAAGCAAGGACTGGCCTAACCTTGGCTGTGAGGATGTTTGTGGCTGCTTGATAAACCAGAAGGCTGGTTTGTTAAATCATCAGTCAATTGACAGCAGCTGTGACTGATGATGTCAATGAAGGATGTGTCTTCCACAATGAGAGAATGCAGTCAGCTGGATTTAATCCAATCAGTTGAAGACTTTTAAGCTAGACAGAGGACCTTTTCTTCTTCTTTGGCTAACCAACAAAATCTTTCCTGAGGAGTTCATCAAAGTTGCCAGTCCATTTCTTGAGGAGTTCATTGAACATCTTCATTGGAGTTGCCAGTTTGTTTCCTGCCCTATGGAATTTGGACTCATGCATACCCACAGTTGCATGAGACACTTTTATAAATCTTATATTTATAGATATCTCTCATTGATTCTCTTTCCCTAGAGAACCCTAACTAATACAACTTGGTAGCAGGAGTAGTTCTTGAGAAACAGAATCTTAAGGTGGGCTTTTACAATTTGTTTTCTTCTCTGATTAGATTCAAAGGCACTAATGACTCCATTTCCAATAATCAAGATGACACTGATGGTCCATGGCATGAGCTGGCAATGGCGATATGCAAAATAGCACCATTCAATTCTCCTAATTATACTTTTGTATGAAGCAAGGCTGTGGGTGACAGTGTTTTTGACACCTTCACAGAGTTTTGCAGAATTAAGAGGTATAATGACATTGGCTGGCTGCTCTTAGATATGCTGGATAAAGTTATAAAGGAAAAGGATGAGCTAAAGTTTCAAGTTTAAAACTTAAGTGCTGTTTGACATATGTAAAGGTTTCTATGTGTGCTCTGAAAGAAAATCTTATTTCCTGTGCCCACAGACTTATTTCTGAAAACCAGATGCAGACTCTCATGGTGCGAGTAGCAGATTTACAATGTAAACTAAAATCTCAACCTCTCGGGGTGTCTGCTGTTAAAGTAAACACATTAATTGGAAAAGAATGGGATCTTGAAACTTGGGATGCGGACATATGGATTGATAATAATGTCAGTGAGGACACTGGAACCCTGGATTCTGCTGAGTCATTGTTAGATTTACCTGTAGTGGGCTGTCCTGAGGAAACAGCCCCCCCACCTCTGCTCTGCCCTAAGAAAACAGCTTCCCCACCTCCAGTATGCCCTAAGGAGCCTGACATCCAACCTCTGCCTAAAGAGATTAACCCTTCAGTGCCTGCTAATCCTGTAATCACCTCCCCGGAGGAAGCAGCTCTCACTCCTCTGTCTGGAGAGATTTATCCTCTTTTATGAGATGAAAATGCCACAGAGTGTTCTGAGGTAGATGGCTTGAGGGATACTTCTAATATTTTAATGACCCCACCCCCACCACCAGTCTTTACTTCAAACCTATAACTAGACTAAAGTCCCAACAGGCCCCAAAGGGTGAAGTACAAAGTGTGACCCATGGGGAAGTATGCTATATTCCAAAAGAACTGTATGAGTTTTCCAACTTATACAGACAGAAACCTGGGGGATATGTGAAGGAATGGATATTAAGGGTGTGGGATAATTGTGGAAGGAATATAAAGATGGATCAGGTTGAATTTACTGATATGGTCCCACTAAGCAGATTCTGCATTCAATGTTGTAGCTCAAAGTGTTAGAAAGGGAATTGGCAGTTTATTTGGGTGGTTAGCTGAAACATGGATCAAAAGGTGGCCAGCATTACTGAAGGTTGAAGTGCCAGAAATGCCCTGATATAATGTAGAGGAGGGGTTTCAAAGGCTTAGAGAGACTGGAATGTTAGAGTAGGTTTATCATGGAAGACCTGCTCACACACTCCTGGAATGTCCAGAGGACACACCTTTTACCAGGACTGTGAGGAATAAATTTGTGAGACCAGCTCCATATCTCTGAAGAGTTCTGTAGTTGCCCTTCTCTGTAGGACAGATATTATTGTAGGAACTGCTGTCACTGAGCTGGAATCCTTAAACACATTGGGGATAATTGGATCTTGAGTTGGCAAAGACCAGTGGATGCAGTTAATTGCCACAGACAAGGTGGGTGTGGCTACCATAATGGAAAACAGGCTCAAAGCATCAATCAAAATAATCTGACTCACATGGACTTATGGCATTGGCTAGTGAACCATGGAGTACCAAGTAGTAAAATAGATGGGCAATCAACTAAATTCTTGTTTGAACTATATAAGCAGAAGAATTCTAGGTCAAGTAAACAAAAGTCTACATTGAATTACAAATACAGAGAGTCATGGCCCCTTAATCAATTCCCAGACTTGAAATGTTTACAGATCCAGAGCCCCTTGAATGAGGGGAAGGCTGGGTACCCTTGAGGAAGGACCGTTACACTGCCAAAAATTTATATTTTTAATATTCCTCCCAGCCTTCTTCAGGGGGACCTATGGCCTTTTACTGGGGTAATTGTGCATTGGGGAAAAGGAAATGATCATATATTTGGGGGATTATTAGACAGTGGTTCAGAAGTGACATTAATTCCAGGAGATCCAAAACACTATTCTGGTCCACTAGTCAGAGTTGGGGCTTATGGAGTCCAGGTGATCAATGGAGTTTTAGCTTAGGCCATCTCACAGTGGATCCGGTCGGTCCCCAGACCCATTCTGTGGTTATGTTCCCAGTGCCAGAATGCATAATTAGAATAGACATATTCAGCAACTGTGAGGAATCCTCACATTGGTCCCCTGACTCATGGATTGAGGGCTATTATGGTGAGAAAGGCCAAGTGGAAGCCACTAGAATGACCCTTGCCTAGCAAAATAGTAAACCAGAAGCAATACTGGATTCCTGGAGGGATTGCAGAGATTAATGCCACTCTTAAGTACTTGAAGGATGCAGGGGTGGTGATTCTCACCACATCACCATTCAACTCTCCTATTTGACCTGGGCAAAAAACAGATGTCATCATCTTGGAGGGTGACAGTGGATTATAGTAAGCTTAACCAGGTGGTGGCTCCGATTGCAGCTGCTGTTCCAGATGTGGTATCATTGCTTGAGCAAATCAACACATTCCCTGGTGCCTGTTATGCAGCTATTGATCTGGCAGATGCTTTTTCTTAATAGCTGTCATTAAGGACCACAGAAGCAGTTTGCATTCAGATGGCAAGGCCAGTAGTTTACATTCACTGTGCTAACTCAGGGTTATAACAACTCTCTAGCCCTATGTCAATATTGTCCACAGGGATCCTGATTGTTTCTCCCTCCCACAAGACATTACACTGGTCCATTATATTGATAATATGTTGATTGGACCTACTGCGCAAGAAGTAACAACTACTCTAGATTTGTTGGTAAGGTATTTGCATAGCAGAGGATGGGAAATAAATCCAACAAAAATACAGGGGACTTCAACTTCAGTAAAATTTATATGTGTCCAGTGGTGTGGGCCCTGTCAAGATATCCTTTCTAAGGTGAAGGGTAAGCTTTTGCATCTGGACCTTCCAACAGCCAAGAAAGAGGCACAATGTTTAATTGGCCTCTTTGGATTTTGGAGACATGTTCCTCATTTGAGTGTGCTACTCTGGCCCATTTACTGAGTGACCAGAAAAGCTTCTACTTTTGAGTGGGGACTGGAACAAGATGAGGCTCTGTGACAGGTCCAGGCTGTTGTGCAAGCTGCTCTGCCAGTTGGACCATATGATCTAGCTGATCCAACGGTGCTGGAAGTGTCAGTGGCAAATAGAGATGCTGTTTGGAGCCTTTGGCAGGCTCCTAAAGGAGAATCACAAGGCAGGCCCTTAGGATTTTAGAGTAAAGCTTTACCATCCTCTGCAGATAAATACTCTTCATTTGAGAAACAGCTGTTGGCCTGCTACTGGGCCTTAGTAGAGACAGAATGCTTAACCATGGGCCACCAAGTTATCATGGGACCAGAGTTTCCTATCATGAGCTGGGTGTTGTCTGACCAGCCAAGCCATAAAGTTGGGTGTGCACAGCAACACTCCATCAAAAATTGGAAATGGTATATATGAGATAGAGATCAAGCAGATCCTGAAGGCACAAATAAGTTACACGAGGAAGTGGCCCAAATGCCCATGGCTCCTGCTCCTTCCATCTTACCATCTCTTTCCCAGCCCAGAGCTATGGCACCTTGGGGAGTTCCTTACAGTCAGTTGACTGAGGAAGAGAAAACTCAGGCCTGGTTTACAGATGGTTCTGCATGATATGCAGGCACCACCCAAAAGTGGAGAGCTGCAGCACTGCAGCCCCATTCTGGGATGTTCTTGAAGGACAGTGGTGAGGGGAAATCCTCCTAGTGAGCAGAACTTTGAGCAGTGCACCTGGTTGTTCACTTTGCTTGGAAGGCGAACTGGCCCAAGGTGCATTTGTATACTGATACATGGGCTGTTGCTAAAGGTTTGGCTGGATGGTCAGGATCTTGGAAGGAACATGATTGGAAGATTGGAGACAAAGAAGTCTGGGGAAGGGGTATGTGGATAGACCTTTCTGAGTAGGCAAAAAACATGAAGACATTTGCATTCCATGTGAATGCTCACCAGAGGGTGATTTCAGCAGATGAATATTTTAATAACCAAATGGATAAAGTGACCTGTTTGGTGGATAGCAATCAGCCTCTTTCCCCAGCAACTCCTGTCTTTGCCCAGTGGGCTCATGAACAAAGTGATCATGGTAGTAGGGGTGGAGGTTATGCATGGGCTCAGCAACATGGACTTCCACTCACTGAAGCTGACCTGGTCACAGCCACTGCTGAGTGCTGTATCTGCCAGCAGCAGAGACCCACACTCATTCCCAAATATGGCACCATTCCTTGAGGTGTTCAGCCTGCTCTCTAGTGGCAGGCTGATTACATTGGACCACTTCCATCATGGAAGAGGCAGCAATTTTTTCTTACTGGAATAGACACATACTCTGGATATGGGTTTGCCTTCCTTGCATGAAATTCTTCTGCCGAAACTACAATCTGTGGACTTACAGAATGCTTATCCACCATTGTGGTATTCCACACAACATTGCTTCTGACCAATGAACACACTTCACAGCAAATGAAGTGAGGGAATGGGCACATGCTCATGGAATTCTCTGGTCTTACCATGTTCCCCATCATCCAGAGGCAGCTGGGTTTATAGAACAGTGGAATGGCCTGTTGAAGACTCAATTATGGCACCAAGTAGGTGCCAATACCTTGCAGGGCTGGGGAAGTGTTCTCCAGGAGGCTGTGTATGCTCTGAATTAGCATCCACTCTATGGTGCTGTTTCTCCCATAGCCAGGATTCATGGGTCCAGGAACTAAGGGGTGGAAACAGGTGTGACACCACTCACTATCACTCCTAGTGGTCCACTAGGAAAATTTGTTTCCTATCCCTAAAATCTTAAGCTCTGCTGGTCTGCAAGTCTTCATTCTAAAAGGAGGAATGCTTCCACCAGGTAACACAAAAATAATGCCATTGAACTGGAAGTTAAGACTGCCACCTGGCCACTTTGGTCTTCTTATGCCTCTGAATCAACAGGCAATGAAGGGTACTACTGTACTGGCTGAGGTGATTGATCCAGAATATCAAGGGGGAAATAGCATGGCAACTACACAGTGAGGGTATAGAAGAATTTTCCTGGAATACAGAAGAACTCCTAGGGCATCTCTTAGTACTACCATGCCCAGGGAGTAAAGTCAATAGATAACTGCATCAATGCAATCCAGGCAAGGCTACAAATAGCCAAGAAACTTCAGGAATGAAGGTTTGGGTCACCCCACCAGGCAAAGAACCATGGCCAGCTGAAGTGCTTGCTGAGGGTAAAGGGAACACGGAATGGATAGTGGAAGAAGGTATTGATAAATATGAACTATGGTCATGTGACCAGTTACAGAAATGAGGACTACGATGGTATGAATATTTCCTCCCTGTTTTGTTATGAGTATGTTTGTATTTGTCTGTAAAGCAAATATCTTTCCTTTCTTCTCTGTCTTATCCCCTTATCATATGACATAAGCTCTATTGTTCATTTTGCAGTGTTTTAGTTAAAGGAAATCAATTTTAAGCATTAATGTCACCCAAGGACTTGCACCCTATTCTGGAGAGATTAGGTGCATTTCTGGTTGTATGCTGGACAGTGGAGTATTATTATGCAAAATATATCTGTTATTTTTCTCTACTTAGGGATAAAGTATGATTTTAGGTGATGTGTATAACTGCCAAGTTGACAAGGGGTGGACTGTGATGGTTAGGTTCATGTGTCAACTTGGACAGGTGATGGTACCCAGGTGTTTGGTCATGCAAGCACTGGTCTAACAGTTGCTGTGAGGACGTTTGTGGCTGCTTGATAAACCAGAATGCTGGTTTCTTAAATCATCAGTTGACTGAAGCTGTGACTGATGATGTCAATGAAGGGTGTGTCTTCAACAATGAGAGAATGCTGTCAGCTGGATTTAATCCAAACAGTTGAAGACTTTTAAGTGAGAGAGATAGAGGACCTTTTCTTCTTTGGCTAGCCAGCAAAGTGTTTCCTGAGGAGTTTGCCAAAGTTGCCAGTTTGTTTCCTGAGGAGTTCATCAGTTCATCAAACACATTCATTGAAGTTGCCAGTTTGTTTCCTGAGGAATTCATTAAACATCTTCATTGGAGTTGCCAGTTTGCTCCCTGTCCTATGGAATTTGGACTTATGCATACCCACAGTTGTGTGAGACACTTTTATAAATCTTATTTTTATAGATATCTCTCACTGATTCTTTTCCCTAGAGAACCTGAACTAATACAGTGTCTGTCCATGTCTTTTGCCCATTTTTAAATTGGGTTGTTTGTCTTTTTGTTATTGAGTTTTAGGGTTGCTTTATATATTCAGGATATTAAACCCTTATCTGATATGTGGTTTCCAAATATGGTCTCCCATTGTGTAGGCTGCCTTTCCAGTTTTTTTTTTTAACAAAGTCCTTTGGTGTACAAAAGTGTTTGATTTTGAGGAGCTCCCATTTGTCTGTTTGTTCTTTGGTTTCTTGCACTTTGGGTGTAAGGTCTAGGAAACCACCTCCTAATACAAGATCTTTAAGATACTGCCCTATGTTTCTTCTAACACTCTTATGGTCTTAGCACTAATGTTTAAGTCTTTGATCCTCATGGAGTTAGTTTTTTTATAGGGTGTGTGGTAGGAGTCCTATTTCTTTCTTTTTGAAATGGATATCCAGTTCTCAAAACATTTGTTGAAGAGGTTGCTCTGTCCCAGTAGCTAGGGCTTTATTGCCTTATCAAAGACACATTGCCCATAGATGCAAGAGCCTATTTCTGAACATTGGTATCTCTCTCCTTATGCCAGTATGATGCTGTTTTGAGAACTGTAACTTTGTAATATGCTTCAAAGTCAGGTTGTGTCAGACTGCCCACTTTGTTCCTCTTTCTCAAGATATTCTTGGCTATTCAGGGCACCTTGCCCTTCCAAATAAATTTGGTTATTGGTTTTTCTATTTATGGAAAGTAAGTTGTTGAGATTTTAATTAGTATTGCATTGAATCTATAAATCAGTTTAGGTAGAGTTGATGTCTTAATTATATTTTGTCTTCCAATCCATGAGCATGGTATTTTCTTCAATTTTTTTACATCCTGTTTGATTCCTTTTAGCAGTTTCTTGTAGTTTGTCTTTTGTGGCCTTCATTAGGTTTATTCTAAATACTTGACTCTTTTGGTTGCTGTTGTAAATGGATTATTTAAAAATTTTTCCTCTTGTTGCACATTATTCTGAATAAGAACACTACAGATTTTTGCATGTTGATCTTGTAGCCTGCCACTTTGCTCTATACATTGATTAGCTCTAATAGCTTTGCTGTAGAGTTTTCTGAATTTTCTACATATAGAAGCATGTCATCTGCAAACAGTGAAAGTTTTACTTTTCTGAATTTTCTACATATAGAAGCATGTCATCTGCAAACAGTGAAAGTTTTACTTCTTCCTCTACAATTTGGATGCATCTTTGTTTCTTTTTCTTGCCTAATTGCTCTAGCTAGAACTTCCAGCACAATGTGGAATAACAATGGTGACAGTGGGCATCCCTGTCTTGTTCCTGATCTTAGAGGGAAAGCTTTCAATCTCTCCCCATTGAGTACAATGTTATCTGTGGGTATTTTATATATTGCCTTTATCATATTGAGAAAGTTCCCTTCTATTCATATTCTTTGAAGTGTTTTCATCAAGAAAGGATGCTTAATTTTGTCAAATGCCTTGTCTGCAATGATTGAAATGATCATGTGGTTCTTTTGCTTTGATTGATTGATGTGGTATATTATATTAATTGATTTTCTTATGTTGAACCAGCCTTGCATACCTGGAATAAATCCAACCTGGTTGTGGTGTATAATTCTTTTAATGTGCTGCTGGATTGTATTTGTATTTTGTTGAGGATTTTTGCATCTATATTCATTAAAGAGATTGGTCTATGATTTTCTTTTTTTGAAGTAACTTCACCTGATTTTGGTATTAGGGTGATGTTTTCTTCATAGAAATATTTTGGTACCTTTCCCACCTCTTCAATGGTTTTGAAGAGTTTGGGCAGGGTTGCTATTAATTCTTTCTTGAATGCTTGGTAGAATTCACATGTGAAGCCATCTGGTCCTGGGCTTTTATTTTTTTGGAGCTTTTAATGACTGACTCAGTCTCTTTGCTTGTGATTGGTTTGTTGAGGTTATCTATTTCTTCTCATGTCAGTGTTGGTTGTTTACGCTTTTCTAGGAAGAGGTCCATTTCATATAAGTTGTCCAGTTTATTAGCATATAGTTTCCCATAGTATGTTCTCATTATCTCCTTTATTTCTGCAGGGTCAATAATTATGTTTCTTTTCCCATTTCTGATTGCATTTATTTGCATCCTCTCTCTTGTTTTTTATTAGCCTGGCTAGGGGTCCATCAATTTTGTTGATTTTCTCAAAGAACCAGTTTCTGGTTTGTTGACTCCCTCTATTGTTTCCCTGTTCTCAGTTTCATTTATTTCTGCTCTAAACTTTGTTATTTCTTTCCTTCTGTTTACTTTGGGGTTTATTTGCTGTTCTTTCCCTAGTTCTTCCTGGTGGACAGTTAATTCCTAAAGTTTTTGCTCTTCTTCTCTTTTAATATAGGCATTTAGGGCAATAAATTTCCCTCTCAGCAACACCTTTGCTGCACCCCATAAGTTTTGAAATGTTGTGTTTTCATTGTCATTTGCCTCAAGGTATTTACTTATTTCTCTTGTAATTTCTTCCTTTACCTACTGGTTTTCTAAGAGTGTGTTGTTTAGTCTCCATATATTTGTGAATTTTACAATCTTCTCCCTGTTATTTAGTTCCAACTTCATTCCATTATGATCTGAGATAGTGTTTTTTTATAATATCAATATTTTTCAATTTGTTTAGACTTGCTTTGTGACCCAGCATGTTGTCTATCCTAGAGAATGTTCCATGAGCACTTGAGAAAAATTTGTATCCTGCTGTTGTGGTGTGTAGTGTTTTATAAATATCTGTTAAGTCTAGTTCATTTATCATACAATTCAACATCTCTGTTTCCTTGTTGATCTTCTGTCTAAATATTCTATCCATTAATGACAACAGTGCACTGAAATCTCCAACTATTATTGTGGAGTTATCTACTTCTCCTTTCAGTGTTCTCAGTGTTTGCCTCATGAATTTTGGGGCACTCTGGCTTGGTGCATAAATATTTATGATTTTTATGTTTTCTTGATGAATTGACCATTTTATTAATATATAGTGTCCTTCTTTGTCTCTTTTAGTTGTTTTACTTTTGAAGTCTAATTTGTCTGATATTAATATAGCTGCTCTTACTTTTTTCTGGTTGCTATTTGCATGAAATATCTTTCTCCAAACTTTCATTTTCAGGCTATTTTTGTCCTTGTATCTAAGGTGAGTTTACTGTAGATAGCGTATAGATGGGTCCTGTTTTTTTTTTAAATCCATTCTGCCAGTCTGTTTCTTTTTATTGGGGAGTTTAATCCATTAACATTTAGTGTTATTACTATAAGTGCATGTCATTTTGTCTTTTGGATTTTATATGTCACATCTTATTTTTTCCTCTCTCCCATTTTACCCTTCCCGATAATCTTCATATCTACACTCTTTTCCAAACCTCTTCTCCTGTCTTTTCCTCTCAGCCTGTAGCACTCACTTTAGTATTTCTTGTAGCACCAGTCCCTTATTCATGATCTCTCTCAGTTTCTGTTTGTCTGGAAATATTTTATTTTCTCCCTCATTTTTGCAGGACAGTTTTGCTTTATATAGAATTCTTTGTTGACAGTTCTTCACTTTCCGTATCTTAAATATATCATACCACTGTCTTCTCGCCTCTGTGGTTTCTGTGGAGAAATCTGTACATAGTCTTATGAAACTTCCCTTGTTAGTGATGGATTGCTTTTCTCTTGCTGCTTTCAGAATTCTCTCTTTCCTTTGACATTGGACAATCTGATCAGTAAGTGTCTTGGAGTAGGTCTATTGGGTTCTATTCTGTTTGGGGTGCACTGTACTTCTTGAATCTCTAATATTCTGTCTTTCATAAGATTAGGGAAATTTTCAGTGATTATTTTTTCTATTATTCTTTCTGCCCCTTTTCCCCTCTCTTCTCCCTCTGGGACACCCATAGCACATATATTTGTGTGTTTCTTGTTGTCACTCAGCTCCCCAAGACCCTGCTCATATATCTCCATTCTTTTCACCATCTTTTCTTTTGTGTGTGTAAATTCAAATGTCTGGTCTTCCAGTTCACTGATTCTTTCTTCTACCTGTTCAAATCTACTGTTGTATCCCTCCATTGTCCTTTTCATCTACTCCAGTATGCCCTTCATGCCCATAAGTTCTGCCATTTGCTTTTTCAAGTTTATGAATTCTTCCTTATGGTCATCCAGTGTCCTCATTATATCCTTCATCTCTTTTTCTATGTCTTCCCTAAGTTTAATGACTTAATTTTTGAATTGATTTAACTTTGTTTGAACATCTCCAATTAGTTCATCCTTCAGTTCATTTAATTGCTTTAGCAATAATTTCTTCAACTCCTGTGCCTTGGTTGAACTATTAGTTCATTCCTTTGGCTTGTCCATATTTTCATGTTTCCTAGTATGGCTCATTATCTTAAGCTGTCTAGGCATCTGACTTTATTGATTAGTTTATTCTGGATCTTGTTTTCACTCTTTTATCTAGTGTTTTCTTGTTGTTTGTCTTTGTTCTCTAACCCTTGGTGTTCATTTCCACCTTTTCTAGACATTTAACTTAGATTCTGTTTAGTTGATCAGAGTTTTTCACCTCTTGTTTTTCTGTTTCTTGCCCTGCCTCTATGTAGCCTTTATGTGTGATGGTCTCCTCCGATATGGTCAACCCCGGTTAGGTTTTCCCATTCCAGAGAGGCCCCAGTCTCAGGAGGAGGTTTTGGAATTTCCTGGAGTATGAGACACTCCTCTGAGGCCTTTAGAGTCTATGCTTCTCCTATGCTGTCCAGGTGGTGGCACTTGCCAGCCCACAGTTACCCCACCAGTGTAAGGCATTATGGAGTCTTTAGTTCTCCTGGTGACCCTGACCCTGTTGGTGGTGTGGCTGACTAAAGCTTGTTTCTGAATTCCAGCCCCTGAGGTCTGAGTTCCCAGAAGAAGGGCTGTCACTGGAGCTTGGCCATGCCCCCTTTTCTTTGGAAGTTATGGTGCTTATTGAATGTTCTCCACCACTAGGCTTATTGCTTTGTCTCTCAGAGCTATCTTACCTCTGCTCTTTCCTGGGCCCAAATTGCAAGTCTCTGAGTCTTTCTGTAATGGTCTTCTTAGAATAATTGTTTTAGAAAAAGAGGAAAAGATTTAAAAAAAAGGAAAAGAAGAGCCCAGTATGTACTATTTATATTCTTTGCATATCTAATGGGCTATTGAAATGCTAAGAGACAAGATGTTGAGGGCCATTAAGGAACAATCAATAAAGCAGAGAACCTGGCTCTTCAGACAAGGGTCCTCACCCTCTGGATTTGCATATGTGCCTGTTTCTCTTTGAGTCCTTCCCTTCTCCATATTATGTTCACCAGAAATCCAAAAAGTCTATTTTTTTTTTGCTGTTTTTGCTAGCCCTGTCTCCTCTTCACATGGCTAACTGCTCCCAGATTCTCTGGTGTCTGGTCTCAGTCTATCTATGTTTGTAGTTTTTGATCAGCAGTCTGAGTTTTCAATCAGAGCCTCAACTGTAGTTCTCCCTCCTGGTTCCCAGCACCAACAGCCCCTCCTGCCATAGGACTGTGCCTGGCAGGGAGGGGCGTGGGTACCCTGGCAGCAAGAACTTACAGATGTCACTGATCTCAGCTGTTCCACATGTTTGTTGGTGCTTATGAAGTATGCCCAATCAAATTTCTCTGTGATGTCTGGTCCACACAGTTCCTGGCTTTCTACCACCTGCCCTGGAGGAGTAACTAAAACTCATACCTCACAACTCCACCAAATTTCCCCACCCTCTTCTCCAATCTGCTTTTGAAATCATCCTGGGAACTTTTCATTTCAATTATTGTGGTCTTCAACTCCAGTATTTCTGTATTTTCCTTCATCTTCTGGAGCATTTTTAAATTCTTTTTTTCTTTATTAAAGAAGTTGTGGGTTTACAGAGCAATCAGGCATCAAACATAGTATTCCCATATACCACCTTTTTATTAACTTCTTGCATTGTTCAGGAACATTTGTTACAGTTCACGAAAGCATGTTTTAATAATTGTACTAGCAATACTAATCCATTATTTATCTTAGAGTTCACACTTTGTGTGCAGTTCCCAAAATTATTTTTTTCAGTTTGTTCTTTTACTATATTTACAACCTAACATTATCCATTTTAACTGCATTCAGATGTATATTTCAGTGCTGTTAATTTTTTTTAAGTCTTTTATATGTCCACAGTCCCATATTCTTCATTGATGTTTTCTGGATTTTTATCTTCTTCCTTTGGATAGGCCATGATTTCTTGTTTTTTTTTTTTTTTTGTTTGTTTTTTAATCTTTTGTTTCACACTGTACATTTTAATATTTTAAAATTTTAACTCTGGGATGCATTCCTTGAGATATCTATTTTTTTAAGTTTGTATCCAGCTAGTTATATGACAAGAAATTTTCTTGAGATTCAGGAGCTAACAAAACAAATAAACCTAAGCAAAAAACATCACTCATTGCTTTTGCAAATTGGCTCTGTGTTGGCTTGTTCTCTCCTTCAGTGTTTAGATCTACCAGAAAGTTCAGCCCAAGGCAAATACAAAAGTGCAGGGTCTTCTCTGGCTTTCCTGGGCATATGTCTTTTCCTAGGCTTGTGCTTGGTAGGGGTCTTAGGAGCTCATGTGCTTAGAGTAGTT
Organism: Choloepus didactylus; assembly: GCF_015220235.1. Classification (NCBI taxonomy): domain Eukaryota; kingdom Metazoa; phylum Chordata; class Mammalia; order Pilosa; family Megalonychidae; genus Choloepus; species Choloepus didactylus. The sequence goes on along the minus strand of NC_051334.1, from coordinate 90,450,653 downwards.
TGAATGCCCCCTTTCTTTCCCAGGAAACAGACTTTGTCCTCTCCCTGTTCCACAACACGATTTAAAGTAGGTAAGCATTTGCACCAGGCTTCTTGATCCAATTTTTTCTTATACTGCTCTTGTCCCAAGCTGCTTTTGCCTTTTGGGCAAATTCTGGGTAGGGGGCATGAAAGAAAGATGTTTCCAAGGCAGTCTTTCCCAGACAGAACAAGGCCAGCAATCCACAAAGGGAGTGCTGACCAGCTACTAACTGCCCTGTGTAGGGGATGAAGGAGGGGTCAGGGAGGCCTTCAGGATCTTCTTCTGTGACTCCCCAAAGCTGTACTTTCTTGACTGGTTCCTGCTCAGCAAATGTAGCCCTTCAACTTTTTCTATAGCTATGAGAAAGCATGCTATTTTTAAGTCTCCCCCTCTGGCTTTTTTTAGGGTTAGATGGAAGGATGGTCACACTCAGAGCTGAGTCACCATGATCTGAAGTAGCTAATCCAAAGCAGGAAGAATCAGAAGACTGCACTGGTTCCCCCACAGATTTTGGGAAAATAGGTTTTTATGTACCTCTCTGGCTCTAGCAAGCTACATCAGGGCCTGGACACCACAGCTGGATGCTGTGAGATTGGGGGATGGGTGATGGTAATCATGTTGCAGAGAAAGCAATTTATTGGTATTTACTATAATTTACCAGTCTCTTCTTCCCACTCTTCCCTGGTTTCTTCAAAGTGTTCTACTGGACTTTGGAGTTTCAAAATAGTTGATTCAGACAGATCCTGCCTGTTAAACAGTTGTTCTTGTGGAAAATTGATTCCTGGATCTGCCCACTCTGCCATCTTTCCAGAATCCATTTGATAGATTAGTTTTGCTGCTAATTTTGATGGTGCTTAAATGATTTATTTTATATAAAATTCTATGTTTTAGTGTAATTCTCTTACTTTTGTAGCTATTGGTTTCCAAGGAACTGTCTCTATATTTTCAATGTACAATAATACAACTATGAAAAAAATATTGGTGCTTATCACTGAATTTCAATAGGATTTTTAATAAATAGATTGGGGATATCTGTAGTAGGTAACTATTTGAGGACTAGGATCTACTCATGTAACAGTGAATAAAACATTTCTTGTTCTGAGGGCTATTCTTCTGGGAACTTTGGACAAATAATTTAGCTGTCATTTCCATATGTGAAAATTAGAAGCAATACTAGTCACTTTATTTACTATTCAAAAACTTAAAAAGTAATCCATCCTAACTTTCATTTAACAAAAACACTGTCAACAGTTGATGATAAAACAAAACAGAAAATGTGAGAGTGAAGATTTAATCAATTAGAAGAAATAAAAACCGATTTTTTACTATGTGTTTTCTTTGATTAATTCATCTTTTTTTTAAGTTTTTAGTCAAGACTGCACATCAAAAACTGTCAAGAGTTTTATAACTTCTCATTTATTTCCTGTATTGATATAACCAATTTGAGTCTTTTCATGAAGAACTTAGCTTTGAATAACTGTTTTTTCTGTTTCTGGTTTGTTTAAATATGTGACTTTTATTGCATTGTGAACAGTTTCCCAGAAAGAGCATTTGCTGAACCTCCATTTGTGCTTAACACTTTGTGGGATTTCATTTTTTAAATGCTTACCAAGGAGCTGAGTTGTAGCACAATCCTGGGCAGGGACTGATTTCAGAGAACTTGGGAAACTCCTGCTCATGTCTGTTACCCCTTCATCCCCTCCACTGCTACCCCTCCCCCACCCATGTTGGTTGATATCTAAAATGCCAAAATGAAAATGCCCCTGGAAAAGACAGTTCATTAACTTAGATTCACATTAAGTATAATATCAATAGATCTCCCTGATTGTGGCCTAATTAATTACAAATGACTTCAGATCAACTGGGCAGGAACAGGACCTGAAATTAGAACTCAACTAAGCAGAGATAAGTACCTATGATCAGATCTAGCTTTAGGCATTGGAGGCAAGTCCTGTCTGGCAGAAAGTCACCATATCTGATTGACATGAAAACAGGTAATCATGAATAAATGAGAAGGTCTAATAGGAAGAAATAACATGCTCCTAAATGTCCATTGAATCAAGGAACAGATGTTTTTCAGAATACAGTCAAGTAGACAGTATCAGGGAGTGGTATGATATATTTAAGATACTGGAAGACCTTGAGATTTTTTTCAATTATTAAAATATATGTATTTTATTTTGAAATTATTATGGATTCAAAGGAATTTGGAAAAATAATAGAGGCCCTATGTACCCTTCACCCACTTTTCCCCAAGGGCTGTGTTTTTTTTTAGTTCAATTTTATTGAGGTTAATCACATACCATACAATCATCCAAATTGTGCAATCAATTGTTCAAGGTACCATTATATAGTTGTTCATTCATCACCACAATTAGTTTTTTTTTTCAATTTTAGAACATTTTCATTACTCCAGAAAAGAAATAAAAATAAAAAAGAAAACTCAAATCCTCCCATATCCCTAACACCCCTCCATTATTGACTTATAGTATTGGTATAGTACTTTTGTTACTGCTGTTGATTAAATAATAATAAAATATTACTAACTGTAGTACATAGTTTGCAACAGGTAATTTCCCCCCATTTACCCCTCTATTATTAACTTCTAGTTATAATGTCATACATTTGTTTGGGTTCATGAAAGAAATTTCTAATATTTATACAGTTAATCACAGACATTGTCCACCACAAGATTCACAGTGTTATACATTCCCATGTTTTAATCTCCAACTTTATGTCTGGTAACATACCTGATTCTAAGCTTCCCCTTTCTACCACATCCACATGCCATTAAGCACTGTTAGTTATTCTCATAATAACGTGCTACCATCACCTCTGTCCATTTCCAAATGCTTAAATTCAACCTAGTTAAACATTCTGCACATATCAAGCTACCTCTCCCCATTCTTTAGCCTCATTCTATATCCTAGACCTATATTCCATATCTATGAGTGCATATATTATACTTAGTTCATATCAGTGAGATCATACAATATTTGTCTTTTGTGTCTCACTTATTTCACTCAATATAATGTCCTCAAATTTCATCCATCAACCAGTGATTTTAAGATGGTTTTGTTCATGCACCATACATTCCATCCTAAGTAAACAGTTGATGGTTCCCTGTATAATCATGTAGTAATGCATTCGCCACCACCACCACTATCTATATAAGGACATTTCCATTTCTTCCACAAAGAAAGAGGAAGAGTCAAAAAAGGTAGAAAGACAAAAGAAAAAGAAAACAAAAGAAAAATGACAGCTAAAAAGCAACAAGAGTAAAGATAAAATTAAAATAAGCTACAATAAAAAAGTCAGACAATATCACCAATGCCAAGAATCCCATACCATTCCTTTATATCCACCTCTTATAGGCATTTAGCTTTGGTGTATTGCCATTGTTACATTAAAGGAAGGATAATACAATATTTCTGTTAACTATAGACTCTAGTTTGCCTTGATTTTATTTTTCACCAATACCACCCTATTTTTAACACCTTGCAATTTTGACATTCATTTGTTCTCCCTCATGTAAAAACATATTTGTACATTTTATCACAATTGTTGAGCACTCTAGTTTTCATTAAGTTATACAGTCTTAGTCTTTATCTTCCCTCTTTCCTTCTGGTGTCCCACATGTCCCTAACCTTCCTCTTTCAACCATACTCACAGTCTGTGAGTTTGTGCTACCATCACCCAAAATTGTGCTCCAAACCTCTCACTACTGTTTTTTTCCTATCTGTCTATAGTGCTCCCTTTAGTATTTCCTATAGAGCAGGTGTCTTGTTCCCTAACTCTCTCAGTGTCTATTTGTCAAAGAATATTTTAAACTCTCTCCCATATTTAAAGGACAGTTTTGCCAAATATAAAATTCTTGTTTGGTGGTTTTTCTCTTTCAGTATCTTAAATATATCACACCACAGCCTTCTTGCCTCCATGGTTTCTACTGAGAAATCTGTACATAGCCTTATCAGGCTTCCCTGGTATGTGATGGATTGCTTTTCTCTTGCTGCTTTCAGGATTCTCTCTTTGACATTTGAAAAGCTGATTATTAAATGTCTTGTTGTGTGTCTATTCAGATTTATTCTGTTTGGGGTATGCTGCACATCTTGGATCTGTAATTTTATGTCTTTCATAAGAGATGGGAAATTTTCAGTGATTATTTCCTCCATTATTGCTTCTGCCTTCTTTCCCTTCTTTTCTTCTGGGGCACCCATGACACACATACATTCAAGCACTTCATGTTGTCGTTCACTTCCCTGAGACATTGCTCATATTTGTCTATTCTTTTCCCTATCTGTTCTTCTGTGTGTAGGATTTCAGGTGCCTTGTTCTCCTGTTCCTGAATGTTTTCTTCTGCCTCTTGAAATCTACTCTTGTATGTCTCCATTGTGTTTTCACCTATTGTGTTATGCCTTTTATTTCCATAGGTTCTGCCAGTTGTTTTTGCAAACTTTTGAGTTCTTCCTTATGTTCACCTGATGTTTTCTTTAAGTCCTTCATTTTTTGCCATATTTTCCCTCAATTTTTTGATTTGATTTTTGAATCGATTTAGCATATTTATTTGAAAATCTTTAATTAGTTATTTCAATACCTCTATCTCAGTTAAGTGTAAGTTTGTTCCTTTGACTGGGCTATATCTTCATTTTTCCTGCTGTGATTTGTAGTTTTGTCTAGGCATCTGGTTTCCTTGATTACCCAATCAGATTTTCCCAGACAAGAATGGGCTCAGGTCTTTGAAGGGGGGGCTATATTCAGTATCAGGTTTCCCTGAGGGTGTGTCCTAGAAGACTGATGACTTTCCCATGAGGCCTCTAGATGCTGTGCTTTTCCTAACCTGCCCAGCAGGTGGCACCTGTCAGCCCATCACTCCTCTCTAGTATAAAGAGGTATGGTCCCTTTAATTCACAGTGCACCCAGTCCTGGCCAGAGATCAAGGGTATCAGAAGCCAAGCTTAAGTTGTTTCTGGTTTGATTGTTTTACCCCAGGCCCTGGGATCAGAGTTCTGAAGGGATGGCAGACACTACCACTGGTTCCTGCTCCCCTCCTCTTAGGGAAGATACACCCCCAAGGGAGTTATTTTCTGCATATGAATTACTTCTTTGTCTCTCTGACTCTGTTAACTCCAACTCTGCCTGGGTTAGGGTACTGAGAACTGAAAATGCCTGAAGCTTTCTCCACTGAGAGAGAAAGCCCCTTTACATAGCCAGTCCCCGGATCCCCAGTTTCACCTGTTGGAGATCAGCCCCACCTCCTCTCCACTGGGAGTGACCTCAGGGTACTTTCCTGCTTGTTAGGGGCTTGTCTGTGTTGGGAGCTTATATTCAGCAGCCCATATTTCTTATTTAAAACCCCAATTGGAGCTTGGTTGAGCTGTATTTGTTTGCTCCCAGCAGGGACTGCTTCTTTTTCCAAGGCAAGGTTTTGCAGTTGCGCCTGCTGTGGGGGAAGGGCCACCAGTTCTGCAGTTTTTTACTTACAGCTTTCAATATCAGCCATTCCACTCATTCTATGTGGTGTATGATGTGTGGACAGTCCCAGATGTCCCCCAACAGTTGTTCCAGACTATTTGCTAGCTGCTCCTGGCTAATTACTAGTTGCTATAGAGGACTAACTAAATTCCACAACTCTCTATGCTACCATCTTGCCCTGCATCTCCCAGACCTTGAGAATTTGGGAAGAGTCCCAAGATTCAGTAGATTCAAGCACAGGTACGAGATAGGCATTCAGTTGTCAAATTTAGGGCAAAGTAAAAAAGGTCTTGGGAATAATGCAGAATTCCAAATGGAAGATACAAATAGAGAACACAAATTTAAATATCAACAATGGCTGAGAGACCACAAAAGTGTGCAAATCAGGCCAAGTCTAGGAATCTAGAAGAGAGAGGGGTATGAGATGAACTAGAAATTGAATGTCTAATCAAAATACATTCAAACTGAAACAGTTAAAAACTGTGTTTCATCCAAACATAATAGGTCTGTTAGCCAAATTCAGCTTGCAGGCCATCAGTTCATGGACCCTTAGTCAATGACTGATATCAGAGGATTTCCTGGAAGAAGAGAACATAAAAGTGAGTACTGGGTAGTCAAAATGGCAGAGAAATAAGAAGCTGCAACCACTGAACATCAGTTTCACCACCTTCACAACCTTGCCTCAAGCCAACCTTATTCTCAGTCTTAAGGATCTTAGTCTAGATGAGGAAACGAAACATACACAGAGGAAATGACTGGGTGCTTTACAAAGCAGCATATCAGCAAGTGCAAATTAAGTGATGAGGGGATGCTGAATAAACTTGTTATCAGTATCAGGTGTTATTAGTTTGGAAGACTATGTATGGGGAATAAATTTTGAGGTCAAGAAGGAAATAATGAACAGACTGAAAGAAGAGGCAAGAACAATGATAGCAAGAGGAATAACTTATTCAAAGACATAGAAGATGCACATCATATAGTGAAAAGAACCTCAAATTAAGAGTCAAGTAGAAGCACATCAAGTAGTAGAAAAAGCCTCAAATTGAGAGTCAAAAATACCTGGGCTATAGTCATAGTTTAGCTACCAACACTCTGTGTAATCTTGGGTAAGTCATTTTCCCTCTCTAGGACTCAATTCTACATCTGGAGGTCAACCAAACTATGAATCATAAATGCAAATGCCTACAAGAGTCAAGTAGCTAAATGAGTGAAGGAAAGATGGGGACTTGTCTAACTAAAACATGAATGCCCTATTTAAATAGACAGTGATAATTTAGCTCCAGTTGTCATTAGCTAAGTGGCAATGTAGACTCAATGCTGTGGGAATACTATGGATAAAAGATTTATAATATGTGTTGCTTGCTGTCCCTGATTCCTATCACAAATGATAGGAATGTCATATCTTTGCTGATTCCCATCACAAACGATGGGAACGTCCTGCTTCACTATGTTCCAGCGCCCAGCACTTACCGCTCTTAGTTTAGCATTCACAATGGGCGTTGTTTTTTGTAAACTTGCAGCACTGCCTTCCTTCACATCCCTGCTCTTGTTTTTTGGTAAAAAAAATACTTGAGAAACTGTGGCTTGAGAGGACACTTCCTTTGAGCTGTTCTTGCTCTTGCAACTTGTGTTTTCACCTCAAGTTATTTTGCTGCATCACCATGGGTCCAGCTGGTTCAGCTCCCACAAGTGGTGCCCTGTGTGAGGTGCACTGCACCCTGCTCATTCAAGTGTCACTGCCAGCTCATCCAGTGGAAGTGATATTCACCTAGGCAGATAATCATCCCAAGGTGAGGGACAGCGTTCTCTTGAAATAGCCGCTGATGTGCTTAGTCTTAGCAGAAGCTTTTCTTCTTTCTTTATCATAGGTTCAGGTCTCACTAAAGAGCAGTCTGTCTATATTAAAACCCTGCAACAGCTTCTAAAAGCTGCCAATTGCTCAGTTAAGGAAACTCAATTACTTTCACTTCTCCAAGCTATACAAGCTTATTGTCCTTGGTTTCCTGACCCAGGCACCTTAGATCGTGAATTATGGGAGCAAGTTGGTTATTTGCTTAAGAAGAAACATGAATTGGGAAATAAAATTTCAGTCTCCACTCTAATGACATGGGGCCTAGTACATACTGCCTTGTGTCCTCTAGAATCTTCAGTACTGCCCGAGTCTTCCTCCCCTTCTGCTCTTCCTGCTGAAGTTAAGCAGCCTGCTCCCACAGAAACAGATGAATCATGGCCACCTCCTCCTCCACCTATTGCCCCCATTTCTTCCAGTGATGCTCCTCCACCTTTTACCTCATGTCTTGTAACTGAACAGTGCTTAATGACCGCTGCATTACAGGGAGACTGTACTGCATTCCCTGTAATCCTAAGACAAGGGTAGCCTCAGCATGATGGCCTCCCCTATACTGTCTTCAAAGAATTGCATAAAAGCATCGCAGATAATGGCATTCAAAGAACTTTTACTAAGGGAATTTTAGAAGCCATTGCTAGTAGCTATCAAACGTGCCCATGGGACTGGAGATCATTTATTAAGACTATTGTAACTCCTGCTTGGTTCAGTGTCTGGTAATTAGAATTTCAAGAGGGCTGTCTTCAGCACTCTCTTCATAACCTGGAACAACAAATTCCAATTTGCCTTGATTGGATTGTCTACTTGACGCTGCCTCTGGACTTTTACTTCAGTTAGCCTATGAAAATGCCAATATGGACTGTAAACAAGCACTAGCAGCAGTTAGAGCTACTCCCCAATCTACTGGAGAATTTATAAAGGCTTGTCAAAATGTGGGAACTGAAACTCATAAAGCTCAAGCATTAGCTGCTGTCCTTTGCCCTCCACCCACTTGTTTACAATGTGGGAAAGAAGGACATTTTCAAAAGGACTGTACCCAAATAATATAATTGGATTCATCCCAGCTTAGGCATCCCTACTTGTCAGTTACATTTGTTTAATTCACTAAAAGGAGATCCTGATCTACTCTCCCCCTGTACACTAACCCCAGAAGCTTTAGAAGAAGTTCAAATAGTTAATCGTGCCATTCAGTCTCGGCAACTTACTAGACAATACCCTACTCTTCCAATATGTCTTTTTCTATTTCCTACAGCCCTTTCGCCTACTGGACTGCTAGGTCAGCTTGCCCTGCATCTAACCTGCATAGAATGGCTATTTCTTTCTCACACCCCTCGTAAAACATTAACCCCATACATAAGTAATCTTGCATCATTATTGTTTAAAGGCCGCTTTCTCTGCCAACAATTTACTGGTTATGATCCTGATTATATACATGTTTGTTTGCTTCAAGAACTATTTCAACAAGCCTTATTCAATTCTGCAGAATTACAAACAGCCTATGCTGATTACATAGGACAACTCAGCTTCTCACTGCCAGCAGATAAAATTCTGCAGCAACTTCCTTTGCTGCACCTTAAGCTTCCTGCAAAAGTTAGCTCCACCCCTCTTCCCAATGCCATAACCATATTTTTAGATGGATCAAGAAAAACTACTAAAGCTGCCATCACTTGGTACCAAAATTCTACCTGGCAATTGGCCATTACTAAACACCATACATCCACTCAACGAGCCAAACTAGAGGCCGCCATTAAGGCTCTCAAGCAATTTCCCTCTCAGCCTATCAACATCATCTGTGATTCTGAATATGTTGTTTATACCCTTCTCCATACTGAACAAGCATTTATTAAACCTATTAATGACCAAGATTTGTACACACTTTTTCTCACTTTACAAACTCTATCAAATCAACAATATCAGCCAATCTTTGTTACCCATCTTCACTCTCATTCTAATTTACCTGGTCCTCTTATTGAAGGAAATCAAAAGGCTGACTCTCTAGTAGGGTTAACCTTAGCCTTTCAACAAGCACAATGCTCAGTTTTTTTCATCAAAACGCAAAAGTACTTGTCAAAGAATTCCAACTCACCCTAGCCCAAGCTAAAGAAATCATTCTAGCCTGCCCAGACTGCCAGCAACATGCAGGCCCATCTTACCACTCTGCAGTTAACCCTCATGGCTTAGCCCCTAATCAACTGTGGCAAATGGACATAACACACGTCCAATCTTTTGGACATCAGTGTTTTGTTCATGTTTCATGTGACACGTTCTCTGGTTTTATACATGCCACCCCACTAGCTGGAGAATGAGTGAGAAATGTTAAACAACATGTCCTTGAAGCAATCAGTCCAATGGGACATCCAGAAACTTTAAAAACAGATAATGGCTCTGCATATACTGCACTTTCATTCCAGCATTTTTTACAATATTGGAATATTAAACATGTTACCAGCATCCCCCATAATCCTTAGGGACAAGCCATTATCGAAAGAGCACATCTCATGCTAAAACAACTTCTTAAAACACAAAAATGGGGGATTATGGAAGCTAATCCCAAAAGCAAATTAGCAATTGCTCTCTTTACTTTAAATTTTTTAAATTGTGATGCTAATGGGCTCATTGCAGCCAAGCATCATTTTCAACAACTATCAAATTCCACCCAACCAAAAGCGAAAGTAATGTATAAAGATTCATTAGGTGATGGTTCCTGTAAAGGACCCTATGACCTTCTCACTTAGGGAAGAGTATATGCTTGTGTGCTTACTCCCTCAGGACTGCAGTGGTTCCCAGCAAGACACGTCAAACCATATCATGAGCTGGAAATACCAACCACCAAACCCGATCCGGCAGTTGGAACAGATGAACCTGGCTGATAACAGAAATTGCCATGCACAGCCATTGGTCACAACTATGCATGCACAGGGAGTAAACTGGGGTGGTCTTAAACAATTAGATCAAAAGGCCATGGAAATGTGTAGCACCAACACTCCGGCTACACCTAAAAATAGATTTCTTGCTTATCTTACAATCGTGACTCATAATTCCTCGCAGGTATTTTTTCTGTCGGTGTTGATTCTTATGCTTTTACCGCCCATTTCTACTAATTACACTTATTGGGCACATATAGTAGACCCTCCCTTTTTTAAGCCTGTCACTTGGTGGGAATCAGACCCCCCTATATCTTCCAATGACAGTCATTGGACCGGGAGATATTGGGTACCACCTAATGGCCCTCTTATAGAAAATGTTCATTGGCTTTGTCTAAACCAAACTACTACATTTTTCTCACAATTACTCCCAATTTGTGCCTCCAGTCACCCATCAACTTCTTGCCCTCAAGTCATTCCCCAGGAATATTTACCTTACTACACTTAATGACAATCTCATATGGTTAAATCCTTCTAATTGATTCCAAGGCCTCAATCTACATATCTGGATTTTAACTGGTTTAGGCTTAATTTTATTTCTCATTCTTATTTGCTCCTGCACACTATTTGTTAAACTTTTCCAAAGAATCGGCCAAGCAGAAACCAAGCTCATCACCTTCACCACCGCTGCCACCTTCCCTGATCCTCCCTCAACTACTAGGCAGTCAATTAATAGAGAAGGGGGAAATGTGGGAATACTATGGATAAAAGATTTATAATATGTGTTGCTTGCTGTCCCTGATTCTTATCACAAATGATAGGAATGTCATGTCTTTGCTGATTCCCATCACAAACGATAGGAACGTCCTGCTTCGCTATGTTCCAGCCGCAGCACTTACCGCTCTTAGTTTAGCATTCACAATGGGCTTTGTTTTTTGTAAACTTGCAGCACTGCCTTCCTTCATGTCCCCGCTCTTGTTTTTTGATAATAAATACTTGAGAAACTGTGGCTTGAGAGGACACTCCCTTTGAGCTGTTCTTGCTCTTGCAACTTGTGGTTTCACCTCAAGTTATTTTGCTGTGTCACCGTGGGTCCAAGCTGGTTCGGCTCCCACACAATGCTGTAATTTTTCTAGAGACTCCAACCATTCTAATTTTTTCAGAATTCTTTCAACATTTAATTGCTAACAAGAATTTCCATTAAAATAATAAGACCAAATAAAATATTACTGTAGGCCATATTCAGCCTGTGTGCTACCAGTTTGCAATCTTTGGACTAGATGGACACTAAGTTTCCTTCCAGCTCTTTTTGTTTATGACTCTGTGGCAGTAAAGATCAGATTCAGTAAAATGTGGAGAGATATCAGATATTCTTGAGCTCTGCAATATAGGAGAATGGCTAGAAGTATGGAAACTGGAGTCAGACAATCTGTGTTTGAATCCTAGCTTTACCTACAAAGTTGTGACCTTGAACAGATTACATGACCACTCTTCAACTCATTTTCATCTTCTGTAAAACAGGCATAATAATAGTAAATGCACCATAGCATTGTTATGAGGATTAACTGAGATGATACATATGAATTACTTAGAACAAGCCTGGCACATACTAAGTGCTTAGTAGTTATCTATTATCAGCATGAAAATGGTATTTTAGATAGACTATTCTGCAAAATGAATGTAGAATGAATTGAAGGCAGGAAGATGACCTAGGAGACTAAATAATGAGATTAGTACCAGCAAGTGGCTAAAGAAATGGAAGGAAAATGGTTGATCTGAGAGACATTATAAGAAAAGAATTGTTAGGACATGATGATAGAATGAATGTGGGGGTGTTACTGTGTTTTGCCTATTGTTTCAAAATTCTGAAGTTTTATTTTCATTGTTGATGCCTTTTTTGCTATTTGAAGGGGTTTAATTGCCATCAGATTCTAGTCTTTGTGTCTCACACACATTTTTCTAATGAAGTGTTTCTGAAATTTAATGTCTTCTTAAAAAGGCCATTTTGAGTGCAAACAAAAAAAACAAAAACTGCACCAGGATTATGTGTGATTATCATGTTCCTATTATAAATGAGGCTCTATTTGTGGTTATTGAATGTCAGGCTATGTTTTATCAATCAAGATTGTTTTATTAAGATTATTTAACTTGTAATTATAGGATAAAACTGTTGAACTTCATAATTGATATAATAGATGGTGAACTACATTTCAGATATTTCCATGTCTTTTCAATATTTAATAGGACTACACTATGCCCAACCCTGCTCATTCCTGTTGATCTGGATATTCTTCCTGCCTTTATACCCTTTCCCTATGGGAGACAGATCCTTCACCTTCTGTCTACTCAGAGACATGTCACTAGTCTCTTCTTGCCCACAGTTCTGTGCATTAATTCTCCTGATTTCTCTCTATTTTCCATTCCATCATCAGCTTAGTTTGTCCACCTAGTACACTGATCACTGCACACATATCATCTTGCACACATTATCAACTTGAACATATAAGCTATGCAAGAAAATTTTTTAATTAAACTCAAGTTGAGTAGTAACACAAAAGCAATGATATAAGAACTAATTAAATTAAAGGGTATGATTTTGGAAAGAAAGCTAGTAAAAGAGTCAGGGAAGGAGAAAGAGAGCATGGGGGCTGTCCCTACAGATACTAAAGCCAGAGGCACAATGAGATTGAGAATTGTGAAGGAAGAGAAGATGAGAAGGAGTGAGGAGTTATTGCTGACAAGAGAGCAAAAGTAATTTTTTCTGCCTGTAAGCCTCTTAGCCATGTACCTCATTTTTGTATCTTGCATTATAATTTGTAAGGATGTTAAACTGAGTGCTCCCTGAGGACCTTGTCTTGATTATTTTTGTGTCCCTCACATTTTTTAGCACTATTTAATCCAAAAGAGTGTTCAGTAAATGTTTAGCAAATAAATTAAAATTTTAATGTTTCTGCTCTTGCACTTCTCTTATTGATAAAACACCCAATGGAAAGAGGTTTAGCACAACTTACTTTTATCACATATCATTAGTACCATTTATAGAATGCTTATTACATGCCAGATGTGGATTAAGTATTTCACATATATTAACTCACTTAATTCTTACAACAGTTCTGTGTGCTAGAAAATATTATTTTCTTCATTTTATATATGGGGAAACTCAAGTTTAGAGAGGTTGACTTGCCCATGGTCACACAACTAATAAGTGATGGGATTATGAACACATTTTTGTGATGCTATAGACTTTCTTATGGATCATTACTTGTTATACTCCCTCCATAAATATTCCCATTATACTTTAGACCAACAAATAGACACAAATACTTCCAAAATGTTTCTCTTTGCCACAAAGACCTAAATATTACCAGTAACCCTCTAAAAGTATTGAAATTAAGAATTCCTTGCAACAAAGCATTCTTTATTCATTGGTTATGATATAAACTCTTCAGATTAAATTATTGAAAACACAATTGAATTAACCAGACATTGAAGTAACCTCTTTTGAATGTACTATTTTTTAGTCAGCAAATACTTGTTTACTGAGTAAACTGAAATATACAAAAAAAAAAACTTTCTTCTACTACCTGTTAGGTTGGAGTCATTCAGGAGTCCACACAACTCAGTGAGTCATGGTTTAAGTAGAGAGTTTAAGGTTTATTAGAGGAAGAAAGCAGAAGAAAGCAGGTGGGAGCCAGCAGAAAAGAAAGAAAGAAAAAATGGCTCTGGCTCTCTATCAGAAAGCAGCAGTTTTAAAGGAAAAAACCATGTGGGGAGGGAAGGGTGTCCTGTGCTTTGAGTGGGTGAGAGCTTATCAACTTCTGAGCTGACTGGTTACTAGGGTTTTAACACACTACTCTTCTTTGATGTGCACTGTATCATCTATGTGGAGGAAGCAGACCTTTTGGCTTGTTTGTGGTCATTCATCTTATGGACATATCTGACCTTGCCTCACCCACTTTTGAGGCACCACTGTGGCTGGGACAGCCTTGAACAGCCTTCATTCTTTAGTTTATGGGGCACCTATTTACTGTGAGATAAGCAGCAGGTCCCCTGGATCAGACATTCCTTCTATATGTTAGACTCTTTTTTCTGGGGTCTGACACTACCAAACCATGCAGGCAGTGTCCACAAAAATAATTTCCTGACTAAAACCCAGCCAATCCACTGCTGACATTAGATCTTAAAAGAATTACTCATCAAGAAAGTCATACGCTGTGCAGAGGCCAAGAATCCAGCTCTGCTAAGGCTTTGGCTGCTGCTGATACTACCAGATAATAGGATTAGGTACTTGTGGACAGTCAACCAATCACAGTTCATGAATTTTCTCAGAGGCAAAAGGTTGATGTGTAAGTTCATATTCTATCAATAAAATGTTATCAGGCAAAAAGCTGGAGAAGAAAAGCCCAGATGGGTCTGCAGATCAGTTTTCAGATGCCATTAGTTCACAAAGCTAGTCAAGCTGTTTTCTGGGAGGGATTGCTTCAGTTCACTATATTTTAGTGTGCTGGGTGTTACAAAAAAGCATGGAGGAAGAAAAAATAGGTGGCAGCAAATGTCACATGTGTACCACCAGGGCCATCATATCTTAAGCATCTCCCAGTCTGTGAAAGCCTATTAAACAGGATAACCTAGGGGAAAAAACACAGTGTTTATTATTCCTTCCCACTTATTTCATTAAATCTTCCGTTTATGTATATTTTAAAGATTAACAATTTACAAGCCTATGTAGGTTACCTCTCCTTGGCTCACAGAAAGGAAACGTTGCTGAAAGCCTCAGGATGGACTTGGTGTTTTTATTTTTTTTTTTTTAATATTATTATGTCTTCCAATGGTTATGTCTTTTTTTTTTTAATCTTCATTTTATTGAGATATATTCACATACTACGCAGTCATACAAAACAAATCGTACTTTCGATTGTTTACAGTACCATTACATAGTGGTACATTCATCACCCAAATCAATCCCTGACACCTTCATTAGCACACACACAAAAATAACAAGAATAATAATTAGAGTGAAAAAGAGCAATTGAAGTAAAAAAGAACACTGGGTACCTTTGTCTGTTTGTTTCCTTCCCCTATTTTTCTACTCATCCATCCATAAACTAGACAAAGTGGAGTGTGGTCCTTATGGCTTTCCCAATCCCATTGTCACCCCTCATAAGCTACATTTTTATACAACTGTCTTCGAGATTCATGGGTTCTGGGTTGTAGTTTGATAGTTTCAGGTATCCACCACCAGCTACCCCAATTCTTTAGAACCTAAAAAGGGTTGTCTAAAGTGTGCATAAGAGTGCCCACCAGAGTGACCTCTCGGCTCCTTTTGGAATCTCTCTGCCACTGAAGCTTATTTCCTTTCCTTTCACATCCCCCTTTTGGTCAAGAAGATGTTCTCCGTCCCACGATGCCAGGTCTACATTCCTGCCCGGGAGTCGTATTCCACGTTGCCAGGGAGATTCACTCCCCTGAGTGTCTGATCCCACGTAGTGGGGAGGGCAGTGATTTCACCTTTCAAGTTGGCTTAGCTAGAGAGACAGGGCCACATCTGAGCAACAAAGAGGCATTCGGGAGGAGGCTCTTAGGCACAACCATAGGGAGGCCTAGCCTCTCCTTTGCAGCAAACGTCTTCCCAAGCGTAAAACCTGTGGTAGAGGGCTCAACCCATCAAACCACCAGTCCCCTATGTCTGTGGTCATGTTAGCAACCATGGAGGTGGGGTAGGCGAATAACCCTGCATTCTCCACAGGCTCCTCAAGGGGGCACTACATCTTTTTTTTCCTTGTTTTTCTTTTTTCTTTTTTTTTTAAATTTCCCTTCTTTTTTAAATCAACTGTATGAAAAAAAAAGTTAAAAAGAAAACAAACATACAATAAAAGAACATTTCAAAGAGACCATAACAAGGGAGTAAGAAAAAGACAACTAACCTAAGATAACTGCTTAACTTCCAACATGTTCCTACTTAACCCAAAGAAAGTTACCTAATATAGCAACATTTCTGTGAACTTGCTCCTACAGTATCCATTAGAAATTAACAGACCATAGTCATTCCTGGGCATCCCCAGAATGTTAAATAGCTTATCTGTTCTTCTTGGATTATTGTTCCCCCTTCCTTAATTGCTCTCTTTTGCTAGTTCCCCTACATTCTACATTATAAACCATTTGTTTTACATTTTTCAAAGTTCACATTAGTGGTAGCATATAATATTTCTCTTTTTGTGCCTGGCTTATTTCGCTCAGCATTATGTCTTCAAGGTTCATCCATGTTGTCATATGTTTCATGAGATCGTTCCTTCTTACTGCCGCGTAGTATTCCATCGTGTGTATATACCACATTTTATTTATCCACTCATCTGTTGAAGGACATTTGGGTTGTTTCCATCTCTTGGCAATTGTGAATAATGCTGCTATGAACATTGGCATGCAGATATCTGTTCGTGTCACTGCTTTCCGATCTTCCGGGTATATACCGAGAAGTGCAATCGCTGGATCGAATGGTAACTCTATATCTAGTTTTCTAAGGAACTGCCAGACTGACTTCCAGAGTGGCTGAACCATTATACAGTCCCACCAACAATGAATAAGAGTTCCAATTTCTCCACATCCCCTCCAGCATTTGTAGTTTTCTGTTTGTTTAATGGCAGCCATTCTAACCGGTGTTAGATGGTATCTCATTGTGGTCTTAATTTGCATCTCTCTAATAGCTAGTGAAGCTGAACATTTTTTCATGTGTTTCTTGGCCATTTGTATTTCCTCTTCAGAGAACTGTCTTTTCATATCTTTTGCCCATTTTATAATTGGGCCGACTGTACTATTGTCATTGAGTTGTAGGATTTCTTCATATATGCAAGATACCAGTCTTTTGTCAGGTACATGGTTTCCAAAAATTTTTTCCCATTGAGTTGGCTGCCTCTTTACCTTTTTGAGAAATTCCTTTGAGGTGCAGAAACTTCTAAGCTTGAGGAGTTCCCATTTATCTATTTTCTCTTTTGTTGCTTGTGCTTTGGGTGTAAAGTCTAGGAAGTGGCCGCCTAATACAAGGTCTTGAAGATGTTTTCCTACATTATCTTCTAGGAGTTTTATGGTACTTTCTTTTATATTGAGATCTTTGGTCCATTTTGAGTTAATTTTTGTGTAGGGGGTGAGGTAGGAGTCCTCTTTCATTCTTTTGGATATGGATATCCAACTCTCCCAGCCCCAATTGTTGAAAAGACCATTATGACTCAGTTTAGTGACTTTGGGGACCTTATCAAAGATCAGTCGGCCATAGATCTGAGGGTCTATCTCCGAATTCTCAATTCGATTCCATTGATCTATATGTCTATCTTTGTGCCAGTACCATGCTGTTTTGGCAACTGTGGCTTTATAATAAGCTTCAAAGTCAGGGAGTGTAAGTCCTCCCACTTCGTTTTTCTTTTTTAGAGTGTCTTTAGCAATTCGAGGCATCTTCCCTTTCCAAATAAATTTGATAACTAGCTTTTCCAAGTCTGCAAAGTAGGTTGTTGGAATTTTGATTGGGATTGCAGTGAATCTGTAGATGAGTTTGGGTAGAATTGACATCTTAATGACATTTAGTCTTCCTATCCATGAACATGGAATATTTTTCCATATTTTAAGGTCCCCTTCTATTTCTTTTAGTAGAGTTATGTAGTTTTCTTTGTATACGTCTTTTACATCTTTGGTTAAGTTTATTCCTAGGTACTTGATTTTTTTAGTTGCTATTGAAAATGGTATCTTTTTCTTGAGTGTCTCTTCAGTTTGTTCATTTCTAGCATATAGAAACATTTCTGACTTATGTGCATTAACCTTGTATCCCGCTACTTTGCTAAATTTGTTTATTAGCTCTAGTAGCTGTATCGTCGATTTCTCAGGGTTTTCTAGATATAAGATCATATCATCTGCAAACAATGACAGTTTTACTTCTTCTTTTCCAATTTGGATGCCTTTTATTACTTTGTCTTGCTGGATTGCCCTGGCTAGCACTTCCAGCACAATGTTGAATAACAGTGGTGACAGCGGGCATCCTTGTCTTGTTCCTGATCTTAGAGGGAAGGCTTTCAGTCTCTCAACATTGAGTACTATGCTGGCTGTGGGTTTTTCATATATGCTCTTTATCATGTTGAGGAAGTTTCCTTCAATTCCTACCTTTTGAAGTGTTTTTATCAAAAAGGGATGTTGGATTTTGTCAAATGCTTTTTCAGCATCTATTGAGATGATCAATTGATTTTTCCCTTTTGAGTTATTAATGTGTTGTAATACATTGATTGATTTTCTTATGTTGAACCATCCTTGCGTGCCTGGAATGAACCCCACTTGGTCATGGTGTATGATTTTTTTAATGTGTCTTTGGATTCGATTTGCAAGTATTTTGTTGAGGATTTTTGCATCTATATTCATTAGGGAGATTGGCCGGTAGTTTTCCTTTTTTGTAGCATCTTTGCCTGGTTTTGGTATTAGATTGATGTTAGCTTCATAAAATGAGTTAGGTAGTGTTCCATTTTCTTCAATGTTTTGAAAGAGTTTGAGTAAGATTGGTGTCAGTTCTTTCTGGAAAGTTTGGTAGAATTCCCCTGTGAAGCCATCTGGCCCTGGGCATTTATTTGTGGGAAGATTTTTGATGACTGATTGGATCTCTTTGCTTGTGATGGGTTGGTTGAGGTCTTCTATTTCTTCTCTGGTCAGTCTAGGTTGTTCATATGTTTCCAGGAAATTGTCCATTTCCTCTACATTATCCAGTTTGTTGCCATACAGTTGTTCATAGTATCCTCTTATAATTTTTTTAATTTCTTCAGGATCTGCAGTTATGTCACCTTTTTCATTAATTATTTTATTTATATGGGTCTTCTCTCTTTTTGATTTTGTCAGTCTAGCTAGGGGCTTGTCAATCTTGTTGATCTTCTCAAAGAACCAACTTTTGGTGATATTTATCCTCTCTATTGTTTTTTTGTTCTCTATGTCATTTATTTCTGCTTTAATCCTTGTTATTTCTTTTCTTCTACTTGGTTTAAGATTGGTTTGCTGTTCATTTTCTAGCTTCTTCAGTTGATCCATTAGTTCTTTGATTTTGGCTCTTTCTTCCTTTTTAATATATGTGTTTAGTGCTATAAATTTCCCCCTTAGCACTGCTTTTGCTGCATCCCATAGGTTTTGGTATGTTGTGTTCTCATTTTCATTCGTCTCTATATATTTAGCAATTTCTCTTGCTATTTCTTCTTTAACCCACTGATTGTTTAGGAGTGTGTTGTTTAACCTCCAGGTATTTGTGAATTTTCTAAGTCTCTGATGGTTATTGACTTCTAATTGTATTCCATTGTGGTCAGAGAATGTGCTTTGAATAATTTCAATCTTTTTAAATTTATTGAGGCTTGTTTTATGTCCCAGCATATGATCTATTCTGGAGAAAGTTCCATGTGCACTAGAAAAGTATGTGTATCCTGGTGATTTGGGATGTAATGTCCTGTATATGCCTGTTAAATCTAATTCATTTATCAGATTGTTCAGGTTTTCAATTTCCTTATTGGTCTTCTGTCTGGTTGATCTATCTATAGGAGAGAGTGATGTGTTGAAGTCTCCCACAATTATTGTGGAAACATCAATTGCTTCCTTTAGTTTTTCCAGTGTTTCTCTCATGTATTTTGTGGCACCTTGATTGGGTGCATAGACATTTACGATTGTTATTTCTTCTTGCTGAATTGCCCCTTTTATTAGTATGTAGTGGCCTTCTTTGTCTCTCAAAACATCCCTGCATTTGAAGTCTATTTTATCTGAGATTAATATTGCTACACCTGCTTTCTTTTGGCTGTAGCTTGCATGAAATATTTTTTTCCATCCTTTCACTTTCAGTTTCTTTGTGTCCCTGTGTCTAAGATGAGTCTCTTGTATGCAACATATTGATGGTTCATTTTTTTTGATCCATTCCGTGAATCTATATCTTTTAATTGGGGAGTTTAATCCATTTACATTCAACGTTATAACCGTGAAGGCATTTCTTGAATCGGCCATCTTATCCTTTGGTTTATGTTTGTCATATTTTTCCCCTCTGTCTATTAATATCCTTTATTGTACCCATACCGAATCTCTTTAGTACTGAACCTTTCTCCAAGTCTCTCTGTCCTTTCTTTGTTTCTCTGTCTGTAGGGCTCCCTTGAGTATCTCCAGTAGGGCAGGTCTCTTGTTAGCAAATTCTCTCAGCATTTGTTTGTCTGTGAAAAATTTAAGCTCTCCCTCAAATTTGAAGGAGAGCTTTGCTGGATAAAGTATTCTTGGCTGGAAATTTTTCTCACTCAGAATTTTAAATATATCATGCCACTGCCTTCTCGCCTCCATGGTGGCTGCTGAGTAGTCACTACTTAGTCTTATGCTGTTTCCTTTGTATGTGGTGAATTGATTTTCTCTTGCTGCTTTCAGAACTTGCTCCTTCTCTTCTGTGTTTGACAGTGTGATCAGTATATGTCTCGGGATGGGTTTATTTGGATTTACTCTATTTGGGGTTCGCTGAGCATTTATGATTTGTGTATTTATGTTGTTTAGAAGATTTGGGAAGTTTTCCCCAACAATTTCTTTGAATACTCTTCCTAGACCTTTACCCTTTTCTTCCCCTTCTGGGACACCAATGAGTCTTATATTCGGACGTTTCATATTATCTATCATATCCCTGAGGTCCATTTCGATTTTTTCAATTTTTTTCCCCATTCTTTCTTTTATGCTTTCATTTTCCATTCTGTCATCTTTGAGGTCACTGATTCGTTGTTCAACTTCCTCTAGTCTTGTACTATGAGTGTCCAGAATCTTTTTAATTTGGTCAACAGTTTCTTTAATTTCCATAAGATCATCCATTTTTTTATTTAGTCTTGCAATGTCTTCTTTATGCTCTTCTAGGGTCTTCTTGATTTCCTTTGTCTCCCGTACTATGGTCTCATTGTTCATCTTTAGTTCTTTGAGTAGCTGCTCTAGGTGCTGTGTCTCTTCTGCTCTTTTGATTTGGGTGCTTGGGCTTGGGTTATCCATATCATCTGGTTTTTTCATATGCTTTATAATTTTCTGTTGTTTTTGGCCTCGTGGCATTTGCTGAACTTGATAGGGTTCTTTTAGGATTTGTAGACCAATTGAAGTCCTTATCTCTAATTTATCAGATCTACAGCTTCGTGGAGTACACTTTCTCTATCTAACCAGCAGGTGGCTTCCACGAGCCACCTGTTCTCCACAAGCCAGTTCTCCCCTGCTTAGCCTTTTTGGTGAGTGGGGGAGTGAGTCTTGTGGGGTCCAATTGGTGTACCAAGCTTGCGTGTGTAGTTGGTGTTGCCTGCCCTGTATATGGGGCGTGTTTCTGGGCAGTCAGGGAGGTGGGGGTGGCTCTAACAATCAAATCTCCCTGGTGATCCTAGGGTTTTAAGGCTGCTGCAATAGTCTAATCCTTCAGTTCAGTCCTGCCACAGTTTGTCTCTGCCACTGACCCACAAGTCCTTGGTATTGGCGTATGGCTCCTGAGACTTGCAAGTGGGCCCCTCTTCCAGGCTGTGCACCCCCTGGTCCTCTGTTGAGGGATGACTGTGCTATGTCACAGGTGAGTGCCGTCCCCCCAGGGCAGTTCTGGTATGCTGGGCTGTGTAGGGAGGCTCCCAGTCTGCTGAAATGATGGGTGAGTGGGGCTTTGTTAATTCACACTGCTCTACCTTCCCAAGTCTGGGACAATCAGCTGAGGTTGCAGGGAAGGCTAATGTCCACGCCCAGTTTTGTGGTGTGTGCCTGTTATTTGAGGCACTTCCGTCACACTGGGTTGTCTGGGGCAGTTCTGGGCTATGGGGCTGGCGATGGGCAGGAGTGTTTCCTGTCCACCAGTATGATGGCTGTGAGCGGACACCCCCCTTTTCTTGGGAAGTTGTGGTGTTTAGTGAATTTTCTCAGCCACTGGATTATTGCGTTTTGTCTCAGAGCTCTCCTAGTTCTGCTCTTGACTTGACCTGCCCAAATTGCAGGTCTTTGAAGCTTTCTGTATTGGGCTTCTTAGAGTAATTGTTTTAGAAAAAGAAAAAAGGATTAAAAAAAAAAAAAAAGGGCCCTCCTCAGAGATCTAATGGGTTATTGAAATGCTAAGAGACAAAGCAACCAGGGCCATTAAGGAAAGGTCCACAGGGCAGAGAGATCAGCTTTTCTTCGGGATTTGCATATGCGCCTCAGGGCCTGAGCTCTGGCCTGAGCTCTGCCCTTCCCCTTTCTATGTTCACCAGAACTCCAAAAATCCTCCGCTTTTATTTTGGAGTTTTTCGTGTTGTTTTTTTTCTATGCCTGTCTCCTCTCTGCTGGGCTGGCTGCTCTCAGATTCTCTGGTGTCTGGTCTCCGTCTATCTATGGTTGGAGTTTGGATCAGCAGAATGAGTTTCCGATAAGGGCTGCCACTGCAGTTCTCCCTTCTCCTTCCCGGAGCTGACAGCCCCTCCTCCCACGGGACTGAGCCTGGCAGGGAGGGGCGCGGGTCCCCTGGCCGCAAAAACTTACAGATTTCGCTGATCTCAGCAGTTCCATGTTTTCATGAGTGTTGTATGAAGTATGCCCAAAGTCAGATTGCTCTGTGGTGTCCAGTCCACGCAGTTCCTGGCTTTCTACCTACTTTCCTGGAGGAGTAACTAAAACATACAGCTCACCAGTCTGCCATCTTGCCCCGCCCCTCTGCCATCTTGCCCCGCCCCCAGACTTGGTGTTTTGATCTTGTTTCTCTGCATTTAAACTATATTTCAGTTTAGAACCATAAGTACATAGAGTTTTAAAAAAATTCCTCACATGCAAGTTGTAGAAAAAAATTTCTTTCCTCAAAGCTGGCAGTGAAACATAAAAATTCATCTTTGTGCTCACCTCAGTGTATTCCTTCTATACATCAGATTCTTCTCCAAACTCTAATATGGGAAAGCCACAGGATAGTCAGCCATGTAGGTTGTCTTCTCATTTTAAAATGTTCAACAATTAAACTATTGCTGAATTAGATTCTGGCTTTGGAAATGTTTCTTGAATAGGTTTGCTGTCCAATCAACAGGAGGAAGTTGAACAAAGTAGGGATTGTGCCTGGGAAATTGCTGGATGAAGACTCATATATTGGGACTGGTTTCCACCCTAACACTCTGTTCGATCACCTTGGTAACACTTGTTTGCTAATGACACATGTAAGTCCCTTTGTTTGGAAGGAAGGTGTGAGACTGGGGAAAGGAGCCAAGAATTACAAGTGCAAAGAAAATTTGTTTTTACTGTTTTTTTTTTTTTTTGGAGGGAAGATGGTGAGGAAATAAAAATCTATTCATCATTCTGGATGATTACAGTTAGTCTCATGCATTTTAATGCAATTTTATTGAAATACATTCACATACCATACAATCATGCAAAGTGTATAATTGTTCACAGTTTCATCATATAGTTGTGTGTTTGTCAACACAATCAATTTTTGAACATTTTCATTACTACAAAAAATAGAAATAAAAATAAGAATAAAAATAAAAGTAAAAAAGAACACCCAAAACATCCCAGACCCCTCCTCCACCCTATTATTCATTTAATTTTTGTCCCCATTTTTCTACTCATTTGGACATACACTGTGTAAAGGGAGTGTGAGCTCTAAGATTTTCACAGTCACACACTCACACCATATAAGCTATATAGTTATACAATCATATTCAAGAATCAGGGATACTGCATTGCATTTCAACAGTTTCAGATATTTCCTTCTAGCTAGTCTAAGCTTAAAACTAAAAAGGGATATCTATATAATGCATAAGTTACCTCCAGAATGACCCCTTGACCACATCTGAAATCTCCCAGCCGCTGAGATGCTACTTTGTTTCATTTCTCTTCCCCCCTGGGTCCAAAGGGCTTCCTCAATCCTACTAAGCTGGGTCCAGTCTCATCCCCAGTAGTCGTGTCCCACATTGCCAGGGAGATTTATACCTCTGGGAGTCATGTCCCATGTAGGGGGGAGGACAGTGAATTAACCTGCTGATTTGGCTTAGAGAAGTCACACCTGAGCAACAAAAAAGGCCCTGGGGGGACTCAGGCACAATTATAAGTAGGCTTAGCTCCTTCATAAGGGCAAGCCTGAAGATCAAGGGCTCAGCCTACTAAACTGGTAATCCCCAATGCTTGCAAGAATATCAGGAATTCCCCAGCTGGGGAAGTTTAAAATTTCCACATTGTCCCCCAGTCTCCCAAGGGGGTCCTGCAAAAACCTTACATTCTCTACCCAGATTACTCTGGGATGCATAGGGGCATCACATCAACCTGTAAAAAACAACCAGGTCTCTTTCCCTATTCAAGGTACCATGTAATTATGGTCTTTGAGTAAATTGATCATACAAGTTAAATTATATAGCATGCTACAGAAAATATAGATTTTTCGCCAAATAAACATGTCTTCCTTTGGTCCCACACAGAGGCCAAAGTTTTAAAATACCATTAGTATCATCTTTACCCTTTAGTCTGATGTAACCCAGTCTCAACCAAGTCCATTTCATTCATATTTCCAATCAAAATCTCCTTTTAAGCCTCTTTAACAGTTACTGCATGGGGCTGTGCCAACCATCACAGCTGCCAAAATCTGGCTCTGAGTCCCAGGTGCCACACAGACACCTGAAGCTCCAGTGACTGTCAGGTCATATACAAAGAGCTCAGCATCTCAGAATTTGTAAATAACTGTTACAGCTCATGAATAGATGTGACTGCTGTAAGAGGTTTCAATCTAGGAACCTTTATATAAGTCTCCCCCTGATAACCCATGCTCCCAGATTCAATTCTCAGAGTTTTCACATTATTGTTAATCCATAGTAGTGAGGTATTATAATGTTTGTCTTTTCAATTCTGGCTTATTTCACCCAACCTACTGTCCTCAAGAACCATTCACCTATTTTCATACCTCACAGCTTCATTTCTTCTTGCTGCCACTCAATATTACCACCATTTGGTTTTTCAGTTGATGTACACTTAGGCCATCTCCATCCATTATAAATTGTGACTACTGATGCCACAATTGTCCACTCATGTCCCTGCTCTCAGTTCCTCCAAGATACAACCAATAACAGGGTTGCAGGACTATATGGCAACCCTGTAGTTAGCTTCCTGTGGAACTACCACACTGCCCCACAGATGGGCTGCAACATTCTACTTCCTCACCAACAGTGAATAGGTACATCCCTCTCTCCACATTTTATCCAGCACTTGTATCCCTCTGTTTATTTTTTGAAAAGTTTTATTCACACACTATACCATCCATCCTAAGTGAGCAATCAGTGAATCCCAGTATAATCACATAGTTATGCCTCTACCACCACAATCTATATGAGGACATTTCCATTTCTTCAACAATGAAAGAAGAAGAGGATAAAAATGAAAAATAAAAAAGAAGATTAAATAAATTAAAATACAATGAAAAGGTCATACAACAACACCATGAATCCCATACCACTCCCTTATAACCCCTTATAGACATTTAGCCTTGTTATTTTGACTTTGTTACAATTAATAGAAGCATATTACAATGTTACTGTTAACTATAGACTCTAGTTTGCATTGATTGCATTTTCCCCCATACCATACAGTTTTCAACACCATGCAGTGCTGACATTCATTTGTTCTTCTTCATGTAAAAATATTCTTATATTAGTACACTTACCATTATTGACCACTCTAGGCTTCATTAACTTATACAATCCCAGTCTTTACCTTCTATCTTTCCTTCTGGTATCATACATGCCCCTAGACTTCCTCCCCCACTGGCACTCACACTCATCCCTCTTCAGAGTACCTACAACACTGTGATACCATCACACAGCACTGCCCCATCCATCTCTGGATCCATACAATCAACCCCACTGGACACTCTGTACTCCCCCAGCATCAGATGCCTGATCTCCACCCACCCTTTATCCCCTGACAACCCACATTCTCAACTTCAACCCTCAAGTTTTACCCTCCAGTATCAGTTCACACTAATGAAAACATACATCACCTGTCCTTCTGTCCCTGGGCAATTTGACTCCAAATAACTTACACTGACCACTATTCAACCCCCTGTACTCTATATGGCACATCTTATTCCACTTCTATCTTTTTTCTCTCTCCCTTTACCCCCACTGAGAGTCCTCATTTCTACACTCCTCTCTGAATCCCTCTGTCTTGTGCCCCCACACCCTCCTGCAGTGCTCCCTCCAGCAGGTCCTGCAGAACAGGTATCCATTTCACAAACTCTCCCAGTGTCCATCTGTCTGAAAATATTCCCTCATCATCCAAGGACAGCCTTGCTGGATATAGAATTCTTGGTTGGCAGCCTTTCTCCTTCAGTATCTCAAACATATCCCACCACTACCCTCTCACCTCCATGGCCTCCACTGAGAAATCTGCACATAGTCCCATCTAGATTCCCCTGTATATGATGGACTGTCCCTCACCCACTGCTTTCAGAATTCTCTCCCCATACCTGACACCCACAAATCTGATTCATATGTGTCTTGGAGTAAGCCCACTCAGATCCACCCTTCCTGGGGATATGCTGTGCCCCTTGATCCTAAACTCTATGTCTTTCATAATATATGGGAAATTTTCAGTGATTATTTCCTTCATTATTGCTTCTATCACTTTTCCCTTCTCTTCTCCTTCTGGGAAACCCACAACATATATATTCATGTGCTTCATGTTGTCCTTTAATTCCCTGAGACCCTACCCATATTTTTCCAGTCTTTTCCATGTCTGTCCTTTTGTGTGTAGGATTTCCGCTGTCCTGTCCTCCAGTTCATGAATACTTTCTTCTGCCTCTTTAAATCTCCTGTTGTATGTCTCCATCATGTTTTTCATCTCTTCTATTATGCCTCTCATTTCCATAAGTTCTGTCATTCATTTTTTCAAGCCAATAAGTTCTTCTTTATGGTCACACAGTATCTTCTTTATATCTTTCATCTCTTTTGCCACATTTTCCTTCAGCTCATTGATTTGATTTAGAAGATTCATTTGAACATCTTTAATTAGTTGTTTCATCTCCTGTATCTCATTTCAAGTGTAAGTTTGTTCCTTTGACTGGGCCATGTCTTCATTTATCCTAGTGTGACTCATAATTTTTTGTTGTCTAGGCATCTGGTTTCCTTGATTACCCAAATCAGATTTTCCCAGACCAGATGAGCCCATGTCTCAGGAGGAGGATGTAATCAGTATCAAGTTTCCCTGAGGATGAGACCTAGCAGGTTGTCAGACTTTCCTGTGAAACCTCTAGACTGCGCTTTCCCTATTCTGCCCAGCAGGTAGTGCTTGTCAGCCCACAGCTCCCCACTGGAATAAAGAGGTGCAGTGCCTCTAATTCTTGGCAGACTGTGACCCAGCCAGGGGCCAAAGGTGTCAGAATCCAAGCTTAAGTTGTTTCTGTTTTTTTTCCCCAGGCCCTGGGTCTGAATTCTCTGAGGGAGGGCAGCTGCTTGAGCTGGGCCCTGTATTCCCCCTTTCTTAGGGAAATATGCCCTTTAGGGAGTTATCTCCTACATGACTTCTTTGTCTCTCTGAATCTTTGAACTCCACCCTTGCCTGGGTCAGCACTGACAATTGAAAATGCCTGAGGCTTGCTCTAATGAGCTAGTTAGCATGGGAGAAAAAAAGAAAAAAGAAAGAAATCCCCTTTTCAGAGCCAGTTCTTAGTTCCCCAGTTTCACCAGTCAACCAGAGTTGGTACCCAGTTCTATGTGCCCCTTTCATGGGTCACAGCCATTTTCCAGTATTGTGAGTTCAGCTATCTTCAAAAGCCTCTGTTTTTATAATTTTTTTTCCATCAGTCCCACCTCATCTCCACTGGGTGAAAATAGCAATGAAGTTGCCAAACTGGTTAACACCTTTAACACCACCCCTTCTGTGGGCCAGAGTCCTGGGCCAATGGTAGTATCCAACAACGGCCCTGCCCATGGCACTCAAAGAACTAGTAGACCTGAATATTTGATGAAAATGATATCTCATCCCAGTGTTTGACTTCCAGGATGGTAGATGGAAAACCTGTCTAGAGTGTAACACTCAAGTTCCTATTACTGAATCTTTGAGAGGTCACATGTGTCACTGTTGCCCAGAAATTGTTGAATACCTGAAGAAACAAGAGTCCTGAATTCAGAATCCAGCGTCCCATCAGCAGCAAATCCCCATCCCCTGAGAAAACAGCTCCTGTTGCTTCTGCACCCTCTTTTATACTTATTCCTGCTCTGTCACCACCTGCCAAACTACTGGAGTCAAATGAGAATGTGGGTGATGCAGTCCAAACCAAGTCCAGGCTGAGTTTGAACACTTCCCTGTGGAAAAAAGAAGAAGTGCAGTAGGATCAAGGGAAAGTAACTCAACCAAGCTCCAATTGTGGTTTTAATTAACAAATCTGGACTACTGAATACAAGCTATGAGCAAAGATAAACCCAGAGCAAGCAGGTAAGGAACGACATCTACCGAATCAAGATTCTACTCATTAAAATGATATTTGTAGGGTTAGTGGCAGTAATATGTTGGTAAACGTTTAACAACCAGCTCTCAGAGAGTTGAGTGTGGCAGGGTCTGGAGGAAAGCCTGATTTGTAGTTTTTGCTGGTTTCCATGGTATAAAATCTCCAGCTGCAGCCAACTTCAAGTTAACAACATGAAGTCACTGAATATGGAGTAGGGAAAACATGCACTGTAGTACATCATTATATACTTCCAACATACAGTTAAAATATCTGTAAACAATCTCAAGAGCATAGACAGTAGTTGTTCTGGTTTGCCAAAGCTGCCAAAATTCAATATACCAGAAATTGATTGGCTTTTACAACGGGGGTTTGTTAATTCACAATTTTACATTTGTAAGGCCATGAAAATGCCCCAATTAAGGCATCAATAGGATGATATCTTTTCTGAAGAAAGGCCGATGGATCTGGGGTTCTGCTGTCACACAGGAAGGCACATGGCTGGAGTCTACTGGTGCTCTCTTGGGTTTAGCTTCTGGTTTCCATGGCTTTCCACAAAATGTCTCACTTCTGTCTTAGCTTCTCTCTTAGCTTCTCCTGGGGGCAAACACTGGATTACATATCTTAGCTTTTCTAAGCTCTCTTCAAAATATGTCTGCTTTTTATCCTCTAATAGAGGACTCCAGAAAGGAAACTGAGACCCACCTTGAATGGGCAGGGTCACATCCCCATGGCAACATCCTAATCAAAATGTCCCACCCAGAATATGTCTGCCCTCACAAGATTAGATGAAAGGAACATAGTCTTTTCTGGGGTAAATAACAGATCCAAACCAGCACAGTAGTAAAATGTAAAATATTTAGGAAGTAATGAGTTTCAGCATTTATTACCTTTGAGGTTGATATGATTTATTTACTCCAAAGTTTTTATAATTTAATGTTTAATGATGTGTGTGTTTAACAACCAGATTGTAAAATTCCTGAAATTATAACATTTGACTCTCCTGAGCTATTACAAGCTCACTCCAGCTCACCACTGGAGCAAAGACATATAAGACACCACCAACCCATAATTTTTAAATAACTTTTTATTTTGGAAAAGTTTTAGATTTACAGAAAAATTATAAAATCAGTACAGAGAGTTCCCATATACTCCTCTTCCAGTTACCCCTATTGTTAATACATTAGAGTACTGTAAGAGAGAATATTTATCAAAACTAAGAAATCAACATCAGTACCTTATTAATAAAGGAACTCCAGACTTCATTTGGATTTCCTTAATTTTTCTACTAATATCCATTTTTCTATCCCAGGATCCAGTTCAGGATACCACATTCTATTTAGTAATCATTTCCTTAATATCCTCTGATCTGTGACAATTTCCCAGGTTTTTCCTTGTTTTTCATGATCTTGACATGAACTTAAGCTATACTGACAAGATATTTTGTACTGTCACTCAATTTGGGTTTGTATGATATTTTCCTCATACCTAGACTGGAGTTATGGTCTTAGGGGAAGAATATGAAGAGGCCATTCTCATCACATTATATCGAGGTTATATGATATCAACATGGTATCATAGGTGATGTTAACCTTGATGATTTGGTTAAGATTGTGTTTTCCAGGCTTTCCACTGTAAAATTACTATATCTCCCTTTCTTACTCTGTTTTTTGGAAACACTAAATCCAGCCCATACTCAAGAAGTGTGAGTAAACTTCACCTCCTAGGGGAGTGGAGTAGCTACATAAATCATTTGGAATTCTTCTGTAGGGAACATGTATCTGTATGCTCCATTTATTTATTTATTTAGACCAGTGTAGACACATGAATATTTGTTGTATACCTTGGGTCAAAATTCAATATTGCAATATTTGATTGCTCAAATTGTTCCAGATTTGGCAACTGGGACCTCTTTCAGGCTGAGTTCTGTGTCCCTTTGACATGACCCCATCATTTTGCTTAATAAGTACACCCTGGCTTTCTGACTCTACAATATGCAGCATGCTCATGTTGTATTTTTCCTGTCCAAACTCTAGAATCAATTTTGAGTTATGAAGTCCTGATTCATTTAGTTGAAGAATGAAATTTAGAAATATTGATTTGGGCACTGGGTGCTGCCACATAATTTTATTTGCACAAAATGCACACTGTAGCTAAGTATTCTAAAATTCTAAGAGATATAAACTGCCTTACCTTTCTAAAACTTGTCAGTGCTGCAAAATTGCCCTAAATCAGTGAATAAACCTGTAAACCTATAAATCTCTAGTTTCAAAATTTCATGGGGATGGAGATGTAGTGCTGATTATTTTACAGTTTTTAGAAAGTTAGAGAAAACTTGGAGATTTTTTCTTATGGCCCAAAGTATTTCACTATGACTTGTCCACCAGTGGAACTATAAATCTGATATCCTGGAAGTTTAAGACCAAGGAAACCCAGAATAGTGAGTGGACTGACACTTTGAAAAGTAACCACCAACAACTCTAAGAATGTATGGAAAATAAAAAAAAGTCTTAATTTCAACTTATAATTCACAACATGATCACTCTAATGCATACCTTTATTTTTAAAATTAGTTCATAAAATCATGAATTAGTAATAAATGTACATAGCAATACCATAAATTTTGAAGGATTTCCCTTGTTATATGATGAAACTTATTGTCCTAACTTTTGTAGTTCTTCATGGCAGAAGAAAAAAATTGTTATAGATGGTAATAGGTGGAACATTGGAGGGTATATAGTCCAGCCTTTTCATTTCTCTGATGGAGAAACTAGTGTCAAGAACAAGGAAGTAGGCAGGGCAAGATGGCAGCATAGGGAGATGTGGAATTTAGTTAGTCCCCTAGAGCAACTAGTAAATTGCCAGGAACAACTAGAAAATAGTATGGAACAACTGATGGGGGTACATTCATGACCAGATAACATTGTAAACCAGTTAGGATGGGTGGAACAGCTGAGATTACATCATAGAACTGTAAGTAAATCTCCCCAAACTGTGGAGCTGGTGCCCCTCCCCCACTGGCATGGCAGGCTGAGTTGCAAAACTTTGCTGTGAGGAAAAGAAGCAGTCCATGCTGGGAGCAAGGGAATGTGGCACAACCAAGCTCCAATTGCAGTTTTAATTAACAAATTTGGACTGCTGAATATATACTAAGAGCACAGATAAACCTGGTTCTGTGTGAAACAACTAATTATTAGTCAAACAAATTTCCTGAATCAATTCAAAAATCAAATTAACAAGTGGAGGGAAGGTATGGCAAAAGAGAAGACAGGAGAGAGAGGTTTGGAGAAGAGTGTAGAAATTAATACTATCAGTAAGGGTAAAAAGAGAGAGTGGAAAAGATAAAAATAAAATAAGACATGACATATAAAATCCAAAAAACAAAACGATGGACAGTAGACATTACATTGAGTGAAATTAGCCAAAAACAAAAGGACAGATATGGTATGGTCTCACTAATATGGACTAACATTAATGAGCAAAATTTGAGTGTTGAGAACACAGGTTATCAGGACATAGAGGTTAGAGATCAGGCATTTGATGCTGTAGGGTACAGGAGGTTTAACAGGATTGATTGTATAGATTCAGAAACAGAATTGATAGCATAATATTGTGTGATGGTAACACAATATTGTAAGTACTCTGAACAAAGATGAGTGTGGGTATGGTTGAACGAGGAAAGCTAAGGGCAGGTATGACAGCAGAAGGAAAGATAGAAGATAAAGACAGGGATTGTATAACTTAGTGATACCTAGAATGGTCAATGATGGTCATTAAATGTACAAATATAAGAATGCTTTGAAATGAGTGAGAATAAATGAATATCAACATTGCAAGGTGTTGAAAATTGGATGTTATAGGGGGAAATACAATTAATGCAAACTAGAGTCTATAGTTAATGGCAACATTGTAAGATGCTTCTATTAATTGTAACAAAGGCAATATACCAAAGCTAAATGTCTATAAGAGGGGGATTTAAGGGAGTGTTATGGGATTCTTGGTGGTGGTAGTGGTGTCTGATATTTTCATTGTATTTCATTTTTATTTTCATGTTTCTTTTCTCCTTTTCCTCTTTCTTTGGGGAAGAGATGTAAATGTCCTCATATATATTGTGGTGGTGAATGCATAATTATGTGATTGTATTGGGGAACATTGATTGTTAATTTAGGGTGGATTGTATGGTTTGTGAATAAAACTTAAAAAACAAATGGTGGGTAAAAGTACTGGTGAAAATGTGGAGACATGGATGTACCTATTCCCTGTTACTAGGGAAGTAGACTGGCACAGCCCAGCTGGAGGGCAGTGTGGTGGTTCCACAGGAAGTTAACTATGGGGTTGCTGTACATTCCTGAAACCCTATTATTGTGACTATAACTTAGAGCAGGGACATGAATGGATATTGCACACTGGTGATTATGGCAGCAGTATTCATGATTTGTGATGGATGCAGGTGACCTACAGGTATATCAATTGATAAATGGAATGGTGATCTGCGGCATACACATAAAATGGAATACTAAGCAGTGACAAGAAGAAATGAAATTGTGAGATATGCACCTAGGTGAATGGACCTTGTGGACAGTATGTTGAGTTAAATACACCAGAATCAAAAACACAAACATTATAATATGGTCTAACTATAATGTGCAAACTCTGAGAATTGAATTTGAGGGCATTGGTTATCAGGGGAAGGCTTATGGTAAAGGTTCCTAGACCATAAACTATTACAACAGTCACATCTATTCATGAGTTGTAATGGCTATCTCTAAATTC
Source organism: Choloepus didactylus (assembly GCF_015220235.1). Taxonomy (NCBI): domain Eukaryota; kingdom Metazoa; phylum Chordata; class Mammalia; order Pilosa; family Megalonychidae; genus Choloepus; species Choloepus didactylus. The sequence continues at coordinate 90,417,253 of NC_051334.1, read as the reverse complement.
TGAGATGCTGTGCTGGTTGGTCCTTGTAACTTCAGGTATCTGTGTGACACCTGAGAATGCAGCTATGAATGTCAGCATTACCCCATACAGCATATGTTAAAAAGGCTGAAAAAGATATCAGACTTCAATTAGAGATATGAATGAAATGAACTTGATTAGAACTAATGTAAACCAGACTAAAGGGAAAAGGATGATATTGACTGTGTTTTAAAACCTCAAATTCTGTGTGAGACCAAAGGAAGAGATGGTTATTTGGTGCAAAATCTATCCTTTCCATAGCATGCTATATACTTTAATTTGTATGGTCAGTTTATTCAAACACCATAATTACATGGAACCTTGAATATGGAATGAAATCTGGTTGGTTTGTACAGATTTGCATGAAACCCCAATACATCCCAGAGTAATTTGGGCAGAGAATAAAAAGTATTTGCAAAGTCTCCTTGAGTGCCTGGGGAAAAATGTGGAAACATTATATTTCCCTACCTGGGGAATTCCTGATAGTCTCGCAAGCACTGGGGACTACCATGGTAGTAGGCCAAGTCCTCGATCTTCAGGCTTGCCCTTATGAAGCTTGTTACTGCAAAGGAGAGGTGTAGCCTACTTATAACGGTGCATAAGAGACACCCCCAGAGAGCCTCTTTCATGTCTCAGATGTGCCCTGTCTTTCTCTAAGCCAACTCAGCTGATGAACTCACTGCCCTCCCTACTACATGGGACATGACTCCCAGGGTTATAAATCACCCTGCAATGTGGGACATGTCTCCCAGAGATGAGCCTGGACCCAGCATCATGGGATTGAGAAAACCTTCCTGACCAAAAGCAGGAAGAGAAATTAAATAAAATTAAGTTTCAGTGGCTGAGAGATCTCAAATGGAGTCAAGATGTCATTATGGAGGTTATTCTTATGCATTATATAGGTACTCCTTTTTAGTTTTTAGTGTACTGGAATAGCTAGAAGGAAATACCTGAAACTGTTGAACCACAATCCAGCATCATTGATTCTTGAATATGATCATATAACTATATAGTTTATATGGTGTGACTGTGATTGTGAAAACCTTGTGGCTCACACTCCTTTTATCCAGTGTATGGACAAATGAGTAAAGAAAAGGGTGACAAAAAGTAAATGAATAATAGGGGGATAAAGGAGTATGAGATGTTTTGGGTGTTCTCTTTATTTTAATTTTTATTCATATCATTTTTTTGAGTAATGAAAATGTTCAAAAAATTGATTGTGGTGATGAATGCACAACTATGTTATGATACTGTGAACAATTGCACACTTTGGATGATTGTATGGTATGTGAATATATTTCAATAGAATTGCATAAAAAAGAACAAGGAAGTAACAACTTAAAAGCCTTGAATCTATTGATTTACCAAACTCTGTTCCTCCTCTTGTACTATCTATTCCTGTAAATGGCATCACAGTTCACCTACTCTTTCATTCTAGAAATCTCACAGTCATCCTTACTACATAGCAAATAATGCCAGTTCAACCTTAATCTGGGCCCTCTCCATCTATGACTTAGTTTGAGATTTCATCATACTTATCCAGGATTATTGCACAGATTAAAAGTAGTGTCCCCAACATGAGTCTCCCCTTATTCTGGTCCATTCTCTACACAGTTTAAAACAATTTTATTCCTAAAAATAAATCTGATCATACCAGTCTTCCTCATAAAGAACTTCACTGATTTCCTGCTGACTATAGAATGGAATATAAACTCTTCAGATAGGAATACAGAAGCCTTTACTGTTCAGGTTAAATCCTACTTCTCTACTTTTCCTTTTTGTTGCACTGTGCAGAACTGAAACTGGCAGTTTTGCAGGTATTTTCAACAGGATATTATAATTCTTCTTCCAAATAACAAATGATGGGAATACCATACATAAGCAGTAACAAGAAATAGGGAATGGGAGACCAGATATTTTGAAAATTAACAAGATTAAGATTTTCTGGAATGAGTTTTAATTTTTCTTAAAATGATTTACATGGTTATTTTAATTGTCTTGATCTGCCTGCAAGGGAAGTGATGTTGGTGGTGAAGCTGGACATGTATTCAAGATCCAGTCTGAGAGGTGATGGTAAAGAATATAGGTGAATTCAGAGTCACCCTACACATATGTCTATCATCAGCACATAATCATGTAATTGTTTAATTAACTAGATATCTCCTTGAGCAAAGGAAGTATGTATTCTTGGACAAGCATTAGGCACTCAAGAGTATTTATTTCATTTCACTGGACCTATAAGTTGTTTCCATGGAAACAACGTAATCAAAAGAGCCCATCCACAATAAGTCTGCACCCACAAGAGTGGATTAAAAGAACATAGTCTTTCCTGAGGTACGTAACAGTTTCAAATTGGCACAGATGGGTTGCTAATATATTGGACACAGTTCAGCCTGCAATTTTAAGTTCTTTCATACCTATAGAAAGGAGTAGTTGGAACAGGCAGAGACTCACAAGACCTGCCACACATGATGGTCAAGTCTGGCCTCTTCTAATCATCTCCTTCCACCACTAGAGACCAAGCTATGCCTGACTGTGTATTGAGATAGCTCTAGGAACAGAAATATTTTTTCAGATCTTTTAAGCTATCCCTTTCCACTTATGTACATCACATTAACAATTTGTATTAGTGGGATAGGGTTAAGTATAGGGAACAGACAGATGGTTAAATTTATGTTTATATTTGTATCTTGCAAATAAAATTCATTGACATTGCCTGAGATACCATCTTGTTATGATAGTAAGAGAAGGCAGATCTAGAGATTGATAGGTTGTAAATTGTGATTCTTTTTACTTGAAGTGGATAATTTCCATGTGGACAGATAAGAAATGTTCAAGATAAATATTAAATGATTCATCACTGGGAGATATAAAATATTCTATCATTGTATAATTCATATACCCCTCTTTATATGAAAATAATAGATTTATAATACACTATTTTATTCTTAAGCTCTTTTATTTTACAAGTGTTTTACAGTAAGAGTGTATAGGGTTCCAAGTGTTAATGTGGATTTTCTCCCTCTTTTAATGAAAACAGACTTCCAGAAAACTTTTTATCATTATAGGAGTTGTGTGGTATTAAAGTCCAAGCATTATTTGTATTTTAAACACAGCCTCTGATCTAAGGACAGCCCATTCATGTGCACAAAACCACAGAGATTGAAGCACAGGAAATAGGATGTAAGTCTCCCAGGTTTTGATATGTAAACTGGCTTGAATGATTTTCTCCCATTGAGTAGGCTGCCTTTTCATTTTCTTGACAAGTCCTTTGAAGGGTTAAAGTATTCAATTTTGAGGGGGTCCCATTTAACTCTTTCTTCTTTAATTGCTTATGCTTTGCATGTTAAATAAAAGAATCAGCTTTTACCACAAGTTCCTGAGGATGCTTCCCTACATTTTCTTCCAGGAGTTTTCTAGTTCTAGCTCTTTACTTTAGACTTGGACCAAATTTGAATATTTTATATGGTGTGAGATAGGGGTTCTCTTTCATTTTTTTTGCACATTGATATCCAGTTCTCCTAGCACCATTTGTTTGAAGAGACCATATTTTCCCAATTGAGTGTACTTGGCAGCCTTGTCAAAGTTCTATTGGCCATAGGTGCAAGGGTCCATTTCTGAATGCTCAATACAATTCATGACAGTACCATGCTGTTTTGACAACCATAGCATTGTAACATGTTTTAAAGTCATGATGTGAGATTCATCCATCTTCATTCTTATTTCAAGATGTTTATTGACTATTCAAGGCCTCTTATCTTTCCAAATAAATTTGATAACTGGGTTTTCCATTTGTGCATGTAGGCTGTCATAATTTTGATTGGTATTGAATTGAACCTGTAAATCATTTTGGGTAGAATTGACATCTTAACCATATTTTTTTCTTCCAATCCTTGAGTGAGGAATGTTTTTTCACCTATATGGGTCTCCTTTGACTTTTTTAATGATGTTTTGTAGATTTTGTGTACAGGTCCTTTACATCTGTGGTTAAAATTATTCCTAGATATTTGATTCTTTTAGTCACTTTTTTATATGAAATTTTTTTCTTGATTTTATTCTCACCTTGGTCATTAATAGTTGTGATTTTTTGAAGCTGTTCTGCACCCCAGAAAATCATGATCTTAAAGTTAACCCATTCTGGTTGGTGTGGACTCATTGTAGGTAGGATCTTTAGGTGAGTAGGGTCTTAAGTTAGGAAATTACCTCATTTAGGGTGGATATTAATCCTCTTACTCATTTATAAGAGCATGAAATTCAGACAAAGAAAAAAGAGAAAGCCACAGAAGCAGAGAGAAAGCCATGGAAGACAGATGCAAAGGCAATGAAACCTGGAAGAGAAGGGAGAGACCAGCAGATGCCACCATGGGCCTTGCTATGTGATGGAGATCAGCATCACTGACAGCCAGTCTTCAGGGAGAGAGCACCACCTGATGTTGCCTTGACTTGGACATTTTCACAGCTTCAAAACTGTAAGCTTGTAAGCTAATAAATTCCCATTGTAAAAGCCAACCCATTTCTGGTATATTGCATTTCAACAGCCTGGCAGATTAGAACAATAGTTTCTAGAAAAACTACTGATTTTTGCATGTTCATCTGGTGCCTTGCTAGTTTCCTGGACTCATTTATTTTCCCTTGTAAATTTGTTGTTGAATTTTTGGGGACTTTCTATAAATAGGATCATGTCATCTGTAAATAGTGAAAGTTTTACTTCTTCCTTCCAATTTGGATTTCTTTTATCTCTTTTTCTTGCCTACTTGTTCTGGCTAGAACTTCCAATACAATGTTGACTAACAGTTATGACAATAGTTATCCTTGTCTTGTTCCAGACTTTAGAGGGAAAGCTTTCACTTTTTCACCAAGTATGATGTTATCTGTGGATTTTTTATATATGCCTTTTATCATGTTGAGGAAGTTTCCTTCTATTACAATTTTTCTAAGTGCTTTATTAAGAAAGTATGCTGAATTTTGTGACATGACTTTTCTGCAACATGGTGATGATAATGTGGTTTTATCCCTTCATTTTATTGGTGTGAGGTGTTATATTCATTGATTTTATTATATTGAATCACCCTTGCATACCTGGGATAAAATTCAGTTTATCTTGGGATATAATTCTTTTGATGTGCTGTTAGATTCAATTTGCCACTATTTTGTTGAGGACTTTGACATCTGTATTCATAAGAGAAATTGGCCTGCAATTTTCTTTTCTTGTAATATCTTTATCTAACATTGGTATTAGGGTGATGTTGGCTTCATAGAATGAATTAGGTAGTGTTCCATGCTCTTCAAATTTTTGGAAAGATGTAAGCAGGATTGGTGTTAATTCTTCTTGGAATGATTGATAGAATTTACCTGTAAAGCCACCTGGTCTTGGACTTTTCTTTGATAGGGGGTTTTGATTATTCATTCAATCTTCTTGTTTGTAATTGGTCTATTGAGGTCTTCTATTTCTTGTAGAGTCAGTGTTGATTGTTCATGTGTTTCTAGTAATTTGTCCATTTCATCTAGAGTGTCTAATTTTTAGCATATAATTTTTCATAGTATCTTCTTATAAAATTGTTTTTAACATTGTTTATTGTGAAATATAACATATATGCAGAAAAGTGATAACTTTGAAAATACAAATTAAAAAGTAGATATAGAACAAATTTCAAAGTATGGTATGGGTTACAGTTCCACAATTTCAATTATTTCCTTCAAGCTGTTCTAATACACTAAAGACTAAAAAGAAATACCTGTACAATGATTCATTAGTCAAAATCATTAAAACCCTATCTTCTCTGTTACATCTCCTCCATGACATATGATCATTCTCTCAATCTTGGGAAATGACCATTCTAACTACTTTCTGTTGAAAAAGTGGTGTCAACATTATGGGGTAGGGGATTGCAACTGGATGATGTTTTTGGAGAGACCAGTACCCCCCTGGGTTTCAGGGCATATCTGGCATAGGAATAACCCAGAAGGTTTTAAATTTCTGAAAAATGAACTTATTGAGTGAAACTTTTATAGAGTCTCAAATATAGCCCTGGATATTCTTTAGGGTTTTCAGGAATACTGTTGGTTGGAACATGAAATAGCATGGAAATGTGTAATATCTAGCTTAATCCTCCATAAGAGTAACCTCCATAACAGCCTCTCAACTCTACTTGAAATCTGTTAGCTGCTGAAACCTTATTTCATTACCATTCTTTCACCCCCTTTTGTTCATGAAGTTTTTCTCATTCCCACAATGCCAGGAACAGCCTCATTGCTGGGAGTCATTTCCCACATTGCCAGAGGGACTTACTCCCCTGGAAGTCATGTCCCACGTAGGGGGGAGGGTAATGAGTATATTTGCAAGCTTGGGCTTAGAAAGAGGCCACATCTGAGCAACAAAAGAGGTTCTCTGGAAGTGACTCTTTGGCATAACTATATGTAGACATAGTTTCTCCATTACAGAAATAAGTTTAATAAGAGCAATCCTCAAGACTGAGGGCTTGGCTTATGCAATTGGGAGTTCCTAATGCTTTCAGAAAGGATCAGAAATTTCCCAGGTGGGTAAGTTTAAAAGTTCCACATTTTGTCTCTAGTCCTTCAAGGGACTTTAAAATACCTTTTGTTATCTTCCCAACATACTCTGAAATATATCAGGGTGTTACATTAAGCTATACAGAATTAAAAGTTCTCATGCCCTAAACTAGGCTCCATGTGTTTAGGTTGTTTAAATAAACTGAATACACAGATTAAGTCAGTTTGTGTGCTAAAGAAAATTTAAATTTTGGAAATAGTAAAAATCTCTTCCTTCAGTCTCACAAAGAAGGTGAATTTTTTTAAACACAGACAATATATTTTACCCTGTGTTCTGATCTATCTTGGTCCCAACCAGGTCAGCTTCATGCAAATCTCTAGTTGACGTCTGATCTCTTTTTCAGCTTCCTTAACAATTGCTTATAGAGTAATGCTGACTTTCTGAGCTGTAGAACTCTAACACTGAGTCTTAGGTGTCACACAGTTACCCAAAGTTCCAGGGAGGGAAATACCATATTATACACATAAATTTCCTAAAAATTTAGAAATAACACTTAAAACTCAGGAATAAATGTGACTGCTGTAAGCACTTACAATCTATACCCTAATTTTCTTATAAGTGTTTTCTAAATGAAACCGTACATTCATCCTTTTGTTTCTGTCTTATTATGCTCAACATATTGTCCTCACAGTTCATTCACCCCACTGCATGTCTCATTTCTTCATTCCTTTCTGTAGCTGCTCAATATTCCATCATCTGTATACACCAGAGTTTTCCCTTCTGCTCCTCAGTTGATGTACCCTTTATCCACCTCCAATCATTGGCTAATTTAAGTAATGCCACCATAAACATCAGTGTACAAATGTCTGAGTCCCAGCTTTCAGTTCTACTGAGTATATCCCCAGAAACAGGATTGCCTAATCATGCAGCATCCCTATATTTATTTTCCTGTGGATCTGCTATATTACTCTCCAAAGGGGTGCACCAATCTCCTGCCCTACCAACATTGAATAGTTTTACCTCTCTACATTTTCTCTAGCACTTAAATTTTTCTGTTTACTTACATATTTACCTATTTTGAATCAGGAGATTTTGTTGCAATATATTCACATAGCATATGTTCTATCCAAAATAAACAATGTCTCACAGTATCACTTAGTTGTCCAGTCATCATCACTCTCAATTTTAGACAATTTTCATTGCTCCAAAGAGAAAAATAACAGATAAACACCCCATGCCAAAGTGAAAACCCACAAAACCCCATAACTTACCCTTCCCCATTCATTTATCACTGGTATTTTGTGGCACTAGTAAGATATTCTGTTAAATAAAGCCCACAGCACATAAGTAGTGTTTCCTACATATCACTCTATTATTAACTCTTTGAACCAGTGTCATGCCCCTGAAGTAGTTCATGCATGAACTTAATTATATTTGTAGTGTGAATATTTGAGATACATGACTTTAAACAACACTTTCAATAATATTCACATTCAAAACAGCACTATTACTTATATTCCCACTAAGGAACTACCATCACTTCTACCCATTCACATACACTTGAGTTCAACCTCATTAACAAGTCTGTACCTATTAGGTAACCACTACCCCTTATGTAGATTCTATCTCTATGTCCCTATATTTTACATTTTAAGACTTTGAGTTTACCTTTTCTACAAGGTTCATATTAATGGACTGTTTCAGTTTGACAAAGCTGCCCAAACGCAATATACCAGAAATGGATTGGCTTCTACAATGGGGGTTCATTAGTTCACAAATTTATAGTTCTAAGGACATGAAAATGTCCCAATTAAGGCATCAACAGGATGATAGCTTCTCTGAAGGAAAACTGATGGCACCTGGGGTTCTTCTGTCACATGGGGAGGCACATGGCTGGAGTCTGCTTATACTCTCTCAGGTTTAGCTGCTGATTTCTGTGGCTTTCTCCAAAAGGTCTCTGGGCTTCTGTCTTAGCTTGGCTCTTAGCTTCTCCCTGGGAAAAACTCTGGATTACATATCTTAGCTTCTCTGAACTCTCTCCAAAATATCTATGCATTTAATCCTCTCATAGAGGACTTCAGTAAAGACTATTAAGACCCAACTTGAATGGGTAGTATCACATCTCCATGGAAACAACCTAATCAGAAGTTTCCACCAAAAATAGGTCTGCCCCCAGAAGATTTGATTATAAGAACATGGCTTTCTGGGGTACATAACAGATTCAAATCAGCACACTCCAACTCCTGGATCCACAAAAGACATGTTCTCTCCATGTGTAAAATATATTCATTCCATCACAATAGCACAAAAGTCTTTAATGATTTTAGTACAATATTAAGTACAAAGTCATTAAAACCAGTTACAGGCATGGTTTGTCTTAAGGCAAAATTCTCTGGCTGTGGACCTGTGAAACTTAGAACAAGTTACCTGTTTTCAATATACAAAGGAGGGACAATCATAGGATAAATATTCTCATTGCCATAGGGAAAAGTTGGAAGGAAAATCAGGTTCATGGGACCCAAACAGCTCTTAAAACCTGCAGGGATAACTCCATTAGATTCCAGAGTCTTAAAGTCATCTACAGAAAGGGGTTTTATACTCAGGGCTTGAGAGAACAGGAGTCCCACCCTTTCCAAGTGCTTTCATGGTGTCCTTGTTCTCTCCAAACACTGGGGTGATTGAGCCAACATATCCAAGTATTGAGTAGACCACTTTGTTCTTGGATCCACCCTCCTGAAGCATCAAGGTGGCACTTGGACACTCTGCCACCTCTGGGGCACAGGATCTCCCCTCTCCAAACAGTAGGGTGGTGGCTAGGCTCTCCACAAACCCCAGGGAATGTGCTCCACCCTCTTTGAACTCCAGGGCAAACTCACCCTCTCCACATGCATGAGTGTATACACTCTTCTGACCTAAGGTGTCTTAGATCCAGAACTTGGCTTCCATGTTTCTGCCATTGAAGTAATTTTTCCTTCAATCTGTCCCTTTTCTGTCCCTTTTAGCCCAGACTGGCAGTGGTTCTGTATAAAAAGATCCTGCAAAAATCTTCTCAGCTTCATATGCAGCACACGGGGATCTCAATCATCAGGCAATATGATTTTCCACAAATCTTTTCTGGGTAACTCCACCTCCACTTCTGGCTTGTACTGAGATGGCTGACTGGTTCTTCCATGTTCAGATACCCTCACATGGGGCACTAGCCTCTGGGGTCTCACTTTCCGGATGATAAGAATTTTCCAGACAATCAATTTCTGGTTTCATTGTACCCAAGTGCTCAGTTCTCAGCTTATCTCTTTTCTCTCACATTTTACTTAAGCTGGAAGGAGAAGCCAGGTCACGCTATCCATATTTAATTTGTAAATCCCTTCAGCTAAGTATCCCAGCTCATCATTTTCAAATTATGTCTTCCGTACAACAGCAGGACTCAATTTTGCCAGATTCCCTGCCACTTTAAAACAAGGATCATCTTTCTTCCAGTTTGCAATGACACATTCATAATTTCTGTGCAAGTCCTCTTCAGAAGTATCTTTAGAGTCCATATTTCTACCAAGTCTCTTCAAAGAAATCTAGACCTTTTCTATCAAGCTCCTCACAATTCTTCCAGAACCTTCCCCTTACCCATTTATAGAACAATTCCAGCATTATTCATATTTGCAAATTGCAGCACCCCACTTCTCTGTTACTAAAATGTTTCAGTTTGCTAAAGCTGACATTATGCAAAATACCAGATATGGATTGACTTTTCTCAATTCAATTTTGTTGAGATATAATTGCATAACATGCAAGCATTCAAAGTGTACAATCAGTTGTTCAAAGTATCATCATATAATTATGCTTTCATCACCAAAATCAAACTTAGAATATTTTCATTACTCCAAAAAGTAAAATAAAAACTAAAATAAAAAAGAACATCCAAAATATCCCATTCCCCTCCTCCCCCCATTGTTCATTTACTTTTTAAAATACAGTTTAATTGAGATATATTCACACACCCTATAGTCATACACACTGTACAATCACTTATTCACAGCACCATCATACAGTTGGGTATTCATCACCAGAATCAATTTTTGAAACTTTTCCTTACCCCAAAGTAAAAATAAAAGCAAAAGAGAAGTCATAACTTTTCCCATCCCCCTCCCCCATCCCACCCTATTCTTCATCTAATTTTTGTCCCCATTTTTTCCACTCATTTGTCCATACACTGGATAAAGGGAGTGTGAGCCACAAGGTTTTCACAGTCACACAGTCACACTATGCAATCTTCATAATTATACAATCATCTTCAAGAATCAAGGTCACTGGGTTGCAGTTTGACAGCTTTAGGCATTTCCCTCTAGCCATTATAAAACACTAAAGACTAAAAGGTGTTATCTATGTAGCAATAAGAATATCTTCCAGAGTGACCTCTCAACTCCATTTGAAAGCTCTCAGCCACTGGAACCTTACTTTGTTTCATCCCTCCTCCCCCTTTTGATCAAGAACACCAACTCAATCCCACAGGGCTGGGTCCAGGCTCATCTAGAGGAGTCATTTCCCACATTGCAGGGGGATTGACACCCCTGGGAGTCATGTCCCATGTCAGGGAGAGGGCAGTGAGTTCACCTGTCAAGTGGGCTTACTGAGAGAGGGGGCCAAATCTGAGCAACAAAGAGGCTTTCTGGGGGGGACTCCAAGGCACAATAAAAAGTGGGCTTAGCCTCTCCCTTGCAGCAACTACCCTCACAGGGGAAAGCCCCCTGATCAAGGGCTCAGCCCACCAAATTGGCAGTCTCAATATTTGCAGGATAATCAGCAATACTCTAGGTGGGGGAGTTGAACACTTCTGCATTTCCCCTGAGCTCCGCAGGGCCCTGCAAATACACTTATACTCTGTCCATATCACTCTGGGATGTATCTGGATTTCACTCCAGCCTATACAAACTCACCAAATCCCATTTCCCATTCAAAGCTCATTGCACCTATGGTGTTCAGAGAAACTGATTGTGCAAGTTAAATTGTCTAGTGTGCTACAGAAAATACAGATCCTGTACCAGACAAAGATCTCCTCCCTGGGTTTCATACATAAGTTGTAGTTTTAAAATGCAGTCAGTATCATCCTTTACCCTTGGGCCTGATTTGCCTTATTCCTAACCAGATCCTCTTCTTTCATATCTCTAATTGAAGTCTGAATTATTTTTCAGCTCTTTCAACAGTTGCTGTATGGGTTTATACTGACAATCATAGCTGCCAAGTTCTAGGTCTGAGTCTCATGTGTCACACAGATACCCAAGTTTCCAGATACCAACCAGGTTATACACAAATAGCTCAGCATCTCAGGATTTAGAGATAACCATTACAACTCTGGAAGAGATGTGACTGCTGTAGGAGCTTACAATCTAGGGATCCTTACAGTAAGAATTTTCCCAATAAGTTGTGTTCTAAAATTCAGTTATCCAAGTTTACACATTATAGTTAATCCATATTAGTGAGGCATTATAATGTTTGTCCTCTTGTTTCTGGTGTGCTTCACTCAGAATGTACTCAAGATACATTCACCTAGTTGTGTGTCTCACAGCTTCATTTCTTCTTGTAGCTCCTCAGTATCCTATTGTATGCATGCACTACAGTTCACCATTCTGTTCAACAGTCAATGTACTCTTAGGCCACCTCCATCTATTGCAAATAGTGAATACTGCCACCATATATACCAGTGCATAAATGTCCATTCATGTTCCTGCTCTCCAATCTTCCAAGTATACATCCCATACTGAAGTTGCAGGACCTTTAAACCCCCACATACCTAGCTTCTTGTGGGACCACTGTCCTCCAGATAGGCTACACCATTCTACTTCCTGACCAACAGTGAATACATACATCTAACTCTTCACATTCTCTCCAGCATACGTTTGCTTTTTCCCTGCAATTTTATAGGGATATATTCAAATACAATACAATCATCCACAGTGTACAATCATTTACAATATCATCATATGGTTGTGCATTTGTCACCACAATTGGCAATACACATATTCATTACTCAAAACAAGGGAATTGAAACAAAAGAATAATAAAAAGGGTAAAAGGAAAAGTAAAAATGAAATAAAATACAGACACAAAGGAAGAGGAAGAGGTGAAAAAAGTAAACCGACAAAAGAAAAAGAAAAAGAAAGACAAAACAGCAGCTAAAAAGCCACAAAAGAAAAGGTTAAAATAAAGTAAAATATCATAAAATATCAGACAACATCAATGACAAGAATCCCATACCCCTCCCTTATGCCCCTCTAATAGGCATTTAGCTTTGGTGTATTTCCTTTTTCACAATTAAAGAAAGCATATTGCAATTTTACTGTTAACTATAGACTCTAGTTTGCATTGTTTTTCCCCCAATACCACCCCCTTTTTAACACCTTGCAAAGTTGACATTCATTTGTTCTCCCTCATGCAAAAATATATTTGTACATTTTATCACAATCATTGATGACTCTAGGTTTCACTAAGCCACACAGTCCCAGTCTTTATCTTCTATCTTTCCCTCTGGTGTCCTACATGCCCCTAACCTTTCTCTTTCAACCATACTCACAGTCATCTGTGTTCAGTGTACTAATATTGCTGTGCTACCCTCTCCCAACATTGTGTTCCAAACCTCTCTCTCCTGTCTTTTCCTATCTCTCTTTAGTGCTCTCTTTAGCATTTCCTGTAGAGCAGGTATCTTGTTCACAAACTCTTATTGCCTGTTTGTCTGACAATATTTTAAACTCTCTCTCATATTTAAAGGACAGTTTTGCTGGATATAAAATTCTTGGTTGTTGGTTTTTCTCTTTCAGTATCTTAAATATATCATACCATTGCCTTCTTGCCTCCATGGTTTCTACTGAGAAATCTGAACATAGTCTTATTGATCTTCCCTTGTATGTGATGGATTACTTTCCTCTTGCTGCTTCCAGAATTCTCTCTTCATCTTTGACATTTGATAATATGATTAATAAGTGACTTGGGGTAAGTCTATTCAGATCTATTCTGTTTGGAGTTTGCTGAACTTCTTGGATCTGTAATTTTATGTCTTCAAATGGGATGGTAAATTTTCAGTGATTATTTCCTCCATTATTGCCTCTGCTGCTTTTCCCTTCTCTTCCCCTCTGGGACACTCATGACACATACATTTATGTGCTTCATGTTGTCACTCATTTCCCTGAGCCATCACTCATATCTCTCCATTCCTTTCCCCATCTGTTCTTTTGAGTGTGGGGTTTCAGATCTCCTGTTCTCCAGTTCATGAATCTTTTCTTCTGTCTCTTGAAATGTGCTACTGTATGTCACCATTGTGCCTCACCTTTTGTGTTGTGCTTCTAATTCCCATAAATTCTGCCAATTGTTTTCTCAAACTTTTGATTTCTTCTTTGTGTCAGCCCAATGTCTTTATATCCTTCATCGCTTTTGCCATTTCTTCCCCCTTGTTGAATTGATTTGGGAGTGATTTTTAATTGATTTAGGAGAATTGTTTTATTAATAATTAGCTGTTTCAATTACTGTATCTCAGTTGAAGTGCAAGTTTGTTCCTTTGACTGGGCATATCTTCATTTTTACTAGTGTGATTTTTTTTCCTAGGCACCTGATATCCTTGAATGTCTCCATCAGATTTTCCCAGACCAGAGGGGCTCAGGTCTCAGGAGGAGGATGTGTATTCAGAATTAGGTTTCCCTGAGAGTGGGTCCTAGAAGATTGACAGACTTTCCTGTGAGGCCTCGGACTCTGTGCTTTTCCTATCCAGCCCAGCAGGTTGCACTTGTCAACCTGCAGTTCCCCACCCATGTAAAGATGTGCAGTCCCTTTAATTCACGTTGGAACCTGACCTGCAGAGGGTGTGCAGAGTGTCAGAAGCCAAGCTTAAATTGTTTCCCTTTTGTTTGTTTGTTTCCCCCCAGGCCCTGAGGTCTGAATTCTCTGAGGGAGGGCAACCACTAGAGCTGGTCTCATACCCCTTTTCTTTGGGAATAGATGCCCCCAAGGGTGTTATCTTCTCCATTTGAATTCCTCCTTTGTCTTTCTGACTCTGTTAACTCCACAGTTGTCTGGGTCAGCAGGGAATTGAAGAAGCCTGAGGCTTTCTCTAATGAGCTGCTTAGAATGAGAGAAAAAATGGGAAAAGAACAAAAGCCCCTTTACAGAGTCAGTCCCCTGTCCTTCAGTTTTCATGGGACACCACCATCTTCCAGTATTCAGAAAAGTCTTTTTATTTATTTATTTATTTATTTATTTATTTATTTATTTATTTATTTTTACCCATCAGCCCTGCATCTTTCCTGCTGGAAGGAATCTGCTTCCCTTCCTGCTCTGTGCTTGTAGCTTGTATTCAGTAGTCCAAATGTGTTAATTAAAACTACAATTGGAGCTTGGTTGAGTTACTTTCCCTGCAAGCTGTATCTTTTTTTCACTTGGCAGTATTTAAGCTCAGACTGCCCTGTCTGAGGGGGGAGGGGCTTCATCTCTGGGTTTGCAGAGCTTTACTTATGATTCTGTGCTACAATCTCAGCCACTCCACTCATTCCAGGCTGGTGTACAATGTGTGTCCATTCATGGATGTCTCCCAACAGTTGCAGATTATTAACTAGTTGCTCCTGGTTGTTTACTAGTTGCTCTAGAGGACTAACTAAATTCCACCCCTCTCTTGGTCCCATCTTGCTCTGCCCCCCCCCCCCGGATTGACCTTTACAATGGGGTTTTATTTGTTCACAAACTTATAGTCCTAAGGTTATTGAAACTTTCCCAATTAAGACATAAATAAGATACCTTCTCTGAAGAAAGGCTGATGGCGTCTGCTGTTCCTCTGTCACCTGGAAAGGCTCATGGTCAGAGTCTGCTGGTATTTTCCTGGACTTACATTTCAGTTGCTGTGGTTTTCTCCAAAATATCTCTGGGCTTCTGCCTTAGCTTCTGTCTTAGCTTTTCCCTGGGAAAAAACTCTGAGTTGCATATCTTAGTTTCTCTGAACTCTCTCCAAAATTTCTCTGTCTTTGTCCTTTAATAGAGGACTCCAGTAAAGATGATTGAGACCCATTTTGAATTGGTGGCATCACTTCTTCATGGAAACAACCTAATCAAAATTTTCTACCCAACAATATGTCTGCCCCCACAAGATTGGATTAAAAGAATATGGCTTTTCTGGGGGTACATAATAGATTCACACCAGCACATGGAATCAAACAATATCTATTGTCATGTGTTCATCTCTTTACACCTCAAACCTGTGATTGCAGTTAGAAAAAGCATAAGTCTCATCAGATAGTAATTTAGTTATTTTGGGCTTTAAGCAATCTTCCATTCAAATATGAGCTTAAGACATACAATAGTTTAAAAGTAAAGGACACTCAAGACAAGAATTGAGTTGTTACACTTACTTACTAAAAGAGCACTTAAGGTAAAATGAACAGGTTTACAAAGTAATAATAAATTGATACATTACCAAGCCTGGGATCACCAGTTTCTCCAGTCAGAGCTAGATGTGACAGATGTTTTCCTTCCAGTCTATATTGTAGAGTACATAGAGAGCCTAATCTTAATCATTTGAATCATGCTCTATTTTTATGCTTTAACAAGCTATTGAATCTAAACTCAATCAGGGCAATTTTTGTCTAAGACTTCAACCTCAATCATCTGAGTCATATTCTATGTTTATGCTTAACAGGTTGTTGAATCTAAGCTCAAACTTTATGAGGATCAAAGAAGGATATTCACAACATTATCAGAGATTTGAACTTAACCTTGAATGTCTGTGATACTTTATTAGAGACTTACTAATTTAGTCATGACTCCTGTAAGAGCAATATAACACATTTTACTTATATTAAAACTAAAAATTAAAGTGAAACTACTTTATAACTAACTTATTAAGTATAGATTTTCTATTTCATTCTATAATTAGTCTACCCATTATATCATGTCTCTCACTAGCCCTTACATCATGTTGGTAAACATGTACTTGATCAAGACTATTCAACATTTTTACACTACTTATGACTCATTTATGATTGAATTAAAAGCTACAGCCCCATCCTGTTTTCTTTTTACACAGAGAACAAGTTGTTTACTTGTTATCTATATCTAAGAAAATCAGGAAGGGCTTTCTGCATTTCTGAAAATATTCACAGCTTTTAAGAGGCACTGCATGACTATCTTTTACTTCCCCTTTCTAGCTTGTGTCTGCTTAGCTTCTCCTTCAATTATGATAGTACAGTCTTCTAATATATGACTCAAAATATGTGAGTCATTTGTCCCAGTTATTACAGCAAGGCCTTTCCACTTTCTATCATTTGGAAATTGTACTTGAGTATTTTGGAGCAAATGTTCTGTTAAGTAAACTTCAATATCAGAAGGAATAACTGGCTCCTCACTATTAGAATAGAAGGCGTCAGGTGGTATATGAGAGCAACAAGACTCCACAGCTATCTGATCCCTAGATAGAGGGAAGGAGTCAGTGCATTCATTTACAGAATCCTCAGAAGTACTGCCCTGCAACACCCTCTCCCACTGAATACTTTGCATTCTCTCTATGTATTCTATTCCATCTATAAATTGATCCATATCTGGATCTCCTTGTTCTCCTATTCACATTCCATGAGGACTAATTAACATTGCTCTCTTGATTTCTTGCATTTTCAGAAAGTGGCCATACCTGTTGGTAGGATGTATTCTATCAGGGTCTGTAGCCCATTTGTTTAAGATAGAGAGTACTCTATCCATAGGTTCTAACATAGGTTTTAAAATTTAAAGCATATTTGGAGTATTCGCTTACTGGCTTATCTAATTCAGAGTGACCAAAATCCAAATAACATATAATTGCTTTCTCCCTCTTTTTAGGAGGTCCCAAAACTAGTGATTATAGTATACAATGAAACATTGTTTAGAATTACATTTAGATTTAAACTAACCAGCACAGCAAGTTGTGTTTTTACAGAAAAGAAAAATCAAAGTCCCATGTGGGGTCACAGACATTGTCACATCCCCAAGCCATGGATAGTAGAAGGCTGTTGAGATTGTCATCTTGGAAGATCTCCTCCATGGCGATGGATACAGCACCTTCTGTCTGACTGCATGGGTGTTCTGGCAGATCAGAATGCTCAATAGATGTGGTAGTTTGCTTGGTGGTCAAAACAGAGTTGTTGCCAGGACATATGGGTTCAACATCAGGTGCCAGTCATACTTGTTTGCAAAACTCTGTTCCTGGTTGGGTGTCCCCACATCTCCTAGAACACTTACTAGAAGGAATGGGTGATGGCAAGGCAAAGCATACATCATGACAATTTATTAAATGTCTCCTTAACCTTTGAATAACAACTTAGGTGCTATGTCCCAGTTTTAATGGAAGAAAACAGTCAGATGTTGGATCAGCATCATAAAACAGGTGCCTTCTATCCAGGAAATTTTCTTCACATATTTTACATATATATTTACGACCAAGCCTGTAAGTCTTAGTTACAATAAAAGCACTATTAAAATGATACATTAGGAGAGGTGGGGCAAGATGGTGGAGTGGTGAGGGGTAGGATTAAGTTA
Organism: Choloepus didactylus; assembly: GCF_015220235.1. Classification (NCBI taxonomy): domain Eukaryota; kingdom Metazoa; phylum Chordata; class Mammalia; order Pilosa; family Megalonychidae; genus Choloepus; species Choloepus didactylus. The sequence continues at coordinate 90,399,192 of NC_051334.1, read as the reverse complement.
CTCCTCCAGGGCAGTAGATAGAAAGCCAGGAACTCTGTGGACCAGACACCAGAGAGCAATCTGACTTTGGGCATACTTCATACAACACTCACTGTCTTAGTTTGCTAATGCTGGAGAATGCAAAACACCAGAGATGGATTGGCTTTTATAAAACGGGGATTTATTTCGCTACACAGTTACAGTCTTAAGGCCACAAAGCGTCCAAGGCAACACATCAGCAATCGTGTACCCTCACCGGAGGATGGCCAATGGCCTCCGGAAAACCTCTGTTAGCTATGAAGGCAGCTGGCATCTGCTCCAAAGCTCCGGCCTCAAAACGGCTTTCTCCCAGGACGTTCCTCTCTAGCAAGCTTGCTTCTCTTCAAAACATCACTCCCAGCTGCACTCTCTTCCCCCCCGAGTCAGCTCATTTATACAGCTCCACCGATAAGGGCCCACCCTGAATGGGCGGGGCCACGCCTCCATGGGAACATCTCATCAGAATCATTGCCCACAGCTGGGTGGGGCACATTCCAAGCAAATCCAACCATCACCAAAACTTCTGCCCCACACAAGACTACAAAGATAATGGCATCTGGGGGACACAATACACTCAAACTGGCACATTCCACCCCCTGGAACCCAAAATGACATTATCTTTCCAAATACAAAATATATTCATTCCATCACAATATCACAAAAACTTAAATCATTTCAGTAACAAAAGTTAAGTACAAAATCCCATCAAAATCAGTTTAGGCTTGGTCAGTTCTAAGGCATAATTCCCCTCTAGCTGTGGATTTGTGAACTTAGAACAAGTTATATGCTTCCAATATACAAAGGAGAGACATTCATAGGATAAACATTTCCATTGCCATAAGGAGAAACAGTAAGGAAAACAGGGTTAACAGAAGCAAAACAGTTCCTAAAACCCACAGGACAAACTCCATTAGATTTCAAAGTCTGAGAGTCATTTACAGAACAACGTTGCATCCTTGGGGCTTGAGAGAGCGGGAGCCTAACCCTTCCCAAGGGCCTTTTCGGCAGCCTGTTCCTCTCCAAACGCTTGGGTGAGTGCTCCAACATTTCCACACATTGGGGAGACCACCTTCTCGGCCCCACCCTCCTCAAACATCGGGGCAGCTCCCGGATTCCCTTCCATCTCCGGGTCACACGCTCAACCCCTTCAGAACAGTGTGGTGGCAGCCAGGCTCTCCCCAATTCCCTGGAAATGTGCTCCACCCTCTTTGGGACCTGAGGTGGCAAAACTCTTCCAGAGCATCGAGGCGGAAAGCCCACCCTCAACCTCCAGGGCAAACTCACCCTTTCCATGCATGTGGGCTGCTCTGCTCTCCCAGCCCTAAACCTCTTGACTCCAGACCTCAACCTCCATGGCTCTGTCTTTGAAGAGATTTTTCCTTTAATTTTTTCCTTGTCTGTCTCCTCCAGTCCAGACCGGCAATGGCTCCGTCTATAAAGATCTCGCAAAAATTCTGTTGGCTTTGCATGAAGCATGCAGGGGTCAAAGCCATCAGACAATAGGAGTTTCCACAAATCCTTCCTGCTTAACTCCTTATCCAATCTTGGCTTGTCCTCAGGTTGGGCTGTAGCTTCTGGGATTCTACCCACTGGAAGCCCGTAATTTTCCAAGCCATCAACTTCTGGTTTCTTTGAACCCAAGAGTTCAGTTCTAAGTTTCTCTCTCTCTGCTCGCATTTTACTATAAGCTGCAAGGAGAAGCCAGGATATGTCCTCCACACGTAGTCTGGAGATCTCCTCAGCTAAGTATTCCAAGTTGTTGCTTCCAGATTCTTCCTTCCATCTGACACCAGGACTCAATTTTGCCAAATTCTCTGCCACTTTAAAACAAGGATCGCCTTTCTTCCAGTTTACAACACATTCATCATTTCTGTTCAAGTCCTCATCAGAAGTATCTTTAGAGTCCATATTTCCACAAACAGTCTCTTTAAAGCAGTTTTGGCCTTTTCTGTCAAGCTCCTCACAACTCTTCCAGAAATTCCCCCTTATCCATTTAAAAAGCCGTTCCAACATGTTTGGTATTTGCAAACTCAGCAGCAAAAGCACCCCACTCTCGGTACCAAAATCTGTCTTAGTTTGCTAATGCTGGAGAATGCAAAACACCAGAGATGGATTGGCTTTTATAAAACGGGGATTTATTTCGCTACACAGTTACAGTCTTAAGGCCACAAAGCGTCCAAGGCAACACATCAGCAATCGTGTACCCTCACCGGAGGATGGCCAATGGCCTCCGGAAAACCTCTGTTAGCTATGAAGGCAGCTGGCATCTGCTCCAAAGCTCCGGCCTCAAAACGGCTTTCTCCCAGGATGTTCCTCTCTAGCAAGCTTGCTTCTCTTCAAAACATCACTCCCAGCTGCACTCTCTTCCCCCCCGAGTCAGCTCATTTATACAGCTCCACCGATAAGGGCCCACCCTGAATGGGCGGGGCCACGCCTCCATGGGAACATCTCATCAGAATCATTGCCCACAGCTGGGTGGGGCACATTCCAAGCAAATCCAACCATCACCAAAACTTCTGCCCCACACAAGACTACAAAGATAATGGCATCTGGGGGACACAATACACTCAAACTGGCACACTCACAAACATGTGGAACAGCTGTGATCAGTGAAATCTGTAAGTTCTCACAGCCACGGGACTTATGGCCCTCCCTGCCAGCCTCAGTCCTGTGGGAGAAGGGGCCATCAGTCCTGGGAATGAGGAGGGAGAAATGCAGCTGTGGCTCTTATTGAAAACTCAGACTGCTGATCCAAACTCCAAACATAGATAGACCGAGACCACACACCGGGGAATCCAGGAGCAGTCAGCCCAGCAGAGAGGAGATAGAGATAGCAAAAAGAGCAAAAAAAAAAAAAAAAAAAAAAAACCCAAAAATAAATACAGAGACTTTTTGGAGTTCTGGTGAACATAGAATGGAGAAGGGTAGGTCTCAGAGTCAGGCTCATATGCAAATCCAGAGGGCAAGTTTCCTTATCTGAAGAGCTGGTTTCTCTGCTTTCTTGATTGTTCCTTAATGGCTATAATCTCCTTGTCTCTTAGCATTTCAAATAGTCCATTAGATCTGCAAGGAGGGCCCTTCTTTTTTTTATCTTTTTTTCTATTTCGAAAACAGTTACTCTAATAAGCCCATTACAGAAAACCTCAAAGACTTTCAATTTGAGCCCAGACAAGAGAAGAGCTAGGAGAGCTCTGAGACACAAGGCAATAAGTCCAGTGGCTGAGAAAATTCACTAAACACCACAAATTCCCAAGAAAAGGGGGGCATCCCCTTACAGACATCTTCCTGGTGGGCTGGGAACACTCCTGCCTGGCACCAGCACCACAGCCAAGAGCTGCTGCAAACAACCCAGTGTGATGGGAAGTGTTTCCAACAACACACACACACACCACAAAATTGGGCATGGACAATAGCCTTTCCTGCACCCTCAGCTAATTGGCCCAGAGCTGGGAAGTTGGAGCTGTGTGGAAATGGGGAAATTAACACACCCCATTCAGCCATCCTTTCAGTAGACTGGGCATGCCCCTACACAGTCTTGCAGCCAAGAACCTCCCTTGGGGGATGGCACTCCCCTGGGATGTAGCACAGTCATCCCTCAGGAGAGGACCTAGGAGTGTGTGGCTTGGAAGAGGGACCCACTCACAAGTCTCAGGGACCATATGCCAATACCAAGGACTTGTGGGCAAGCAGCAGAGAAAACCTGTGGCAAGACTGGACTGAAGGATTAGACTAATGCAACAATTTTAAATCTATAGGAAAACATGGGAGATTTGATTATTGAAGCTGCCCCCATTTCCTAACCACTGAGAAACATGCACCATATGCAGGGTGGGCAACACCAACTACACACACAAGCTTGGTGAACCAATTGGATCCCACAAGACTCACACCCCATTCACCACAAAGACAAAGGAGGGGGAGAACTGGCTTGAGGGGAATAGGTGGCTCGTGGATGCCACCTGCTGTTTAGTTAGAGAAAGTGTACTCCACAAAGCTATAGATCTGACAAATTAGAGATAAGGGTTTGAATCAGTCTACATATCCTAAAAGAACCTATCAAGTTAAGCAAATGCCAAGAGGCCAAAAACAACAGAAAAATTTTAAAGCATATGAGAAAACCAGACAATATGGTTAACCCAAGCCCAAACACCCAAATCAAAAGATCAGAGGAGTCACAGTACTTGGAGCAATTAATCAAAGAACTAAAGATGAACAATGAGAGCATAGCACAGGATATAAAGGACATGAAGAAGACCTGAGAGAGCATAAAGAAGAAAATGCAAGAGTAAATTAACAAAACAGACGATCTCATGGAAATAAAAGAAACTGTTGGCCAAGTTAAAAAGATTCTGGATACTCATAGTACAGGACTAGAGGAAGCTGAACAGCAAATCAGTGACCTAGAGGGTGACAGAACAGAAAATGAAAGAACAAAAGAAAGAATGGGGAAAAAATTGAAAAAATTTAAATGGGCCTCAGGGATAAAATATCCAAATATAAGACTCATTGGTGTTCCAGAAGGGGAAGAGAAGGTAAAGGTCTAGGAAGAGTGTTCAAAGAAATTGTTGGGGAAAACTTCCCAAATCTTCTAAACACCATAAATACACAAATCATAAATGCCCAGCAAACTCCAAATAGAATAAATCCAAATAAAACCACTCCAAGACATATTCTGATCAGACTGTCAAATACAGAAGAGAAGGAGCAAGTTCTGACAGCAGCAAGAGAAAAGCAATTCAACACATACAAAGGAAACAGCATAAGACTAAGTAGTGACTACTCAGCAGCCACCATGGAGGCATGCATATGGCATGATATATTTAAAATTCTGAGAGAGAAAAATTTCCAACCAAGAATTCTTTATCCAGCAAAACTCTCATTTAAATTTGAGAGAGAGATTAAATTTTTCACAGACAAACAAATGCTGAGAGAATTTGCTAACAAGAGACCTCCCTTACCTGAGATGCTAAAGGGAGCTCTACCAACAGAGAAACAAAGAAAGGCGAGAGAGAGATGGTGAAAGGTTCAGTAAAAATGAGATTCAGTATGGGTACTTTAAAAGATATTAAGACAGAGAGGGAAAAAGTATATCTGAGAAACAAAACCAAAGGATAAGATGGCTGATTCAAGAAATGCCTTCACAGTAATAATGATGAATGTAAATGGATTAAACACCCCAATAAAAAGATATAGATTGGCAGAATGTATCAAAAAAAATGAACCATCAAAATTTTGCATACAAGAGACTCATTGTATACACAGGGAAACAAAGAAATTGAAACTGAAAGAATGAAAAAAATATTTCATGCAAGCTACAGCCAAAAGAAAGCAGGAGTAGCAATATTAATCTCAGATAAAATAGACTTTAAATGCAAGAATGTTATGAGAGAAAAAGAAGGCCACTACATACTATTAAAAGGGGCAACTCAACAAGAAAAAATAACAATCATAAATGTTTATGCACCCAATCAAGTTGCAACAAAATTACATGAGACAAACACTGGCAAAACTAAAGGAAGCAATTGATGTTTCCACAATAATTGTGGGAGACTTCAACACAGCACTCTCTCCTATAGATAGATCAACCAGACAGAAGACCAATAAGGAAACTGAAAACCTAAAGACTCTGATAAATGAATTGGATTTAACAGACATATATAGAACATTACATCCCAAATCACCAGGATACACTTCTTCTCTAGTGCTCATGGAATTTTCTCCAGAATAGATCATATGCTGGGACAAAAAACAAGCCTCAATAAATTTAAAAAATTTGAAATTATTCAAAGCACATTCTCTGACCACAATGGAATACAATTAGAAGTTAATAACCATCAGAGACTTAGAAAATTTGCAAATACCTGGAGGTTAAACAACAGACTCCTAAACAATCAGAGGGTTAAAGAAGAAATAGCAAGAGAAATTGTTATGTATAGAGAGAGGAATGAAAATGAGAACACAACATACCAAAACCTATGGGATGCAGCAAAAGTGGAAATGAGGGGGAAATTTATAGCACTAAATGCATACATTAAAAAGGAAGAAAGAGCTAAAATCAAAGAACTAATGGATCAACTGAAGAAGCTAGAAAATGAAAAGTAAACCAATCCTAAACCAAGAAGAAGAAAAGAAATAAGAAGGATTAAAGCAGAAATAAATGACATACAGAACAAAAACACAATAGAGAGAATAAATAACACTGAAGTTGATTCTTTGAGAAGATCAACAAGATGGACAAGCCCCTAGCTAGACTGACAAAATCTAAGAGGGAAGACCCGTATAAACAAAATAATGAATGAGAAAGGTGACATTATTGTGGATCCTGAAGAAATTTAAAAAATTATAAGAGGATATTATGAACAACTATATGCCAACAAAATGGATAATGTAGAGGAAATGGACAAATTCCCTGAAACATATGAGCAACCTAGACCGACAAGAGAAGAATTAGAAGACCTCAACCAAGAAATCACAATCAAAGAGATCCAATCAGTCATGAAAAAGCCTCCCACATATATACACATGATGGAATACTACACGGCAGTAAGAAGGAACGATGTTGTGAAACATATGACAACATAGATGAACCTTGAAGACATAATGCTGAGCAAAATAAGCCAGACACAAAAAGAGAAATATTATATGCTACCATCAATGTGAACTTTGAGAAATGTAAAACAAATGGTTTATAATGTAGAATGTAGGGGAACTAGCAATAGAGAGTAATTAAGGAAGGGGGAACAATAATCCAAGAAGAACAGATAAGCTATCGTGGGGAAATTTAACGTTCTGGGAATGCCCAGGAATGACTATGGTCTGTTAATTTCTGATGGATATAGTAGGAACAAGTTCACAGAAATGTTGCTATATTAGGTTACTTTCTTGGGGTAGAGTAGGAACATGTTGGAAGTAAAGTAGCTAGCTTAGGTTAGTTGTCTTTTTCTTACTCCCTTGTTATGGTCTCTTTGAAATGTTCTTTTATTGTATGCTTTTTTTTTTGGATTATTTATTTTTTTTATTTTTCATACAGTTGATTTAAAAAAAAAGTTGAAAAAAAAAACAAGGAAAAAATATGCAGAGCCCCCTTGAGGAGCTGGTGGAGAATGCAGGGATATTGGCTTGCCCCACTGCGATGGTTGCTAACATGCCCACAGACATAGGGAACTGGTGGTTTGATGGGTTGAGCCCTCTACCACAGGATTTGCCCTTGGGAAGACTGTTGCTGCAAAGGAGAGGCTATGCCTCCCTATAATTGTGCCTAAGAGCCTCCTCCTGAATGCCTCTTTGTTGCTCAGATGTGGCCCTCTCTCTCTAGCTAAGCCAATTTGGTAGCTGAAATCACTGCCCTCCTCTCTACATGGGATCTGACACCCAGGGGAGTGACTCTCCCTGGCAATATGGAATATGACTCCTGCGGAGGAATCTAGACATGGCATCATGGGATGGAGAACATCTTGACCAAAAGGGGGATGTGAAAGGAAATGAAATAAGCTTCTATGGCAGAGAGATTCCAAAAGGAACTGTGAGGTCACTCTGGTGAGCACTCTTATGAACAATATAGACAACAATTTTTAGGTTCTAATGAATTGGAATAGTTAGCAGTAAATACCTGAAACTATCAAACTACAACCAGACCCCATGAATCTTGAAGACTATTGTATAAAAATGTAGCTTATGAGGGGTGACAATGTGATTGGGAAATCCATATGGACCACACCCCCCTTTGTCTAGTTTACGGATGGATGAGTAGAAAAATGGGGGGAAAAAGGCACCCAGTGTCCTTTTTTACTTTAATTGTTCTTTTTAACTTTAATTTTTACTCTTATTATTTTTGTGTGTGTGGTAATGAAAATGTCAAAAATTCATTTTGGTGATGAATGCAGAACTATATAATGGTACTGTAAACAATTGAATGTATGCTTTGTTTTGTATAACTGCATTGTATGTGAATATATCTCAATAAAAATGGATTAAAAAAATAAAATAAAATGATACATTAGTTTCCTGACAGTACAAGGAGTATACGAAGTTATAGAGCAGATTGAAGTTTCCACTTACATTTTCCTTTATCAAGGTCTTGTAGTAAGGTTTTATGAAGATGCTGTAAAACAGCAGAATTTCCTTGTCCCACTCCACTGCTTCTTTTCCTGAGAAGTTGGAAGCCATATTAGAATCCTGAAAATCAATACTATGAGTATAATAATTATTAGGATGACTATTGGCTTAACATAAGTTAAAATATCATTTATCCCACCAAAGTTGCCTTTGGTAGCACTACTCACAAAATTGGCTATTGTTTTAGCAGCTGAGGCAGCAGCAGGCCAGATGTCCTCAAGTGCTTCTCCTAGTTGTCTAATCCACTCTGGCATGTCTCTTCATGTAAATCCAGTCTAAGAAGGTCAGCTTTTATATCTGCTATTTGTTCCTCAATGCTAGCCCACATATCAGTGACCTTGACTCCAATCTCCTTCAGCTTAGCTAAAATCCCAATAAAGTGTAGTAATCTCAGCTGTATTTTTGGTATTTGATAGTTACCCCAAACCACAGTTTGCTCTTTAGGTAAGGGTTTCTTTAACATTCTCCCAAAGCATGTTACTGTGTCATTAATGGTGACAAATGAGAATTGAAATGGAGGTCTATTACAGTCTATAGTATCTGACATAGTTACAAAACTGCCATTCTTTAAAGAAAGAAATTCTAAGTAAGGAGATAAAAACTGTCTTTCCAGTTACTGGACATTTACTCCCAGCTTTATTGCCACAGGGTTGATGCAGAATAACTTCTTCACAAATAAGATAATCACTTTCTTCATATCTTCTAGGTTCAAGGTAATATGGTTCAGTACATTCTTGACTACTATGGGTATAAGGTTGATGTATCTTTATTAAAGTGAGTTGAGTTCCTGTTCTTACTAGGTGTCCAATGTTTAATACTTGCCAATTAGTGTAGTATATTCTGCTAGTTAGAATTTTTTTAATAATAAATCCTCGTTTCCTAGATACTTTTGATTGGAGATCATTTGAGGGAGATGAATAGGTTTTATTTATATCATATATAGTGCTACATGCTGTTCTCTTAAATATTTGCATGCCATGTTGAGGAATACTAAGACATTTATTAATTCATTTTCCTTTTATTATTTTCCAGTCAATTCTCCCTTCTATGGAGAGTAATCTAAAATTTTGCATATAAGACTGTATCAACATAGCTGTAGCCAATTCATCTATGTGCTGAGTGTCCTCTATTGTGTCTCCCATAAGGAACATCACATTATCTTTGAACATATGAAACCCATCAGCCAACCTATGATCATTTAAGTTGGAAAGTTTAGGTATTTTTACTACTGAATTACTCATCATAAGGCTTACTTTTTGAAGTTTTTGAGTGTTAGTGAGGCTTCTTCATCTCCATTTCTAGGGACAAGGATTTACTTCTTTTTGATTACCCTTAATTTGTATATTAGACATACTGACTTCCTTAACCAGTCCCCATATCTTCAGTTGGAAGTTCCTTGATATTGATATTATTCTCTATTTGAGTTATAAAGAGTTAACTCAATGAGCCAACCATATTCTCTACATGAGGTTCTTGAGCTTCCATCATACATTTATTGTATGTGATTATATCCTATATTTAGGCTCTACAATTTTCTTTTCCTCTTTACATATTGGTATAGGTCACATTTTTGATTATGCCAATTGTCCCCAATTCTGTCTAATTTTGGAGACAGTCCATTTTGGATAATAAAGGCAGAATTTTCCTGGGGAAGACTGTGATTCATATTTCCATTTGACTTGTTCCTCTTGTATATTGCTTGAGTCAGGAAATTGTCTCCAAATTTGACATGTATAAGGATGAATAGTCTTAGCTTTAGTAAAGTTAACACAGTCAGGTAATACACTGCTGATATTCTTTTTAAAATGTCCACAATCTCCTTCCTATAAACAGTAAGCAGTTTATATGGCATTTAGGAAGTAAATTAACTCTGGATGATTACAGAATTAAGTAAAGTGGGAGTCTTGAATTACCTGTCTGAAGATTTTCCATTAGAACTATTCATCTTTTTCCACTCTGAATGCAGGGCATAATCTTTCAATAGGCCAGTTATATCATTTTTAATCACTGGAAATAATTTTTTATTTAAAACTGGTTCTTGTTCAACCATAGTTCTAGCAGCCTGCCACAAACTATCATACATATTGGTGGAACAAAAGATAGAATATTTATACGTAACATTGCCTCCAGGTTTACTATATGCACCAGTATGGGCATAATTTTGGATGGCAATGGTCCAATTTCTTGGTCTCATTATCTGTGGTTGAATTTAATACTTCCAGGCATTAAGTCTGGTTGTATCAGGGATGCCACTATATTGTGATTGACATATGAGGCAATGATCTTGGATAATTTCAAGAAAGGGCCAAGTTCTCTCTGAGCCATAATCTACTAAATAACAATGTCCATATTCTTGAAAACACCTTTTCTATTGATTGTTCCTTAGTGTATGTCTTATCTAGATGTAGAGTAAAAGGCAAGACAATCTCTTATAATTGGGCAAATTTGTCATCAATTAACTGAGTAAAAATTTTTTGTCCCTGAGTTGTATATATCTGATTATCTTGTGCCAAAATAGAGGTATCTATCAAGATGATTTGTGTGATACCACAAGTTCATTTTTTGTGAATTATAGGCTTAGGTAATGGTTCCCAAAACATACCTTGTTGAAGACAGTATATTTTAAAATTAACATTTTTAGGCACACGACGGATAGCTCATCATTCTCAGTGATGTGGGAGATCAACAAGAGTAATTGTCATGGGTGTGACATCCATTAAATTCTGAGAGATTATCAGGCCAGGATGATGTGTATCATTTTCCATTGCAATCTACAGACTGCTGATAAAATAAATCCTAGGATAAGTCCAATAACTATTAGTCCAAATAGAAACCAACAAAGTACTTATGTAGAAGTGGCACACAAGGTATACAAAATATACCTAAACCTCATCTGTGCAATGGGTTTCAATATTTCTTCATTTTCCCATACTTGATCTTTAGGCCAATATTGGGATATTTCCTCATAAAGAATTCCATACTTTTTGCCCTATTCCATATCATCCCTTCCTAAAGGTTGATGGTTGGTGTATAACTTTCCATAATGAGGAGTGGGCTTCAAATTATCAACACTAACCTTTTGTTGTTGGCCAAGAAGGTCCAAGATCTCAACAGCATGATTAAATACTGTAAGAATTTTAGTAGGCATTTTCCATTGTGGATGAAGAGGAATATACTTCTTTACCCTATCCTGGATGAATTGGCCAATGAAAGGGTTCCAACCAAGAGTGGATGTGGATGATGTAGCAGGTGTAAGTCTCCTCCCTATAGTAAGATAATTGTTCTTCTCTGGACAAATTAGAATCATCCATACTTGAAAAAGACAAATTAGAATCAACACCAAATTTTGACTTATAAGGCATTTTATGAGTTCATGAGAAATGTATATTATTGACAGAAGTTGAACAAAAGGGATAAGTGGATACCACCTTTCAGGCCATCCAGACAACAGCTTAGATAAGACTCATTTTATTTTACCATTTTTCCTTTCTACCTTTCCACTACTTTGGGAATGGTAGGTTATAATATATTCCAACTGTATACCTCGGTCCTTAGCCCATTGTCACAAGGTAGCAGAAAAGAATGCTAATCCTTGAATGGAGTGCAGCATCTTAGAAATTGCAGCATTGGATAAAATGTTGAGAGCTTTAACTGTTGCATTAGCATTTTGGGCCTTAGTTGGGAATAACCAACAATACCCCATTACAGCATCAACAACAAGAACATGTTCATAACTATGAGATGATGGTAAAGGGCTGATATAATCCATGTAAAATTTTTTTAAAGTTTTGTCAGGATGAATAATTGTTTTTAGAGAGGAGGAGTTTGAGAGGAAGCATTAGTTGCATGGCATTCCTCAAAATTAGCAACATGCTTAACAGTTTTCAACACATTAGGCCACCAATATTTATTATTTAACTTAATTAAAGTGACATCTCATCCTCCATGAATTGTCCCAAGTGTATTATGGGCCATTTGGGTTAATTTTTCATGTTCCATTACCAGAGGAATGATCCTTTTCCCTTGATCACATTCAATAATAACATGGCCATTTTCCAAAACATACATATATTTTATGGGATACCCCTTAGGGTTAGAACTGTTCTAGCTCCTTCTTCAGGCTTGGTATTCCTTTTAAGTATTCCTACCATATGGCTTCTTTGTACAGCCAACTGGTCTGCTAAAAGGTCACCCTTATTATCAATAGAAGAACCTTGTTTCTGGTGCCCTGGCTCATGTACCACTTGGGTACTGGGCTTACTTTGCTTAAAATTAACAATAACTTTGCATTTACTTGTATGTTGCAGGGTTTTTTTTCCTATTGTTAACAAACCCATTGGATGTCCAAACATCTAATTCTTCATTAAAGCTTTTGGATAAATAAATACATGCTCTCTGTAACAATCAAAATTGGCCCTCTGTCAATCATAGTTTCTTTGACAGCAAATTCTAGGGTAGTTACTTCACAATATTGTGAAGTATGGTCCCCCAAAGGAAATCTCAACTGTTTAATAATGGAAAAATTAGAGTCAAATTTACTTTTAACTATTCCCATACCAGCAGAATGTTTATTCTGAGTATTAAGATTTTTAATAGCTGACCCATCAGTTTAATATACTGTTGTATATGAAGTTAAATCATATTTTGGGAGTATCTGTATCATATCATCTATCAAGGGGTTGTGGTAAATTCTGGATATCTGAAAATGTAGGGTCATGGAGAAATACTAGTTGAGGATTTTCAAAATGTGTCATCCACATGACCCATCAGGAATATAAATCTTTTCCTTCTGACAATAGTGTTTTCTGAATGCATGTGGGTGAGGCTAATGGTAAATAAATATGTAATTGTGCAACTTGGGCCATGTCCAGACCCTTAATTATTACCTTATGCATTGTCATAAGTAACGTTTCAGTAGACTTAAACTTTATTGCAGCAGGGGTAAATATAAAGTTAACATATTGAATGGGTTTTTTTTTTGCCACATTCATTATACATTTGAATATATCCCACTGTTGGTGAACTATGAAGTTTAATTATTAACAGTTTCTGAATATCTCTGTTTTCTAAGTAAGTGGCATCATTCAATTATTTTTATTTTTCTTGTAATGCCATTCTTTCTTTCTCTGTCCACTGAATGTGTTGTTCCTCTGCCCTATTAACAACCAGATACAAAGGTTTAGCTAATTCAGCAAAATCTGTGATGAAATTGTGACCAAAGTTCAAAAACCCCAATATACTTTGTAATTGTTTCAAAGTTTTGGGAGCTGAGATACTTAGAAGTTTTTCTTTAAATTACGTGGTTAAGCCATGACCTTCCTTAGTAATAGAGAAACCAAGAAATGTAACTTCCTCTTTTCCTATCTCTGATTTCTTTAAGGAAATGATATACCAACTCTCTGATAATATCTTAAATATTTGTTCTAATGTAAATAGATGTTGTTCTGTTAGATTGGAGAGATATATATCATTGACATAGACCTCTACACCTGGTATTTCTTTTAATATGTTGACTACATCAGTAGGGAGTAATGCTGGACTGTTAATGAATCCTTGAGGTAACCTTGTCCATAAGAATTGTTCACCTTCCCATGTGAATGCTGTTAGCCAGTAACTTTCATTTGTAATGAGATGTGCCCAGAATCCATTTGACAAGTCCTGCATAGTTTTATATCATTATCTCTGCATTTGTGTTAATATCCCTGTTGAATGTTGGTTTTGAACTGCTCTCAGTGGAATGACTTTAACTGCCTTATAGTCTAAAACTCTCCGCCAAGATCCATCATGTTTAGGAACTAGATAGATGGGGGTATTCATAGAAATATTTTGGTGGATTAACACTCCCTGTTTTGTTAAATCATTTATCACAGTTTGTATGGCAGGTTTTGCCTTGTAATTTATGTGATACTTCTTCTGTGGTTTTGATGCAGCAGTTCCTGTTGCAATATGATGAGGAGGAATTTTTCTATGACCAACTTGGTTTTCCCACTTTTGCTGCAAGGAATCATACTTATGTAAAAGAAACTAGTTTGTTCTTCCCTTGTTCAGAAATGTTAGAACACTTGATAATATTATTTATGCATTCCTCAAGTGGTAATTTAATAGTAAGTTCTACTTCCTGACTTAGTGGCCTGATCCAATGCAATATCTTAGCAGCTTTAAAGCATAATCCAATTCTATTGGGGTGACTTGCCCTATAATTTTATGTTCATCCAATGTAAAGGTTAAATAGTGCATAGGTATTCTTTGCTTACCATGGTTTGTTTTTGTTCATAATCTATCAGGTTGTCATCATTTATTTATTTATTTATTTTTTTGGAAAAAAGGAAACCTCTGCCACTGAGTCATAATGTCTGTTAAATATTTTGCCCCTGTGTTGAACCTGAAGTTTCATTATGAGATAAAGTAGGAGAGGAAGATGAGTGCACTTGTTGCATGAAGTGCACAGACCTATTATATCCTCCTAATTTTGGGGCTGTGGATTACTCTGGGTTCCTTTCTTTCTCACTTGATCTTGTGATTGTTGTTGGTCTTGACATTCTCATTGTCTATAGGAATTTGGAGAGTCTCCCTCAGGCCTATCAAGCCATTAAGGATGATTCACATTGGGTCTCGGATTATAGCATCTCAGTTGTCTAGGAGGATCTTCTCCATGATTCTGAGGTTGTTGGTGTTTTTGGCCTTGCAATCCTTGATACTGTTTTCCTCTATTACTTCCAAATTTCCCTCTATTCCTAGGAATAGAGGGTGATTGTGGATATTGCAGAGGATGTTGGGATGGATGAGAGGATCTTAATGCTACTCCTCAATTTTGATTTCCTGTTCATTCTTGTCTTCTTCCATAGACTCCCTGTTGATTAGAATGTTGCTGAGATCCTGATGGAGGTTGCATGGGTTGTCCAAGAATATTGAGTCCAAGGGCTTGATATACTTCAGTGACAATTTCAGGAAAAGCATTTGCTCTAGCATTATTGTCTGAAAGTACATCTGATTGAGCTTGAACAGCAACTATTGCTGCTTGTCTTGGAAGCAATGGTCAAACTATACCACTAACTAGAGCATGGCCATAATTAGAGAACATCCCCATAGTAAAAGCCAGTATAACACTATCAGAATTGGCAACATCCTTCAATATAGTGGACAAATGAGGAAACACAAGGGTTCCATGAGCTGTTTAACAGCAGCTATGGTGCTATTCCAGCCCTGTGCTTCTTGGTCTGTGACATGCAATGTGGCATGTGAAGCTAATAAAACATTAACAGCCCATCTTCACATAGGTCCACTATAATGGGCATTACACCTTCTATAGCTTGTACATTTCATCCAAACCACAATGCTATGGCCCATGGGTAATTAGGTGTAGCTCCTACAACTTGAAAATGATACACAGACAAGTCTAATGCTCCAGGTTGTGATTGTACAATAACCTGTGGCTGGAGGGGAGGCTGTGGTTGAAGTTCCCCCATAGATTGCCATTGTTGAAACCTATTTATTATTTCTCTTATAATTGCTACCTCTTCTTGTATCTGCTGGTTATTTAGTAGTGCCAATTCAGCCATTGTTATGAGCAGGAAATTATAGCTTAGATCATTCCATGACAGCCAATGACCAGTATATCATGGTTCATGTCTATATATTCCAATTAGAAATTGTACATCCCCTAGTCTGGCCATTAAATGTGCACAAGAAACATTCAATAGATTATCTGTAGTTAAATCAATGGGTCCAAGTGCAGGTGTATAGTATGGTTGTGGTAGCAGCTGTCCATTTCCATCCTGAAGATCAATTTGAATCCTAGCATACATACTGCCTACTCCCTCTGTCCCTGCATCAATTCTTACAGTACCAAGTTGTGGAATTGCCAGATTGTAGGGCAACTCAATATTAAATTTCCTGAGGAACTGCCAAACTGTCTTCCACAGTGGCTGTACCATTATACATTTCCACCAACAATAAATAAGTGTTACAATTTCTCTACATCATTTCCAACATTTGCAGTTTCCTGTGTGTCTAATGGCAGCCAATCTTATGGGCATGGTGTGATATCTCATTGTGCTTTTGAGTTGCACTTCCCAAATAGCTATTGAAAATGAACATATTTTCATGTGCATTTAGCCATTTGAATTTCCTCTTCAGAAAAATGTCTATTAATATCTCTTGCCCATTTTGTATTTGGTTGTTTGGCCTTCTGTTGTTGAGTTGTAGGATTTCTTTATATATGCTGGATATCAAACGCTTATCAGATATATGGTTTCAAAATATTTTCTGCTATTGGTTTAGCTGATTCTTCACCTTTTTGACAAAGTCCTTTGAGGCACAGAAGCATTTGATTTTGAGGAGTTCCCATTTATCTATTTTCCTTCATTGCTTTTGATTTGGGTGTAAAGTCTAAGAAGCTACCTTCTATTACTAGGTCTTGAAGATATTTCCTTATATTTTCCTCTAGGAGTTTTAATGTATTGGCTCTTAGATTTAGGTCTGTGATGCACTTTTAGCCAATTTTTGCATATTGTGTGAGGTGGGGGTTCTCTTTCATTACTTTGGATATGGAAATCCAGTTCTACCGGCCCCATTGGTTGAAGAGATTATTCTATACCAGTTCAGTGGATTTGGGGGCCATTTGAAAAATCAATTGAACATAGATTGTGGGGTCTATTTGTGACCTCTCAATTCAATTCCATTGATCAACATGTCTATCTTTGTGTCAGTGCTGTGCTATCTTGACCAACGAAGCTTTATAGTAAGTTTAAAGTCAGGAAGTGTAAGTTCTCCAACTTTTCTCTTTTATAGGATGTTTTGACAGTTTGAGGCCCCTTTCCCTTCCAAATAAATTTGATAACTAGCTTTTCCAAGTCTTCAGATTAGACTGTTGGAATTTTGATTGGTATTGCATTGAATGTGCAGATCAATTTGGATAGATTGACATCTCAATGACATTTATCCTTCCTATCCATGAACATGGAGTATCTTTCTGCCTATTTAGGTTTTTTTTATTTTGTTTAGCAAAGTTTTGTAGTTTTCTTTGTAGAGGTACTTTAAAGTCTTGGTAAAATTTATTGCTAGATACTTGATTCTTTTAGATGATGTTGTGAATGGGATTTTTGTCATTATTGCCTCCTCAGATCATTACTAGTGTCTAGGAACATTACTGATTTTTGTGCATTAATCTTGTATCCAGTCACTTTGCTGAATTGTTTTATTAGCTCAAGAAGCTTTGTCATAGATTTCTCAGGATTTTCTAAATATTGGATCATGTCATCAACAAATAATGAAAGTTTTTCTTCTTCTTTTCTGATTTGGATGCCTTTTATTTCTTTTCCTTGCTTAATTGCTCTGGCTAGAACTTCTAGCACAATGTTGAATAATAGTGGTGACAGTGGCCATCCTTGTCTCATTCCTGATCTTAGGGGGATGACTTTCAGTCTCTCACCATTGAGTATGTTTTTGGCTGTTGGTTTTTAATATATGCCCTTTATCAATCATATTGAGGAAGTTTCCATAAATTTATTCCTACTGAAATGTTTTTACCAGAAAAAGATGCTGAATTTTGTCAAATGATTTTTCAGCATCAATGGAGATGCTCATGCAATTTTTCCCTTTTGATTTGTTAATGTGTTGTATTATGTTGATTGATTTTCCTGTGTTGAACCACCCTTGCATGCCTGGAATGAATCCCACTTGGTTGTGGTCTATACTTCCTTTAATATGCCTTTGGATTCAATTTGCAGGTAGTTTGTTGAGAATTCTTGCATCTATATTGATTAGGGAGATGGGCCTGTAGGTTTTCTTTCATATAGTATCTTTATCTGGTTTGGTATTAGAGTGATGCTAGCTTCATAGAATGAATTAGGTAGTGTTCCTTTTTCTTGAAATTTTTGGAAGTATTTGAGCAGGAATGGCATTGTTCTTTTTGGAATATTTGGTAAGATTCCCATGTGAAGACATCTGGCCCTCGGTTTTTCTTGGAAGGAAGGTTTATGATGACTGATTGGATCACTTTACTTGTAATTGGTTTGTTGAGGTCTTACATTTCTTCTTGAGTCAGTCTAGGTTTTTCATGTATTTCCAAGAAATTGTCCATTTCTTCTAAGTTGTCTAGTTTCTTGGCATGTTCACAGTATCCTCCTATGATTTTTAAAATTTCTTCAGGATCCATGGTGATGACTCCCTCTCATTTCTGATTTTACTTGTTTGCTTCTCATTTTTGACATTGTCAGTCTAGCTAACGTTTTGTCAATCTAGTTGATCTCCTCAAAGAACCAACTTTTGGTTTTATTGATTCTCTCTATTGATTTTTTTTCTCCAGTTCATTTATTTCTGATTCAATCCTTGTTATTTGTTTTCTTCTACTTCATTTAGGGTTAGTTTTCTGTTCATTCTCTAGCTTCTTTAGTTGTTCAATTAGGTCTTTGATTTCAGTTCTTACTTCCTTTTTAATGTATGCATTTAGAGCTATAAATTTCCCTCTCAGCACCACCTTCACTGCATCCCATATGTTTTGACATGTTGTAGTCTCATTTTCATTCATCTCCAGATGATTATGGATTTCCCTTCCAATTTCTTTTTTGACACACTGATTGTTTAAGAGTGTGCCATTTAATTTCCATATATTTGTGAAAGATCTTGTTCTTTGGTGTTTTTTTATTTCCAGCTTCATTCCACTATGGTCAGAGAAAGTGATTTGAATAATTTCAAGCTTTTTAAATTTATTGAGACCTTTTTTGCTCCAACATATGATATATCCTGGAGAATATTCCATGAGCACTAGAGAAGAATGTATATCCTTGTGTTTTGGGGATGCAAGGATCAATATATCTGTTAGGTCTAATTCATTTATCACATTGTTTAGGTTCTATATTTCCTTATTGATCTTCTATCTGGTTATTCTGTCTATAGAAGCAAGTGGTATATTGAAGTTTCCCACCATTATTATAGAATTGTCTACTGCTTCCTTAAGTTTTGCCAATATTAACCTCATATACTTTGGAGCCCCTTGATTGGGTGCATAAACATTTATGACCATTATTTCTTCTCAGTGAATTGTCCCTTTTAATATATAGTGTCCTTTCTTGCCTCTTATGACATCTTTGCATTTAAAGTCTATTTTGTCTGATATTACTATAGCAAACCCTGCTTTCTTTTGGTAACAGCTTGCATGAAATATTTTTTCCATCCTTCCACTTTCAATCCCTTTTTGTCACTGCATCAAAGATGAGTCTCTTGTAAATAGCATATTGAAGGATCATACTTTTTAATCCATTCTGCCAGTTTGCATCTTTTAATTGGGGAGTTTAATCAATTCACATTCAAAGTTATCACTGTGAAGGCAGTTCTTGAACCAGCCATCTTGTCCTTTGGTTTTTATTTGTCAGATCTATTTTTCCCTCTCTCTCTTTTTATTCTTTAAATTACCTTTATGAATACTCCTCAATTCTGTGCCCTTCTTGAGACCTCTTTCTCCTCTCTTTTTTTCAGTCTACAAAACCCCATTTACTATTTCTTTTTGTCAGAATGCATTTTTTAAATGTACTCACATACCATACAATCATCCAAAGTTTGCAATCAGTTGTTCACAGTATCATCATATGGTTGTGCATTCATCACCACAACCATTTTTTTTTAATTTTCATTAATCCAAGAGATTAAAATGAAAATAAGAAAAAAAATGAAAATAGGAGTATGAAAGAAAACCCAAAATATCTTATACTCCTTCCCCCCATTTGTCATTTACTTTTTGTTCCCTATTTTCTCCTCATCTATCCATACATTGGAAAAAGGGAGTGTGATCCACAATGTTTTTCCAATCACACAGTCACACCATATAAGCCAAATAGTTATACAATTGTCTTTAATAATCAAGGATACTGGATTTCAGTTAAACAGATTCAGGTATTTCCTCCTAGATATTCCTATACACTAATAACTAACAAGGAATATCTATAAAACACATAAGAATAACCTCCAGAATGACCTCTCTACTTTATTTGAAATCTCTAAGCCACTGAAACTTTATTTTGTTTCATATCTATTCCCCATTTTGGTCAAGAAGGCTTTCTCAACCCCATGATGCTGTGTCAAGGCTCATCCCCATGATTCATGTCCCATTTTGCCAGGGAGATTAACGCTTCTGTGAGTCATGTCCACGTAGGGGGAAGGCCATGAGTTTACCTGCACTTTTCGCTGAGAGAGAGAGGGCACTTCTGAGCAAGGAGAGAGGTTCTCTGGGGGTGACACTTAGGCAGAATTATAAGTAGACTTAGCTCTCCTTTGCAGAAAAATGTTTCATAGGGCAGGCCCCAAAATTGA
Source organism: Choloepus didactylus (assembly GCF_015220235.1). NCBI lineage: Eukaryota > Metazoa > Chordata > Mammalia > Pilosa > Megalonychidae > Choloepus > Choloepus didactylus. The sequence goes on along the minus strand of NC_051334.1, from coordinate 90,378,753 downwards.
GGGCTTGGACTACTACAATGGTAGTCCCCAATGCTTGCAAGAATAAAAGGAATTCCAGATGTTGGAAGTTTAATATATCCAATTTTTTCACAATTTCTCAGGGGAACTTTGCAAATACAGTTTTATTCTCTGCCAAAATGATTCTGGGATGTATCAGAGCTTCATACTAAGTTGTACAAGTCAACAAGAACTCACCCCCTATTGAAGTTCCATGTAATTATGGTGTTTGAATAAACTGACCATAGAAGTAAAATTATACAGCATGCCACAGGAAATAAGGATTTTCCACCAAATATACATCTCTTTTTTTTGGTCTAACAGAATTTGAAGTTTTAAAACCCAGCCATTATCATCGTTTTCCCTTTACTCTAGTTTACCTTAGTCCTCACCAAGTCCATTATGTTCATATATATATAATAAATATTTGATCTTTTTGGCTTCTGTAACATTTGCTGTGTGGGGTAATGCTGACATTCATAGCTGCCAAATTCTGGCTCTGAGTCTCAGGTGTCACAGAGATACCCAAAGTTCCTGAGACAGACCAGGTTATACACAAACAGCTCATCTCAGAATTTGGAAATAATCATTAAAACTCATGAATAGATGTGACTGCTGTAAGAGATTGCAGTCTAGGGACCTTTACCACGAGCCTTCCCCTGATAACCTATGCTATCAGATTCAATTCTCAGAGTTTGGCCATTATAGTTAGTACATATTAGAGATGCATTATAGTGTTTGTCTTTTCAATTCTGGATTATTTAACTCAACACACTGTCCTCAAGGTCCATTCACCTATTTGCATACCTCACAACTTCATTTCTTCTTGCTGCTGCTCAATATTCCATTGAATGTATGCACCACAGTTCACCATTCTGTTTATCAGTTGCTGTACCCATAGGTAACCTCCATCTGTTGTGAATCTTGAATACTGCCACCATAAACACCAGTGTGCAATGTCCATTCATGTCCCTGATCTCAGTTCTTCCAAGTACACAACTAATAATTGGGTTGCAGGACCATATGGTAACCCCAGAGTTAGCTTCCTGTGTAATCAACACAGTATCCTCCAGATGGGCTGAACAATTTACTACCAACAGTGAATTGGTGCATCCCTCTCTCCACATTTCTCCAGCACATGTATCCCCATTTACTTTTTAAACAGTTTTAGTCACATACCATACAATCCATTCTAAGTAATCAATGATTCTGAGTATAGTCACATAGTTATGCATTCACCTCCACAGCCTATAAGAGGACATATCTATTACTTCCTCAAAGAAAGAAAATGAGAAAAAATGAAGACTAAAAATATAAAATATAGAAGAAAAGTAAAATAAAGTGAAATACAATGAAAAGATCAGACAACACAACCACCAAGAATCCCATATCACACACTTATAACCCCCTTTTATAGACATTTAGCTTTGTTATATTGCCTTTGGTACAATTAATGGCAGCCTCTTACAATGTTACCATTAACTATAGACTGTAGTTTGCATTGATTGTATATTTTCTTTGGTGCCATCCAATTTTCAACACCTGCAATGTTGATATTCATTTGTTCTCCCTCTTTTAAAAGCATTCTTTTATTTGTACATTGTCACCAACATTGACCACTCTGTTTCACTAATGTATAGAATTCCAGTCTTTATCTTCTATCTTTCCTTCTGATGTCATATATGCCCATAGCCTTCCTCTTTCAACTGTACTCACACACATGTTTATTCACAGTACTTACAGTATTGTGCTAGCATCACACAGTATTATGCTTTTCATTTCTGGATCTATACAATCAATCCTCTTTACCCTTACGTACTTCCTCAGCATCAAATGCCCAATTTCTAACTTCTTTCTATCTCCTGATAACCTGTGTTCTCAAATTTAACTCAAATTTTGCTCATCATTGTCAATTCATATTAGTGAGTTCATAGAGTACCTGTCCTTTATTTTCTGGCTAATTTCACTCAACATAATGTCTACTGTCTAATATTTTGACTTTTGGAATTTATGTCATTTATTTTATTTTATTATCTATTTTACTGTATTTTCCTCTTTTACCCTCACTGATAGGCTTCATTTCTACTCTCTTCTCCAAACCTCTCTGTCCTGTATTTTCCTATCTGCCTGTAGTGCTCCCTTTACTGTTTCTTGAAGAGCAGATCTCTTGTTCACAAACTCTATCAGAGCCTGTTGGTCTGAAAATATTTTAAACTCTTCCTCATTGTTTAAGGGCAATTTTGCTGGGTAAAGAAATCTTGTTTGGCAGTTTTTCTCCTTCAGTATCTTAAATATATCCTGCCACTGCCTTCTCACCTCTGTAGTTTCTACTCATAAATCTGCACATAGTCTTATCAAGCTTCCTTTGTATGTGATGGATTGTTTTTCTCTTGCTGCTTTCAGAATTCTCTTTATATTTGACATTTGATAATCTGATTATTAAGTGTCTTGGAGTAGGTCTATTCAGGTCTATTCTGTTTGGGATATGCTGTGCTTCTTAGATCTGCAATTTTTTGTCTTTCGTAAGAGATGGGAAATTTTCCATGATTATTTCCTCTATTATTATTTCTGCCCCTTTTCCCTCCTCTTCTCCTTCTGGGACACCCATTGCATATTTATTCATGTGCTTTATGTTGTCATTTAGTTCCCAGAAACTCTGCTCATAATTTGCCATTCTTTACCCTATCTGTTCTTTTAATGTAGTCTTTCAAGTGCCAAGTACTCTAGTTCTTGAATCCTTTCATCTGCCTCTTCAAATCTGCTATTGTATGATACCATTGTGTTTTTCATCTCTTCTGTTGTGCCTTTCATTCCCTTAAGTTCTGCCAATTGTTTTTTCAAATTTTCAAGTTCTTCATGTTCGCCCAATGTCTTCTTTATGTCCTTCATCTCTTTTGCCATGTCTTCCCTCAGATTGTTTATTTAATATTTGAATTGATTTAGCATATTTTTTGAAGATTTTAATTAGTTGTTTCAAATCCTGTATCTCATTTGAGGATACTTTGGGCCATATCTTCATTTTTCCTATTGTGATTCTCATTTTCTTTTTGTCTAGGCATCATGTTTCCTTGATTACCTCAATCAAATTTTCCCAGACCAGATGGGCTCAGGTCTCAGGAAGAGGGTGTAATCAGTATCAAGTTTCCCTGGAGATGTGACTCAGAAATTATCAGACTTTCTTGTGAGACCTCTAGATTCTGTGCTTTTCCTATCCTGCCCAGCAGCTGGTGCTTCTCAGCTCACAGCTCTGCAATGGAGCTTTTAATTCTTTTGGACCCTATCCATGCCAGGGGCTGAGAGTGTCAGAAGTGAAGTTTAAGCCATTTTTGTTCTTTTTTTTTCCTGAGGTCCTATGTTCTGAGTTCTCTGAGGGAGGGAATCACTTGAGATGGGCCCTGCCTCCTCCTTCTCCTAGGGAGGATAAATACTTTAGGGATTTATCTCCTACATTTGACTTCTTTTCTCTGTCTTAACTCTACCCTTGGCTGGGTCATTGCTGACAACTGAAAATGCCTGAGGCTTTCTCTAGTGAGCTACTTAGAATGAGAGAAGAAAAGGAAAAGAGAAAGAAATACCCTTTTCAGAGCCAGTCCCCAGCACCCCAGTTACCAGTCAATAACCAGAGTTGGTGCCCAGTTCTATGTGTCCCTTTTCTTGGCACACTACCCTTTTTCAGTACTTTGAGCTCAGCCAACTCCAAAAGCTTCTGTTTTTATTTATGTTGTTTTCTATCAGCCCCACCTCCTCTCAGCTGGGAGAAATGTCTAGTTTCCTTTCCTGCTTGCTGTGGGTTTATCTGTGCTCATAGCTTGCATTCAGTATTCCAAATTCATTAACTAAAACCACAGTGGGAGTTTGGTTGAACCACTTCCCTTCCTCCTAGTAGACTGCTTCTTTTTCCCACAGGGAAGTGTTTCAGCTCAGCCTACCATGATGGTGGGTGAGGGGTGCCAATCCCACAATTTGGGAAGCTTTAATTACAGTTCTTATGCTGTGATCTAAACCATTCCATCCATTCCAGACTGGTCTATGATGTATGTCTGGTCACAGATTCCCCCAAGAGTTTTTCCAGTCTATTGACTAGTTGTTCCTGGCTATAAGCAAGTTGTTTCAGAGGACTAACTAAATTCCATACCTACCTATGCCACCATCTTGCCCCCACCTCCCTCTCTTTAGTATTTCTTGCAGGTCAGGCTACTTGTTAACAAATTCTCTCACCATTTGTTTGGCAAAATTTTAAACTCTCATTTTTGAAGGACAGCTATGCTGGTTAAATAATTTTTGGCTGGCAATTTTTCTCTTTCAAAATCTTAAATATGTCATACCACTCTCTTCTCACCTCCATGGTATCTGTTAAGTAGTCAGTACCTAGCCTTACATGTTTTTCCTTGTATGTGGTGAATCACTACTCTCTTGCTGCTTTCAAGATTTTCTCCTTCTCTTCAGCATTTGACATTTTGATTGTGTGTCTTGGAGTTTGTCTATTTTGATTTATTCTATTTGGAGTTTTTTTGGCTTTTATTTGCATATTTATGTCTTTTATGAAGTTTGGGAAGTTTTTCCTAATTATTTCGTGAAATACTCTTCCTAGACTTTTACTCTTCTCTTCTCTTTCTGGGACCAATGATTCTTATATATGTGCACTTCATGTTGTCCATCATTTCCATGAGCACCAATGCAATTTTTTACATCTTTTTCACTATATGTTCTTTTGTGCATTCACATCAATTGCCCTGTCCTCCAGTTCATGCATCCTTTCTTCTGCCTCTTCAAATCTGCTGTTGTTTGTCTCTAATATAGTTTTTATTTTTATCTATATTATCTTTCATTTCCATGAGATCTGCTATTTTTCTATTTACTCTTTCAAATTCTTCTTTATGCTCTTCTGCTGTCTTCTTTTTTTTCCACCTCCCCTCCTGCCCTCTAGTGTCTTCTCAATATGCTTTTTGTCTTTATCCAACCCACTGAAGTTGTATTGGAGATTAGTATGTACTTCGTGTGCTTCTTTAGATCTTCCAAGTTCTGTGTCTCCTCTGGCTTTTTAATTGGTTCATTTTTCATGGCCATGTCTTCTAGGATCTTCATATGCTTTGTGATTTTATGCTGATTTCTAGGCATTTTATTATTTTGATAAAGTTATTTTAGGAGATACAAGTCCTTCTGGACAACTGTAGGAGGTTTGGCAGATAAGGGATTTGCCAGGGTGCACTTTCCCTGGCTTCCCGGGAGATGGCACTCTTGGTCCACCTTTCCTCTCAAGCCTGCTTTTCCCTGACTGTGGCAGCCTAATAGGAGGGGTCCCAAATGAGATGAAAATCTGGTCTCTGCATGCTGGAGACTGCCAGTCCTGGGGATGGGTCTGGCACTGTGCCCCTCAGTGGAAAGTCTGCTTGAGGGCATGCTGGTTCTGGGGATTTCCTAGGCTTTTGAATGGATTAACCTTGGGCTTAGAGGATGAGATTTTCACCCCCTAGCCCTCAGCCAGCTCAGAAATACACTGCTTTTCATTGGCCTACAAGATCCTGGCCCACCATGCACCCACAAGCCTCTGGGGGAGGGCCTCTTGATGCTTCTGTGTGGCACCCTTCCTTGTCCCTGCCTTTCTACCCATGCACTCCATGAGCACCACAGGCTTCTATGGATGAAGAGTAAAGGCAGTGGATCACAGAATGTCTCAGGCCTCTGCTAATTGTGGGTAAGCTCTGCCATGTCTGCCTCCCATCTCCTCCCAAGTGGAGGGGCCCCAGTCCTCCCCCAAATCAGGCACCAGCAGTGGCCTGCCTCAGGTTGGGGGGGTAGGCACCATACACCACAGCAAGGTCTCTGTGTGTGGCTAACACAAGTCTGTTAGTTCCTGCATTCCCACATGGGCATTACCAGCTTTCAGACAGAGAAGGGGTTGTCCCCCACTGTTTGAAGAGAAGGGAGTTCAGGACTTCAAAATTCCTCCCTCACCCTCACTGGCTGGCAGGCCCATGGGCAGTCATGATTGAATTAACTCACCCATCCTTTCAGTCATTTTATCTCTGCATTTTCATCCAGATCCTCTTTATATAAAGTAGAAGTCCCTCTCTGACCACTCTTACCTTAGTAACTCCTGTCCTGTTCATTTTCTGCCTGTTCTATAGTTATTCCATGGTGGAGAAGTTTGCTCTGCCTCTCCTTTTCCACCATCTTCGTGGAAGTCTCGCTATAATCCTTTTTATTTATGTGCAGTCAGTATTAATGTTCCCTTTCTCATTTCTCTTTTTATATATTTGTGTCCTCTCTCTTTTTTCCTTTGTCAGCTAACATTTTGTCAATTTTATTGGTCTTTTCAAAGAACCAAATTTTGGTTTTGTTAATTCTATTTTTTTTAAATCTCTATTTCATTATTTCTTTAATTTTTATCATTTCATTCCTTTGGCTTGTTTTTTTTTGTTTAGTTTGCTGTTCTTTTTCTAGTTCCTCCAGATTTGCAGTCAGGTCTTTGATTTTAGGTCTTTATTCTTTTTTATTGTAAGTGTTTAGGGTTATAAATTTCCTCTCAATGCTGCCTTTGCTGGATTCCATATTTTGATGTGTTCTTGTTTTCATTCATCCTGAGATACTGATTTCCCTTGTAATTTTTTCTTTGACCCACTGATTAAGAGAATGTTATTTAACTTACATATACTTGTGGATTTTTCAGTTTTCTGCCTGTTATTGATTTCCAGCTTCATTCCATTATGGCCAGAGAAGTTGCTTTGAAAAATTTCATATTTTAAAATTTATTGAGACTTGTCTCATTACCCAACATGTGATTGATCTTGGAGGAAATGACCCATGTGCACTTGAGAAGAATGTATATCCTTCCTTTTGGGAATACAATGTTCTGTATATGTCTATTAAGACTAATTCACTTACCATATTATTCAAGTTCTCTGTTTCCTTATGGATTTTCCATCTAGATGTTATATTCATGATTAAAGTGGTGTTTTGAAGTCTCTAACTATTGTTGTAGATGTTTCTATATCTCTCTTCAATTTTGCCAATTTTTGCTTCATGTATTTTGGGGCACTGTGGTTATGTATACAAATATATATTATTATTATTTCTTCTTGGAGGGTTGACTTTTTTATTTATATATATTTTCCTTCTTTGTCTCTTATAACAACTTTTGACTTAATGTCTGTTTTGTCTGAAATTAGTATAAATACCCCAGCTTTATATGGTTTCTATTCACATGGAATATCCTTTTAAATACTTTCACTTTCAAGCTATTTATGTCTTTGGTTCTAATGTGAGTCTCTTGTAAAAAACACATGGTTGGACCATGCTTTTCTATGCATTCTGCCAACCTGTGTCTTTTGATTAGGAAGTTAAATCCATTAATATTCAGTGTTGTTACTGTAAAGGTGGTACTTACTTCAGCCATTTTGTCCTTCAGTTTTTATATGCCATATCTTTTTTTGTCTCACTGTTCCTTTATTGCAAAGTTTTTTCTGTATATGTGATCTTATGTATCTGACTGATCCCTTACTCATTTCTGTTTCTGGATATTTTAAAAATACTTTCTTTATAGTTTCCTGGGAGTTTACATTACACAATCTATATTTATAACATACTAATTTGAAAAGATACCAAATTAGCTTCAATAACATACATACTATTTGCTCTCATATTCCTTTCTTTCCACCTTTTATGTTGTTTCTGTCCTACTTTGCCACTTTATTCCACATACATCATCAGGAAATATGCATTTCCCTTGTTCAATTGTATTCTGATTCTTATATGATTTAAAGAGTAGAGTTGTATATTGAAGATATAGTATTACTGGGTTTTGCATTTACAGTAAGTTCCCCTTACTGATGACCTTCATTTCTTCCCACTACTCAAAGCTAGTCTCTTCTGTCCCTTCCTTTTAACATGCAGATCTCCCTTTAGTAATTCTTATAGGACAGGTCTCTTGTTGACAAACTTTGTTTTGGTTTATCTGTGAATATTATATACTCTCCTTCATTTTTGAAGGAGAGTTCTGCCACACAAAGAATTTTTGCCTTACAGTTTTTCTCTTTCAATACCTTAAATATATCACACCACTTCCTTTTCACCTTCATGGTTCCTGATGAGAAATCAGTACTTACTCTTCTTGAGGATCTCTTGTATGTCATCAATCCTTTTTGTCTTGTTGCTTTCAGAATGCTGTCTTCTTTCATTGGCATTTGATGTTCTGATTGGTATGTGTCTTGGAGTAGGTCTATTAGGATTTATCTCATTTGGAGTACTTTCAGCTTCTTGTTCATATAAATTTATGTCTTTCATAAGAGTTGAGAAGTTTTCAGCCTTTATTTCCTCAATTATTCTTTCTGTCTGTTTTAACTTCTCTTTTAATTCTGGGAAACTCATGATGCGTATATTTGTGATTTTCATGCTGTCTTCCAAATTCTTGAGACACTGCTCAATTTTTTTCTATTTTCTCTATCTGTTCTTCTGAGTGTATGATTTTGATTGTCCTGTCCTCTAGTTCACTGATTCTTCTGCCTTTTCAAATCTGCTGTTTTATGTCACTAGTGTATTTTTAATCTCTACTATTGTTTTTTCATCTCCATAATTCCTGTTACGTTTCTTTTTATACTTTCACATTCTTTTTTTGCTCACACATTGTCTTCCTAATACACTTTACCTCTTTATGCATATTTTCATTCAACTCCTTGAATTGATTTAGATTTGTTTGAATATTTTTTGTTAGTTATTCCAGATTCTGAGTTCCCTCTGAAATTTAATACATTCCATTGACTGAGCCATATCTTCCTGTTTCTTAGTACAGCTTGTACTTTTTGCTGATGCCTAGGCATCTGTTTTCTCTGAATTTCCATTTCTCCCTATTGTCTTGGGTTTTATCATTGACTTTATGTTAAGGCTTCTATTTGATGCTTTTTGTAACTCATTCTAGAGCTTTAGAATAGCCTGTGTTTAACTGTTCAGATTTTCTCAGCTCTTCTTCATCTGATTCTTGACCCAGATATGCCATGCAATTTTTAAGATTTCACTTTTTGTGCAATTGTTTCACCTCCAGGTGATAGCTTCATTTCCTGTATTCCTTCTCCAAAAATCTTGATCTGTTCTCTTTGCTTTTGTGCAGACTTTTCTCCATAGCTCCTATGATTTGCTTAATTCCTCCACCTCAGTAAGTGCCCTGTTTTCCTTACACTTTTCATTTTTGGGTCCCATCCTATCTTACAGTTGTTCAGTTTAATCCCCCCATTTTGTGAATCTTTTCTGCATCCAGTGTCTTCCCCATTAGCTTATCCTGCCCCAGGGAGCCACATGGGATCAATGCAGAAAGCTGGGTCACTCCATAAATGTCCATTTTCCTTGAGGTGTCCAGCTGACTGATACTGGATTGAATGAGAACACATTTCTTACCAGTCTTTCTTTTGTGGGCTATCTTTTTTCACCCCTGGTTGTCCTTTTGTATGCAGCACTCTTCAGTGGCTTGTGTTACACCCTGGGTCTCTGCAGTCTTACGTCCATGTGTCTGGATATGCCTTGAGTCTAACTCCCATCTATGAGTCACTCCACAGTCCCAGTCTGCAGTGAAAGCAACCTGGGCTGTGCTGCCTTGGTGTGACCCCAAGCTGTGAAGGACTGAATGAGTGGGAGGGGAAGAGGAACCATCTGACATCTGGGACAGAATTCTCCAACATGAGCTTTTCCTGTTTCTTTGATTCAGCATTTGTGGAGTCCTTCGCCAGTCTCTACCCACCTCCAGAGTTCTAAGCATCTGGGATTTGTCTTTTTATTCACTAAACCTCTAAGAGGCTTTTTCAGGGTATGTCTTGCATCACAATATTAATTATGTCACTGCCTTTTATTATTTTAATACTTTTTAGAAATATTTAAAGTTGGTGTAGAGCTATGCAGTATAAAGAGTTATGCTACCAGTCTTTTTCTCTATGGTACCTGCCTTTTTCCTGCTTATTAAACTGTATCAAAGCCACTGAAATAATTTGGTTATTCATAGAACAGGAATATTATGCACACAGGCCATTTTAACAGAAGAAACAAAACTGGACTGATAATTATTTCCATTTTGACTTACAAGAAAAGGAACAAAATCCTGCACATACTCAAGTATAAAATGACAACTTCCTGAATTATTCTGATTTAGACTTTGTAACCTGAAATTGGAGGAAAGCAGATGGTACTCAAGTAAACTGTACTGAGAAGTTCTAAATGTGATATGCCTCAGGCTGTTTCTGCATATTGCCAGACATCTGGATGGAAGATGAAAACCTTAATCCAAACTCCAGATGTTTGGCTAGAGAATCTGAAATTTTTAGATGTTTAGAAATACCCATTTTATTGATTTTTGCAACTTTCATTTCAATTTTGGGTGCTACATGGAACTTTGTTCTTTTATGAATAGAGAAAGAATAAGTACAATACTTGGAAAGAAATATCCATACAAACTTGGAGCATTCAATTCTGTATCAAGAGGGAAAAACCTGCTACAGAACAAGCATAAATTCTGGGAAATTACACAGGGCATGACCAATCACAGACTGAGCAATTAAAATAAACAAGCCAACAAGCCTCTACCTACACCATAGCCAAAATATGAGCAGCTTGGCAAATGCCTACTCCAGAAACAACCCAAGTCCAGTTGGATTCCTCTAAAATGTAGAAAGTCATTTATTTTAATGTAGAATTCAGAATTCTATGGTTGCTAAAGTAGGGATTTGGAGAATAGGAAGACCTCGGTTTGAATTCTGGATCTGCCATTTATTGGCTATGTGGCCTTGAACAAGTTGTTTTATCTTTGTTAGCCTTGGTTTCTACATCAGTAAATAGGGACAAAAATAGTAATTAATATACGGGGCAATGGAAAGATTTAATGATATGATGCATGTAAGCCCTTAGACTAGTGTTTAGCACATGAAAATCCCTTCATATATAGTAGACTTTGAAAAGTGATATGGGTTTCTTTTTGCTAAAATCTCAACAAAGGTAATAAGACTATTGTAAATGGGGATTATTCTACATAATAATACATAACAAATTTAATGAATGACAAATGCATAAGACCAGTGGGCAAAATACTTTTAATAAATTAGAGACATTATAATTTTTGTTCCAAATAAAATCTTTTGCAACATCTCCAGTTAAACACAAATATATACTGAGATAGTGAGATTTTATGGCATTCTAAAAAGTACTTTGCAAGAAATTTATCATTTCCCACATGTACTTAAAAGAACATTTATTTGAAGGAACATATGTTTAAAATAGCATCTCTCCATGTTGTATAATGGAGATTCCAAAGAGATATGAAATTAAATAAAATAAAAATAGAGAATTTTTAGACATAATACTGAGAAGGGCAGGGCTCAAACAGAATCAGGCACATATGAAAATCCAGGAGGTGAGAGCCCTTGTCTGAAAAGCTGGTTTCTCTGCTTTTTTGACTGTTCTTAATTGACTTCAACTCCCTGTCTTTTAGCATTTCAATAGCCCATTAGATCCACAAGGACTGTAAATACTCCATATTGGGCCCTTCTTTTCTTTTCTTCTTTTTCCTTTTCTCCTCTTTTTTAAAAAATAATTATTCTAGGAAGCCCATTACAGAAAGCCTCAAAGACTTGCAATTTGGGCCCAGGCAAGAGCAGAGCTAAGATAGCTCTGAGAGACAAAGCAATAAGTCTAATGGCAGAGAAAATCTGCTAAACACCATAACTTCCCAAGAAAAGAAAGTGTGGCCCAGCTCCAGGGATAGCCCTCCTTTTGGGAACCCAGATCCCAGAGGCTAGAATTCATAAACCAGCTTCAGTCAGCCATGCCCCCAACAGGGTCAGGGTTACCTGGAGAACTAAAGGCTGCACACTTCCTCACACTGGTGGGGGAGCTGTGGGCTGGCAAGCAACACCTGCTAGACAGCATAGGAGAAGCACAGTCTAAAGGCCTCACAGGAGGGTGTTATTCTCAAGGAAACTCCATACCCTCATCCTGAGACTGGGGCCTCTCTGGAATGGGAAAACCTTACTGGGGTTGATCATATCTGAGGAGACCATCACACAAAAAGGCTACATAGAGGAAGGGCAAGAAACAGAAATAAGACATGAAAAACTCTGATCAACTAAACAGAATCTAAGTTAAAAGTCTAGAATAAGCTGAACTGAACACCAAAGGTTAGAGAACAAAGCCAGCCAACAAGAAAACCCTAGGTAAAAGAGTGAAAACAAGCTCCAGAGTAAACTAATCAAGAAAGTCAGATGCATAGACAGCTTAAGATAATGAGCCATACTAGGAAACAAGAAAATATGGACCAGCTAAAGGAACAAACTAATAGTTCAACCAAGATACAGGAATTGAAGCAATTAATGCTAAATCAATTCAGTGAACTGAAGGAAGGACTAATTGGAGATGTTCAAACAAACCTAAATCAATTAAAAAACCAAGTCAATGAAATGAGGGAAGACATAGCAAAAGAGATGAAGGATATAAGGAGGACACTGGATGACCATAAGGAAGAATTCATAAACTTGAAAAATAAATGGCAGAACTTATGGGAAAGAAGGGCATGATGGAGGAGATGAAAAAGACAATGGAGGGATACAACAGTAGATTTGAACAGGCAGAAGAAGGGAGCAGCGAATTGGAAGACCAGATATCTGACTTCACACACAAAAGAACAGATGGTGAAAAGAACAGAAATATATGAGCAGGGTCTTAGGGAGCTAAGGGACAACATGAAATGCACAAATATACATTTTATGGGTGTCCCCGAGGAAGAAGAGAGGGGAAAAGTGGCAGAAAGAATAATAGAAGAAATAATCACTGAAAATTTCCCAACTCTTATGAAAGACAAAAAAGTATAGACCTAAGAAGTACAGCATACCCCAAACAGAATACACCCCAATAGACCTACTCCAAGACACTGATAAGATTGTCCAATGTCAAAGACAGAGAAAGAATTCTGAAAGCAGCAAGAGAAAAGCAATCCATCACATACAAGGGAAGCTAGCTAAGGCTATGTGCAGATTTTTCCACAGAAACCATGGAGAGGACAAGACAGTGGTATGATATTTTTAAGATACAGAAAGAGAAGAACTGCTAACCAAGAATTCTACATCCAGCAACACTGTCCTTCAAAAATGAGGGAGAGGTTAAAATATTTTCAGACAAACAGACACTGAGTGAGTCTGTGACCAAGAGAGGGGCACTACAAGAAATACTAAAGGGAGTGCTACAGGCTGATAGGAAAAGACAGGAGAAAAAGGTTTCAAGAAGAGTGTAGAAATGAAGATTATCAGGAAGGGTAAAAAGAGAGAGAGGGAAAAATAAGACATGACATATAAAATCTGAAAGACAAAATGATAGATGAAAGTACTGCCCTTACAGAAATAACACTAAATGTTAATGGATTAAACTCCCCAATAAAAAGATACAGACTGGCAGAATGGATTAAAAAACAGGACCCATCTATATGCTGTCTACAAGAAACTCACCTTAGACACAAGGCCAAAAATTGGCTCAAAAAGAAAGGTTGGAAAAAGATATTTCATGCCAACAGCAAACAGAAAAAAGCAGGTGTAGCTATAGTAATATCAGACAAAGTAGACTTCAAAAGTAAAACAATTAAAAGGGACAAAGAGGGACACTATACATTAATAAAAGGGTCATTTGATCAAAAAAACATAAATATTTATGCATCAAGCCAGAGTGCCTGAAAATTCATGAAGCAAACACTGAGAACACTGAAAGGAGAAATAGACAACTCCACATAATAGTTGGAGATTTCAATAAACTGCTCTCATCAATGGATAGAATATATAGGCAGAGGATCAACAGGGAAAAAGAGATGTTGAATTGTATGATAAATGAATTAGACTTGACAGATATTTATAGAACATTACACCCCACAACAGCAGGATACACATTTTTCTCAAGTGCTCATGGAACATTCTCTAAGATAGACCACATCCTGGGTCACAAAGCAAGCCTCAACAAATTTAAAAATATTGATATAAAAAACATTATCTCAGATCATAATGGAATGAAGTTGGAAATAAATAACAGGCAGAAGATTATAAAATTCACAAATATATGGAGACTAAACAACACACTCTTAGAAAACCAGTGGGTAAAGGAAGAAATTACAAGAGAAATTAGTAAATATCTTGAGGCAAATGACAATGATAACACAACATATCAAAACTTATGGGATGCAGCGAAGACAGTGCTGAAAGGGAACTTCATTGCCTTAAATAACTATATTAAATGATAAGAGAGAGCAAAAAATTGAAGAATTAACTGTCCACATGGAGGAACTAGAGAAAGAACAGCAAACTAACCCTGAAGCAAACACACAGAAAGAAATAACAAAGATTAGAGCAGAAATAAATGAAACTGAGAACAGGAAAACAATAGAGAGAATCAACAAAACCAGAAGCTGGTTCTTTGAGAAAATCAGCAAAATTGATGGACCCCTAGATACGCTAACAAAAGAGAGAGAGAGAGAGAGAGAGAGAGAGAGAGAGAGAGAGAGAGAGAGAGAGAAATACACAAATAAATGCAACCAGAAATGAGAAAAGAAACATAACTATTGTCCCTGCAGAAATAAAGGAGATAATGAGAAGAAACTATGAGCAACTATATGCTAATAAACTGGACAATGTACATGAAGTAGACAACTTCCTAAAAAAGCATAAACAACCAACATTGACCCAAGAAGAAACAGAAAACCTCAACAAACCAATCACAATTAAAGAGATTGAGTCAGTCATCAAAAAGCTCCCCCCCAAAAAAGCCAAGGACCAGATGTCTTCACATGTGAATTCTACCAAGAATTCAGGAAAGAATTCATACCAGTTCTGTTCAAACTCTTCAAACTTTGAAGGGGAGGGAAAGGTACACATCTCATTCTATGAAGCCAACATCACCCTAATACCAAAATCAGACCAAGATACTACAAAAAAAAAGAAAATTATAGACCAATCTATTTAATGAGTATAGATGCAAAAATCCTCAACAAAATAGTCACAAATTGAATCCAGTAGCACCTTAAAAGAATTATACACCATGACCAAGTGGGGTTTATTCCAGGTATGCAAGGCTGGTTCAACACAAGAAAATCAATTAATGTAATACACCACATCAATCAATCAAAGCAAAGAACCACATGATCATCTCAATCAATGGAGAAAATGCATTTGACAAAATTCAACATCCATTCTTAATGAAAACACTACAAAGATAGGAATAGAAGGGAATTTTATCAATATAATAAAGGGAATATATGAAAAACCCACAGCTAACATCATACTCAATGCAGAGAGACTGAAAACTTTCACTCTAAGGTCAAGAACAGGACAGGGATGCCCACTGTCACAATTGTTATTCAACATTGTACTGGAAGCTCTAGCTAGAGCAATAAGGCAAGAAAAAGAAATAAAAGGCATCTAAATTGGAGAGAAAGGAGTAAAAACTTTCACTCTTTGCACATGGCATGATTTCCTATGTAGAAAATCCAGAAAAATCTACAATAAAGCTATTAGAGCTAATCAATGAATACAGTAATGTGTCAGGCTAAAAGATCAACACACAAATATCTGTAGTGTTCTTATACACAAGTAATGTGCAACAATAGGAAGAAATTAAAAACACATTCCATTTACAATAGCAAACAAAAGAATCAAGTATTTAGGAATAAAATTAATGAAGGCCACAAAAGATCTTTTTAAGGAAAACTACAAGAAACTGCTAAAAAAATCAAACAGGACATTAAAAACTGAAAGAAAATATGGTGTTCATGGATTGGAAGACTAAATATAAATAAGATGTCAATTTTACCTAAATTGATTTATAGATTCAATGCAATAACAATTAAAATCCCAACAACTTACTTTGAATAAATAGAAAAACCAATAACCAAAATCACTTGGAAGGGCAAGGTGCCCAGAATAGACAAAAATATATTGAGAAAGAAGAACAAAGTGGAGGTCTCACACTACCTGACTTTGAAGCATATTACAAAGCTACAGTGCTCAAAAGAGCATGGTACTGGCATAAGGACAGAGATACCAATCAATGGAATCAAATTGAGTGTTCAAAAATAGACTCTTGCATTAACAGACAGTTGATCTTTCATAAGACAGTCAAGCCAAAGCAACTGGGACAGAGCAGCCTCTTCAATAAATGGTGTTTGGAGAACTGGATATCCATTTCAAAAAGAATGAAAGAGGACTCCTACCTCACACCTTATACAAAAATTAACTCCAATTGAATCAAAGACCTAAACATAAGCACTAAGACCACAAGACTCTTAGATGAAAATGTAGGGCAATATCTTAAAGATTTTGTAATAGGAGGTGGTTTCCTAGACCTTACACCCAAAGTGCAAGCAATCAAAGGACAAATAGACAAATGAGATCTCCTCAAAATCATACACTTTTGTACATCAAAGGACTTTGTTAGAAAAGTAAAAAGGCAGCCTACACAATGGGAGACAATACTTGGAAACCAAATATCAGATAATGGTTTTATATCCCAAACATATAAAGTGATCCTACAACAGAACAACAGAAAGACAAACAACCCAATTAATAAATGGGCAAAAGACATAGACAGACATTTTTCTGAAGAGGAAATACAAATGGCTCAAAAACATATGAAAAAAAATGCTCAACTTCACTGGCTATTAGGGAATTGCAAATCAAAACCACAATGAGATATCATCTCACACCTACCAGAATGGCCATTACCCAAAAAAAAAAAAAAAAAAAAAAGAAACAGAAAATTACAAGTGCTGGAGAGGATGTGGAGAAAGGCACAATTATTCACTGTTGGTGGGAATGTAGAATGGTGCAACCACTCTGGAAGACAGTGTGGAAATTCCTCAGGAAGCTAAGTATAGATTTGCCATATGTCCCAGCTATTCCATTGCTAGGTATATACCCAAAGGAACTGAAACTTAAGACACAAACAGACATTTGTAAACCAATGTTTATTACACCAGTATTCATGATTCCCAAGAGATGGAAGCAGTCCAAATGTCCATCAGTGGATGAGTGGATAAACAAACTGTGGTATATACACATGATGGAATATTATGCAGCTGTAAGAGAGAACAAAGACATGGAACATATAATAATGTGAATGAAGCTTGAGGACATTATTTTGAGTGAAGTTAGCCAGAAGCAAAAGGACAAACACTGTATGGTCACACTAATATGAACTAGCATTAATGAGCAAACATTGAGAGCTAAAAGCTAGTAATGCAGGCTACCAGGAGATAGAAAGAGGGTAGAGATCAGGCATTTGATGCTGAAGGACTACAGAATGTTCAGCAGGATTGATTGTATAGATACATAAATAGCATAATACTGTGTGAAGGTAGCACAATATTGTAAGTACACTGAACAAAGATGTCTGTGAGTAAAGCTGAAAGAGGTGGGGTAGGGGAATATATGACACCAGAGGTAAAGATAGATGATAAAGACTGGGACTGTATAACTTGCAAAAACTGGACTGGCCAAAGACTGTTGCTAAATGTACAGATATACAAATGTTTTTACATGTGGGGAACAAATGAATGTCAAACATGCAGTGTTGAAAAAGAGACGGTATGTGGGAAAAAAACATAATCAAAGCAAACTGGAGTCTATGGTCAACAGTAACACTGTAATACACTTCCATTAAATGTAACAAAGTCAATATATCAAAGTTAAATGTGTATGAGAGGGGGATATAAGGGAGGGATATGGGATTCTTAGTAGTGGTGTTGTTATCTGACCTTACTATTATATTGTATTGTATGATATTTTATTTCTCCTTTTATTGTCTTTTTTATTATTTACCCAGAAAACACACTTTTTCATAGTAATCAATATGTTCAATTTCTGACTCTGGTGATAAATGTACAATTATTTGATGATACCATGAAAAACTGTATGCTGTGGATAATTGTATGGTATGTAAATATATCTATAAAATTGTAGGGAAAATATATAAATATGGGTAAAAGTGTTGGAGAGAACATGGAGAGAAGGATGTACCCATTTACTGCTGAGGAGGCAGAATGGTGTAACCTTTCTGGAGGTCAGTGTGGTGGTTCCACAAGAAGCTAAGTATGTGGGGGCCATAAGGTCCTGCAACCTCATTATGGGGTGTGTACTTGGGATATCTGAGAGCAGAGACATGAATGGACATTTGCACACTGGTGTCTATGGAGGCAGTATTCATGATTTGCAGTGGGTGGAGGTGGCCTAAGGGTACACTGAATGAGGAATGAAATGGTGAACTGTGGTGTATGCATACAATGGAATACTGAGCAACTATGAGAAGGAGTGAAGTTGTGAGACATGTGGTGAGGTGAATGGATCCTGTACACAGCATTTTGAGTGAAGTACACCAGAAACAAAGGCAAACACTGTAATGCCTCACCAATATGGACTAACTACAATGTATAAACTCAGAATTGAATCTTACAGCAGAGCCTAACAGGGAAAATATTACTGCAATGGTCCCTAGATTGTAAGCTCTTACAGCAGTCACGTCCATTCCTGAATTGTAATGGCTATCTCCAAACTCTGTGATGTTGATCCCTTTGTGTATATCCTGATTGGTCTCTGGAATATTGGGTACTGGTGTGGCACCTGAGGCTTAGAGCTAGAGCTCAGCAGATATGAATGTCTGTATTAACACATACAGCAACTGTTTAAAAAAAGCTGAAAGAGAGCCCAGACTTCAATTAGAGATATAAATGAAGCAGATCTGTCTCAGGCTAGGGCAGATCAAGCCAAAGGGTAAAGGTTGAAACTGGCTGTGTGTTAAAACATCAACTTCCATGTGAGACCAAGGGAAGAGATGTTTATTTGGTGCAGGATCTGTATGTTCTAAACAATATAACTTCTACATTCAGTTAGTTCAAACACCACAATTGCATGGAACTTTGTGTAGGAAGTGAGGTGTGGTGTGTTTGTACAGGTTAGAGTGAAATAGCAACCCATCCCAAAGTAATTTGGGCAAGGAATAAAAATATATATGCAGGGCCCCCTTGAGGAGCTGGGGGAAAATGCAGAAGTATTGGACTTCCTCACCTGGATTGTTGCTGATGTTCTTACAATATTGAGGACAGACAGCTTGGTATGCCGAGCCCTCTGTCTTGGGGCTTGCCCTTATGAGGATTGTTGCTGCAAAGGAGAGTCTAAACCTGCTTATAATTGTGCCTAAGTGTCTCCCCCTGAGTGCCTCTTTGTTGCTCAGATGTAGCCCTCTCTCTCTAACTAAGCCACCTTGGCAGGTGATCTCGCTGCCCTCCCCCCCTACATGGGACCTGACTCCCAGGGGCATAAATCTCCCTGGCATACACATACTTTTCTAGTGCTCACGGAACTTTCTCCAGAATAGATCATATGCTGGGACATAAAACAAGCCTCAATAAATTTAAAAAGATTGAAATTATTCAAAGCACATTCTCTGACCACAATGGAATACAATTAGAAGTCAATAACCATCAGAGACTTAGAAAATTCACAAATACCTGGAGGTTAAACAACACACTCCTAAACAATCAGTGGGTTAAAGAAGAAATAGCAAGAGAAATTGCTAAATATATAGAGACGAATGAAAATGAGAACACAACATACCAAAATCTATGGGATGCAGCAAAAGCAGTGCTAAGGGGGAAATTTATAGCACTAAATGCATATATTAAAAAGGAAGAAAGAGCCAAAATCAAAGAACTAATGGATCAACTGAAGAAGCTAGAAAATGAACAGCAAACCAATCCTAAACCAAGTAGAAGAAAAGAAATAACAAGGATTAAAGCAGAAATAAATGACATAGAGAACAAAAAAACAATAGAGAGGATAAATATCACCAAAAGTTGGTTCTTTGAGAAGATCAACAAGATTGACAAGCCCCTAGCTAGACTGACAAAATCAAAAAGAGAGAAGACCCATATAAACAAAATAATGAATGAAAAAGGTGACATAACTGCAGATCCTGAAGAAATTAAAAAAATTATAAGAGGATATTATGAACAACTGTATGGCAACAAACTGGACAATGTAGAAGAAATGGACAATTTCCTGGAAACATATGAACAACCTAGACTGACCAGAGAAGAAATAGAAGACCTCAACCAACCCATCACAAGCAAAGAGATCCAATCAGTCATCAAAAATCTTCCCACAAATAAATGCCCAGGGCCAGATGGCTTCACAGGGGAATTCTACCAAACTTTCCAGAAAGAACTGACACCAATCTTACTCAAACTCTTTCAAAACATTGAAGAAAATGGAACACTACCTAACTCATTTTATGAAGCTAACATCAATCTAATACCAAAACCAGGCAAAGATGCTACAAAAAAGGAAAACTACCGGCCAATCTCCC
This sequence comes from Choloepus didactylus, assembly GCF_015220235.1. Lineage (NCBI taxonomy): Eukaryota > Metazoa > Chordata > Mammalia > Pilosa > Megalonychidae > Choloepus > Choloepus didactylus. The sequence continues at coordinate 90,358,395 of NC_051334.1, read as the reverse complement.
TAATGAATATAGATGCAAAAATCCTCAACAAAATACTTGCAAATCGAATCCAAAGACACATTAAAAAAATCATACACCATGACCAAGTGGGGTTCATTCCAGGCATGCAAGGATGGTTCAACATAAGAAAAACAATCAATGTATTACAACACATTAAAAACTCGAAAGGGAAAAATCAACTGATCATCTCAATAGATGCTGAAAAAGCATTTGACAAAATCCAACATCCCTTTTTGATAAAAACACTTCAAAAGGTAGGAATTGAAGGAAACTTCCTCAACATGATAAAGAGCATATATGAAAAACCCACAGCCAGCATAGTACTCAATGGTGAGAGACTGAAAGCCTTCCCTCTAAGATCAGGAACAAGACAAGGATGCCCGCTGTCACCACTGTTATTCAACATTGTGCTGCAAGTGCTAGCCAGGGCAATCCGGCAAGACAAAGAAATAAAAGGCATCCAAATTGGAAAAGAAGAAGTAAAGCTATCATTGTTTGCAGATGATATGATCTTATATCTAGAAAACCCTGAGAAATCGACGATACAGCTACTAGAGCTAATAAACAAATTTAGCAAAGTAGCGGGATACAAGATTAATGCACATAAGTCAGTAATGTTTCTATATGCTAGAAATGAACAAACTGAAGAGACACTCAAGAAAAAGATACCATTTTCAATAGCAACTAAAAAAATCAAGTACCTAGGAATCAACTTAACCAAAGATGTAAAAGACCTATACAAAGAAAACTACATAACTCTACTAAAAGAAATAGAAGGGGACCTTAAAAGATGGAAAAATATTCCATGTTCATGGATAGGAAGGCTAAATGTCATTAAGATGTCAATTCTACCCAAACTCATCTACAGATTCAATGCAATCCCAATCAAAATTCCAACAACCTACTTTGCAGACTTGGAAAAGCTAGTTATCAAATTTATTTGGAAAGGGAAGATGCCTCGAATTGCTAAAGACACTCTAAAAAAGAAAAACGAAGTGGGAGGACTTACACTCCCTGACTTTGAAGCTTATTATAAAGCCACAGTTGCCAAAACAGCATGGTACTGGCACAAAGATAGACATATAGATCAATGGAATCGAATTGAGAATTCAGAGATAGACCCTCAGATCTATGGCCGACTGATCTTTGATAAGGCCCCCAAAGTCACTGAACTGAGCCATAATGGTCTTTTCAACAAATGGGGCTGGGAGAGTTGGATATCCATATCCAAAAGAATGAAAGAGGACCCCTACCTCACCCCATACACAAAAATTAACTCAAAATGGACCAAAGATCTCAATATAAAAGAAAGTACCATAAAACTCCTAGAAGATAACGTAGGAAAACATCTTCAAGACCTTGTATTAGGCGGCCACTTCCTAGACTTTACACCCAAAGCACAAGCAACAAAAGAGAAAATAGATAAATGGGAACTCCTCAAGCTTAGAAGTTTCTGCACCTCAAAGGAATTTCTCAAAAACGTAAAGAGGCAGCCAACTCAATGGGAAAAAATTTTCGGAAACCATGTATCTGACAAAGGACTGATATCTTGCATATACAAAGAAATCCTACAACTCAATGACAATAGTACAGACAGCCCAATTATAAAATGGGCAAAAGATATGAAAAGACAGTTCTCTGAAGAGGAAATACAAATGGCCAAGAAACACATGAAAAAATGTTCAGCTTCACTAGCTATTAGAGAGATGCAAATTAAAACCACAATGAGATACCATCTAACACCGGTTAGAATGGCTGCCATTAAACAAACAGGAAACTACAAATGCTGGAGGGGATGTGGAGAAATTGGAACTCTTATTCATTGTTGGTGGGACTGTATAATGGTTCAGCCACTCTGGAAGTCAGTCTGGCAGTTCCTTAGAAAACTAGAAATAAAGTTACCATTCGATCCAGCGATTGCACTTCTCGGTATATACCCAGAAGATGGGAAAGCAGTGACACGAACAGATATCTGCATGCCAATGTTCATAGCAGCATTATTCACAATTGCCAGGAGATGGAAACAACCCAAATGTCTTTCAACAGATGAGTGGATAAATAAAATGTGGTATATACACACGATGGAATACTACGCGGCAGTAAGAAGGAACGATCTCGTGAAACATATGACAACATGGATGAACCTTGAAGACATAATGCTGAGCGAAATAAGCCAGGCACAAAAAGAGAAATATTATATGCTACCACTAATGTGAACTTTGAAAAATGTAAAACAAATGGTTTATAATGGAGAATGTAGGGGGACTAGCAGTAGAGAGCAATTAAGGAAGGGGGAACAATAATCCAAGAACAGATAAGCTATTTAACGTTCTGGGGATGCCCAGAAATGACTATGGTCTGTTAAATTCTGATGGATATAGTAGGAACAAGTTCACAGAAATGTTGCTATATTATGTAACTTTCTTGGGGTAAAGTAGGAACATGTTGGAAGTTAAGCAGTTATCTTAGGTTAGTTGTCTTTTTCTTACTCCCTTGTTATGGTCTCTTTGAAATGTTCTTTTATTGTATGTTTGTTTTCTTTTTAACTTTTTTTTTCATACAGTTGATTTAAAAAAGAAGGGAAAGTTAAAAAAAAAAAAAAAGAAAGAAAGAAAAACAAGGAAAAAAAAAGATGTAGTGCCCCCTTGAGGAGCCTGTGGAGAGTGCAGGGGTATTCGCCTAACCCACCTCCATGGTTGCTAACATGACCACAGACATAGGGGACTGGTGGTTTGATGGGTTGAGCCCTCTACCATAAGTTTTACCCTTGGGAAGACGGTTGCTGCAAAGGAGAGGCTACGCCTCCCTATATTTGTGCCTAAGAGTCTCCTCCTGAATGCCTCTTTGTTGCTCAGATGTGGCCCTCTCTCTCTGGCTAAGCCAACTTGAAAGGTGAAATCACTGCCCTCCCCCCTACGTGGGATCAGACACCCAGGGGAGTGAATCTCCCTGGCAACGTAGGATATGACTCCCGGGGAGGAATGTAGACCCGGCATCGTGGGACGGAGAACATCTTCTTGACCAAAAGGGGGATGTGAAAGGAAATGAAATAAGCTTCAGTGGCAGAGAGATTCCAAAACGAGCCGAGAGGTCACTCTGGAGGGCACTCTTACGCACACTTTAGACAACCCTTTTTAGGTTCTAAAGAATTGGGGTAGCTGGTGGTGGATACCTGAAACTATCAAACTACAACCCAGAACCCATGAATCTCGAAGACAGTTGTATAAAAATGTAGCTTATGAGGGGTGACAATGGGATTGGGAAAGCCATAAGGACCACACTCCACTTTGTCTAGTTTATGGATGGATGAGTAGAAAAATAGGGGAAGGAAACAAACAGACAAAGGTACCCAGTGTTCTTTTTTACTTCAATTGCTCTTTTTCACTCTAATTATTATTCTTGTTATTTTTGTGTGTGTGCTAATGAAGGTGTCAGGGATTGATTTAGGTGATGAATGTACAACTATGTAATGGTACTGTAAACAATCGAAAGTACGATTTGTTTTGTATGACTGCGTGGTATGTGAATATATCTCAATAAAATGATGATTAAAAAAAAAAAATCTCCCTGGCAATGGTGGATGTTACTCCCTGGGATGAATCTGGACCTGGCATCATGGGACTGAGAGCATCTTCTCGACCAAAAGGGGATGTGAAATGAAACACAATAAATCTGCAGTGGCTGAGAGATTTCAAATGGAGTCAAGAGGTCATTCTGGTGGACATTCTTATGCACTATATAGACAACAATTTTTAGGGTTTAATGTATTGAAATAGCTAGAAGTAAATACCTGAAATTATCAAACTCCAACCCAGTAGCCTTGTCTCTTGAAGACAATTGTATAACAGTGTAGCTTACAAGTGGTGACTGTGTGATTGTGAAAACCTTGTGGATCACACTCCCTTTATCCAGTGTATGGATGGATAAGTAGAAGAATGGGGAAAAAGACTGAATGAAAAATAGGGTGGGATGGGGGATGATTTGGGTGTTCTTTTTTACTTTTCTTATTCTTATTCTGATTCTTTCTTGTGTAAGGAAAGTGGTCAAAAATAAATTGGGGTGATGAAGCATAACCATATGGTGGTACTGTGAACAGATGATTGTACACCACAGATGATTGTATGGCATGTGAATATATCTCAATAAAACTGAACTTATTTTAAAAAAAGTAAATCAACAATGGGGGGAAGAGGAGAATGGAATGTTTTGGATGTTCTTTTTTATTTTTATTTTTGTTTTATCATTTGGAGTAATGAAAACATTCAAGGATTGATTGTGTTGATGACTGCACAACTATATGTTGATACTCTGAACAACTGATTGTACACCTTGAAGGATTGTATGTTATGTGAATATATCTCAATAAAATTGCATTTTAAAAAATATGAAACATATATTTTGCCATTTTCGCCATTTTAAGTGCATAGTACAGTGGTATTAATTAGATATGCAATATTGTGCAACCATCACCATTATCTATTTCCAAAACTTATTCATCACTCAAATCAATGTACCCATTCATTAAGGAAGAACTCCCAATTTTCCACTCACCCCAGCCCCTAGTAACCTCTAATCTACTGTCTGCATCTTTGAATTAGATATAGAATTGAATAGAATTGTATATATTCTAGATATTTTATATAAGTGGAACCACATCTATCCTTTTCTGCCTGGCTTATTTCACTCAATATGATATCTTCAAGGCTATCCATGTTGTCATATGTATCAGAATTTCATTATTCTTTGTCCAAATAATCCATTATATTTGTATACCACATTTTGTTTGTCTATTAATCTGCTCATGGATGCTTGGATTATTTCAATGTTTTGGCTACTGTGAATAAGGTTGCTATGAACATTGGTGTGCAAGCATTTCTTCATGTTCCCATTTTCTATTCTTTTGGGTATATACCTAGGAGTGGAATTGACAGGTTGTATGGTAGTTTTTTGTTTAAATTTAGAAGACTCACCAAAATGTTTTCAACAGAGGCTGCACTATTTTACATTGCCACTAGAAATGTACTAGTGTTCCAATTTCTTCCACATTCTTGTCAAAACTTAATTTCCATTTTTAAAAATTATTAAAGCACCCAATTGTGTGTGACATGGTATCTCACTATGGTTTTTATTTGTTATTTCCCTAATGGCTAATGATGTTGAGCATGTTTTTATTTGCTTATAGGCTCTTTGTATATATTTTTTGGACCAATGTCTTTTCAAGTCCTTTGCTGTTTATAATTGGGTTGTTCATCTTTATGTTGAATTGTAGGAGTTCTTTATATATTCTGGATATTAAACCCTTACCAGATATATGATTTCCAAATATCTTCTCCCATTTTATGGGTTGTCATTTCACTCTCTTGATAGTGTCCTTTGATACCTAAATGTTTTTAATATTAATGAAGTGCAATTTATCCATTTATTCTTTTGTTGCTTGTGTCTTTGGTGTCACACTTAAGAATCCATTGCCAAGTCCAAGGTCAATCAGGTTTGCCCCTATGTTTTCTAGCAAGAATTTTATGGTTTAACTTTTATATTTAGGTCATTGATCCATTTTGAGGATCAATGTTGTAAGGTAAGAGTCCAACTTCATTCTTCTGCTTGTGGAAACCCAATCTTCCCAGCACTGCTTGTTAAAGAGACAATTCTTTCCCCATTGATTGTTCTTGGCAATCTGGGTACTCAATTCTATTCCATTGGTCTATATGTCTATCCATATACCAGTACTACACTGTTTTGATCATAGCTTTGTAGTAAGTTTTGAAACCAGGAAGTGTATGACTGCCACATTTGTTCTTTTTCAAAATAGTTTTCTAAATTTTGCTTCCTTGAAATTCCATATAAATTTTAGGGTGGGTTGATTTTGAGTTTTATCTTTCTTCTGTTTCAATCACATGTTGGTCCTAGAGTGTGAAGTGGGTTTCTTTAAACTTTTAATTTTTAAATAATTATGGACTTACAGAATGCAAAAATTGCACAGAAAGTCTCCATGTACCCTTCAATCAGGTTACACCCATGGTAAAAACTATAGTATGATATCAAAGCCAGGAAACTGATATTGGTACAATCAACAAATCTTATCCAGACTTCACCAGTTTCATATGCACACAATGTGTGTGTGTGCAATTGTAGCACGTATGTAGATTTGTGAAACCACCACAACAATCAAGATACAGAAATGTTCTATCACTACAAAGATACTTGTGCTACCCCCTTTATAATCATACCAATCCCACTTTCTTCTTCTGTACATACTGGCAATCACTAATCTGTTCTCCAACTCTATAATTCTTCTAGTAATTTTTCTATACCATACTTTCTCCTCTCCTTCTACCACTCCAATAATCCAAATGTTAACACTTTTATTACTGTCCCACAGGTTCCCATGGCTTTCATTTTTTTTGTCTATTTTCTCTTTGTTCAGATTGCATAATTTCTATTGTTCTACCTTCAAGTTCACTGATTCTTTCCTCTGTCATATTCCTTTCACTAATGAGGTCATCCAGGTTTTTATTTCAATTACTGTATATTTTAGTTCTATAATTTCTATTGGGTTCTTCTTTGTATCTTCTACTTATTTGGTAAGATTTTGATTTTTTCAGTTTCTCTCAAACATGTTTGTAATTGTTTATTGAAGCTTGTTTATGATGGCTGCTTTAAAATCTTTGTCAGATAATTACAACATCAGTGTCATTTTGTGTTCTGTTCATCTCCTTTTCACCTAACTGGTGATGAAGGTAGTTCTTCCTTAGAATTCTGGTGATGGTCAAACACATGACTGCCAATATTGGGCAGATGAAATTGACAGCAGCATATCAGTGACATATACTAATACAGCCCAGGAGAGGAGGACACTGCATGCCATGCATGTCACAAGGATGTTGCACTTGGGAACAAGGCAAACAAGCAGGGGCTGTGGGAGACAGGCTTTGTAGTAACAAGAGGGTGGGATGTCCTCTCGCTCCTCCAGGAGGATGTGATTGGTATGTTTGAATAATTTCATGGGCTGGCAGGGAAGTAAAATCTGTTAGATTGAGAACTGAATGGAGTGCAGCTGGTCTGGCTGGTAGGGGAACTTTTCTGCTGGGTGGGATAATATCTGGTGAGAACAGGAGAACTCATAGTTAAGCTTTTAGGGCCTGGTGAAGATCAAAAATGTTAAGACGGTACATAAAATTTTAGGATTTAAAATTCATCTCAGTGTTGATATTTGCCAATTGTCTTCTCTCACTCAAGTTGTTATTGTCTGGTTCTTGGTATGATGAGTGATTTTTAATTGTATCTTGGACATTTGGGGAATTATTTTGTGAGATTCTGGATCATATTTCTCTTCTTTTTTGAATGCAGTCACTCTCTTTAGATGTAGTGTGAAGGTCCAGGTGGGGATGGAAATTCAGCTCTTGTTCAGCTTTGCTGACACCTCCCTGGCAAAACCTGAGAACCAATTCACACTTCCCTGCCTCCTTGCTATAGGGCATGGTTGGAAGTTAGCTCCCCATTTGGTCCCCCTGGCACCTCCCTGGCAAAACTGGAGCACTGGCTCACACCACTTTGTAGAGGCTGGAAGTTCATCTACACAGTGGGTCCAGTGTTTGACATGGGAGGTGGGAAGAAGAGTGTCCACTAGCACCACCTTGCATTTCTTCATTAACTCACCACCCATCATTCCTGAAGTCCTAAGTTCCCTAGGCAGACTTCCTCTTTTTACCTTTCATATTTGTTTGTTGTGTGTCCAAGGTTTTTTACCTGTGAGAGGAAGTTCTAGTGAGGGATGTGGCTACTCCATCTTAGCAGGAACTGGAAATCTCAACATTTAATTTTAATAATCTATATGGACTATATGAGAATACCTAAAATATTAATATTCAGTTAAATAATTATAATATACTTACTTCCAGGTTTTCTGCATATACTGGAGTTCACTGTATTGAATTAGAGATAGTAAAACATTTTTAGGTTATTTGCCCTACTCCTTTAAAATGATAGTATTCTAAAGCTATTATGTTAGTCTCTATGGAGGCCTCAAATGATCCCCACCTCCAAGTATCCATGTCCTTGTGTACTCTCCTCCCCTTGAGTATGTTCTTGACCTAACAATCAGCTTCTAACAAAAAGAATAGAGCAATGGTGTTGGGATTCTCAACAGATACTTGTACACCAATGTTCCCAGCAGCATCCTTCCCAATAGCCAAAAGTTGGAAATGACCCAAGTGTCCATAATCCAATGAATGGATAAACAAAATATGTTATATACATACAATGGAATATTACTCAGCAATTAAAAAGGAATGAACTTCTAATACATGCTACAACCTGGAAGAACATTGAAAACATGCCAAATGAAATAAGCCAGACGCATAAAGACAAATATTGTATGATTCCTCTTATATGTAATATCTAGAATAAGTAAACTCACAGAGGCAGAAAGTAGATTAGAGGTTATCAGGAGCTGGGGAAACAGGAATAGGGAGATATTGATTAATGAACATAGAATTTTGGTTTCCATGGTGAAAAAGTTTTAGAAATGGAAGGTGGTGATGGTAGCACAATATTGTATATATAATTAATGCCACTGAATTATAGGCTTAAAATGGTTAAAAAGGTAAATTGCATGTTATTTATATATTGCCACAATAAAAATAAAGTGATACAGTTCTGTACAGGCACCAAAAAAGATGATGGATGCCACTTCCAAGATTAGGTGACAAAGATACTGTGGCTTCCATCTTGTATGCCCTCTCTTCTCTCTCATTCTTTCACTCTGAAGGAAGCCAACCATCATGTTTTGAGAAGTTCTTTATAGAGGTTCCTATGGGTATAAATTTATGTCTCCAGCCAACCGTCAGCAAGGTTCTGAGGTTTGTCAAGAGTGATGTGAGTATGTCTAGAAGCAGATCCTCCCCCAGTCAGCACTGAGGTGATTGCAGTCTCATCCAACATTTTGGCTGCATCCTTGTAAGAGATACAGTTAAGCTATGCTCAGATTCCAAACCCACAGAAACTGCATCATAGCTACTTTGTCTTTTGGTATCTCAGCAGCTTTTAAAATGTGGGGGAATTAGCCTTAATTCTGCAGTTATGCCCAGGTAGAATTAAGAAAAAGAATGGGTGGTTACACAACATGACCTTTATGGCTCTTTAAATTTTGAAATTCTATGAGCACATGAAAAGCATGATTTTTACCATGTTTTCCTTTTCCTCCTCTTCTTCTCCTTTTCCTCCTCTCTGATTATGGGTGATAAAACAATATGTATGCACTATACAAATGAAAACCAAACCACACTGCTCCATTTTGGTGGTGGAAGCCTAGCAGCATCTGTGCTCAGGTAGTTTCCCAAGCATGCATTGTAAACTTTTACTGCCTAATTTGGCAACTGCCAGAGCAATCTGAAAAGACACCTTCTCTTTCTGAGAGATTGTCTACTATTGTTGGATAAAAGCCCTATATGAGCAGAGAATCTTGTAGAGTTTGCAGAGAAAGAGTATTCGTTCCCTTGGCAGTTTTTCAGGGACATTTTTGCATGCTTTGCTTTTATGAGGGGACAATGAGGGCAAATATTTTCCTATAATGACAACATGTACCATTTCCTCTGTTGTTGGTGAAGCAAGAAAAATGAAATAAAAAGATTATGTCAATTGCCCATGGATACACAGCTGTGGCCTAATCTAGAGACCTGAGACAATCCTAGAACTTGTCTCCAGATTCCTAGTTCAATGACCTCTCACTATTGTAAGATTGTTTCTGTTTTTAAAATACTATTATTTTCCAGGAAAAGATAAGAAATTCATTGAAAAAAATTTCTAATATGAAACATTGTTGAATATTTTTAAACAACTGGAGATTTGTTCCATAGTGCTTATTTAGAAGAATATTCAATTCCTATATATACAAGATAGCAGTCAACTTAAGTGGCCATAGTTCAAGAATGAATTACTAATGGTTTTACAAAGTTTAATAAAGCAATGTATAAGGAACTGAAAGAACATTGTGGCTATTTTTAGAACAATTACTGTTATAAATGTCCCCAAATTTCTTTGTAATTTTCTGAGAATGTATCTAATATCTTGGTTACCCTCCCCAAGTGACATGACCACAGCAAATTTTAATTGTACTCTTTAAATGATATTGTGAAATGATGATTAGAAGTCTGCAGTCTTAAATACATTGGAACATTAAAGAATTAAGGTTTGGGTTAGCTATTTTAAAAATTGCCAAATGCATTCTCTCTCACATACATAATTTTAAATTCAGGAAATAAACTTCAAAGCACAAAATTTTAAAATATTATCATGAACTTAGGAAGTTTTCAAGACAAAAATGACCTCAGAAATATAGGCTAACCTTTTACTTTGTACCAAATTCACTTCTGATGTTTGCCCATCATGAGATGGTTCACCTGTTTTTTAAAAAAGATATTATACAGTTTGCTATTAAGAAATTATTGTTATACTTTAAATTCTCAGTACCAACAACTGATGCAAACAAAATAAAATACTTAATGTTGGCTACATTAAGGTGAATAATTCTTTTAAAATGTCAGGTAAATACAAATCCTTATCTGATAGAACACATACATAAAAACTCCAGAGACAGCTCATCTTATCTTTCAAGTTGGTTCCTAATATATTGAAATACCTAGGAATTGGCATCATTGATCTTCAAAGTTAGAGTGAGAAACAGTGCAATAGTAGTGAATTAGAGTTACAGAATTAATTATTTCCTTAAGAAGACTAAAGAATTAGAGAATGGCTGAATATTTAAGTATAAAGAGTTTAAATGCAATAGTTAAAGAAAAGTTTAAATGCTGTTGAATGAGACATGTAATTTTTTTTGGTCTACAATATTTCCTATGTATGAATTGGAGCTTTAATACTGCCATTAAATAATACATATTAATAGGAAAATATATAATACATAAATACAATATTTTGTCTTTAAAATATTCATGATACATCTGTGGAATATGTACAAAGAATATTTAACTCCATAAGTCTATGTTTTTAAAATCATTTTATAAGTGATGCACATACTGTTAAGCAGATCAAAAAATACTGAACATCTCACACCAATTAATGAGTGGCTGCCATAACACAAATATGAGAAATGGGATCAGAATATGGCATAACTGGAAGTATTATTCCTCACAGATGGTGCTTTATGCTATATTCAATGCATTTGTGAAACTTAGAAAAAAACATTTATATTTTATAGTGCCAGTGTTTTATAAATTGTGATAAAGATAAAATATAATATAGAATTTGGGTTAAGGGGACTTTACCCTGTCTTAACTAAGAATGTCTTATATTAACTTCCAGACTAGAAGGTGATTTTTGGTTGTGGAGCACCATCTAGAGGAAATGTGAGGAAAAAAGTGTAAGCAGGAATGGAGTCAAAATCAAAATCAAAATCACATAAAAACCAAACAAAAAAAATCTCTAAAAAAGGAAAACCTTTAGGATTATATATAATTTTTTACTTATACAATCATCCAAATATGAATAATTTTTACTTAAAAAGTGTCATACATGATATTTTATTTAAGATTTCTATTTCTCTCTGAGAAATTTTCTACAACACAGATCTTTTCAGAATGTCAGAGGACCTTAGAAATCACATGGACCATCACCCTTCTTTTACAGGTAAGGAACCTGAGACTCAGAGTGCAGAAATAACTTGCTCAATGTCTTAATAACATTAATGAGAAAACCAGGACTGAAATCTCTGGAATTGCCTGATTCATAGAGTAGTACTTTCTCATTGTAACACACTATCTTTTAGACTACATCATACTAAGTAAACAGATGTCACTTAGGCATGGGTCTGGGGAAGGGAAACTCAGCAGGGGAAATCCCAGTTGGCCTGCATCATCCATGTGGGGAGGGGTGGCTATCATCCTTGACAGATTGTGACTGCCATGAGAATATGGGAACAACCTGAAAACTCCAGTGGAGTTGTTAACAGTTTCACAGCAGATAGCAGGATAACTAAGTCTTAGGAAAAAGAAAGGAGAATGCCAAGTAGCAGCAGCCATAGCCTGGTCCCTTTTAGGAGGCTTACACATGGCCATAGAGGCAGAGCATGTGGCAAAAACAACAGGCCACCATCTAGAGGATGAATTAAAATTAGAGATGGATACACAGCTCACTTAAGCAGACATGAAAGATGCCTTAACTGAGTGCTTGTGTCATATGGATGATCAATTCAAAACTTTTGCCTTTAGATATGCTTGAGACTGTGGTCAAAAATTGCCCTGAGTTTGAGTCTGGAGAATACTAACTAATCCAGGGTGGGACCCAAAATCTTGGGATCGCATAGATTCTTCATCTGATGATGAAGGGGAGGAAAAGGAAGAAGTATGGGAAGTGGAAGAAGTGGAGCCCCCCCCCCCCAGAAAGTACACCCAGGGCTAGAGCAAACAGTAAAAACAGCACAGGAGCAACCTGCCAGGATGGACCCTCAGAATTTACAACTTCCTGAGCAGAAACCTCATATTACCATGAAAGATTATACTGCTGCTGAATTAGGTGACCTCTGGCAGCATTACAGGCAGAAAGCCATGGAGTCATTACCTGATTGGAGCTGAGGGCATACTATTAACTGATGGAGATGAGCAAGCCAGCATGTATCACAATGCAGCTATCCCTATGCCAGTGCCTGCATGCTGCCCTAAATCAGGTATAAATTATATGTTTGTTCACCTGGCTAACAGCTGCATGCAAGACTGCTTGGCCTAATGAGGGAGATACTCTACACACTAATCTACATTGGCAATCCATGGAAGAACTGTAAGATGTTTTGCAGGGTCTTGGGATGAAAGAGGCAGTATATTCTGTGAATTTTGCAGACCACAATGAAACATTTACAGTAGGGATGAAAGACACCATCCTGCACACTGCTTCTAATCATTTTTATGGTCCCCTTATGTGCATTTTGAGTCCTCTAGTAGGACAGCCAGTTTTGAGAGCAGCTCAAGCCATAGAAGATCTTGAAGAATCAGAGAGGCTCTGGAAAAAGAGTGAGGGCCATGGGGAAAACTTCCTGAGAACATTATGGCCCTAATTGGGTCTCACATAAAGCAAATGTGGGCTGATCTAATTGCCATGGGGATAGAACTAGAAACCATAGATAAACAACCAAATGCTGTTTTAGTTAAATTGTGGAGCAAATTACCCAAAAGCAAAAGATTTACTAAAATAAATCCCCAAACAGATGAAAGGGAAGATAAAATTACTAAGAAACTCCCTTTCAAAACACAAGAACACTCCACACCCCCAGAGGAGACTTGGAAAGCTCCCTTTCCCCTCCCATAGGGGAGGGTTCAAGACTCCCAGGTATGAGTAATAACTGGGGGCCCCAGGGATAGGAGGCCACACATAGGGATTAACAGTTTACTAGTCCCCTATTAAGAAACAGTGTTGGTGCTAGTAGATACTGGGGCTGAATGTACTTTAATATATGGAAACATAGCCTGACTTAATGGACATGTGTTGGCCATAGACAGCTATGGGGGAAACACAATCAGAGCCAAACAGAATAATTTGATCTTACAAATTGGGAGATTTCCCCCTGGGAATACACTGTATACACTACTCCTATAACTGAATATATATTAGTAATTGATCTTCTCTTAAATTCCACATTAAAAACTACAATAGGAGAATTTCACCTTCAACATGGAGTAGTGAAAGTGGTCTTAAAGTTTCAGGTGAAATTGTCCCCTGTAAGAGTACTGCAACCTTGGAGGATTGTAGCCAATAAACAATATAAGCTTTCAGGGGGACACCAAGAGATTTCTGCAACCATGAAGGAACTAGAAAGAGTGGGAATACAAATATCAACCCATACCCCTTTAATAGCCCTGTGTGGCCAGTATGGAAACCTGACAGAACCTGGTGCATGACAGTGGATTTCCATGAATTAAATAAAGTAGCATCACCTTCATATGCACTAGTTCCAAACATTGCCTCTTTACTACAAGAAATTAGCACTCATTTATGTCATTATCATTTTGTTTTGGATTTAGCTAATGCTTTCTTCAGTATTCCCTTAGAGAAAGCAAGTTGTGCTGGTTTGAATGTACTATGTGCCCCTAAATGCCATTATCTTTGATGTAATCTTGCATGGGCAGACATATTAGTGTTGATTAGATTGCAATTCTTTGAGCAAGTGTTTCCATGGAGATGCGACCCACCCAACTGTGGGTGATAACTCTGAATGGATAGTTTCCATGGAGGCATGGCCCCACCCATTCAGTATGGGCCTTGATTAGTTCACTGGAGCACTATAAAATCTCAGACAGAAGGAGCAAGCTTGCTACAGCCAAGGACACTTTGAAGCAAGCACAGGAACTGCAGATGAGAGACAGTTTGAAGATGGCCATTGAAAGCAGACCCTTGCTCCAGAGAAGCTAATAGAGGACAAATGCCCCAAGAGCAACTGAGAGTAACATTTTGAAGAGGAGCTGCAGCCTATAGAGGAACATCCTGGGAGAAAGCCATTTGGAAACCAGAACTTGGAGCAGATTCCAGCCACATGCCTTCCCAGCTAAGAGGTTTTCTGGATGCCATTGGCCACACTTCAGTGAAGGTACTCAATTGTTGATGTGTTACCTTGAATACTTTATGGCCTTAAGACTGCAATTGTGTAACCAAATAAACCCCCTTTATAAAAGGCTATCATTTTCTGGTATTTTGCATCCCAGCAGCATTAGCAAACTAGAACACAAATCAACCTGCTTTCACCTTCCCCTGACAAGGATGACAAAGGACTTTCATAGTGCTCCCACAAGGGTGTTTACATAGCCCAACCATTTGCCATGGCCTAGTGACAAAATACTTGGCCAATTGGGAGAAACCCAAATTTGTGACTTTATTTCATTATATTGATGATATTATGTTAACCAGTGATTCTATTTCAGAATTAAAAGAGGTGTCACAAATGTTTATATCCCATCTTGAGAGGCAGGGATGGGCAATCAATCATGACAAGCTACAAGGCCCTGGCTGCTCTGTCAAATTCTTGTGTGCTGTATGGTTGGGTAAGACAAAAAATCCTTCTGTAGTAAATTGATAAGGTACAATGTTTTCCTATGGTGCATAGGCCAAGTTTGGGAATGGGATGACCCTCATTCAGTCCAGAGCCACACTACTTAAACCTGAGAAGTAGCTGGGTGCCTTCATCAGGAGAGTGGACACCAGGGGTATCAAACCTTATGACATTTAGCCCAACAGTTCCAGATACCCATCAACACTCTTATAGGCATCACACAGGAGTGCCCATCATGCTCCCTGTGACAAACACACTGGTTGCCCCACCAGATGGGACACATTGGCTGATCACAGGCTCCAGTGACCTGCTGGCAAGAGGACTACATCAGCCCCCTTACACTCTCAGAAGTGGCAAGGTATGTGATCACTGCATTAGACACTGCTACAGGACTTCTCTTGGCTTGTTTGGTGGGTGAAGCTAATCAGTGAGCCACCATATGCTGTGTAGAAAGGTTAAGTGCCCACTTCAGGCTACCTCTTTCACTGGACAAATGACCAAGCATGGGCTATGGACTATGGTGTAATGTGGACCCACATTATAGAAAGAATGAATGGTCTCTCAAACAGACCATTGAAAGATAAGAAATCCCCACAACAATGGACTAAAAGGGTTTATCAAGCCCTAACCTGCTCAAACTCTACACTGGGGGTGACAGCTCAAGCTCCTATTGAAATTCTAATGGCAGGACTGATGCAAGTGCTAAGGATACAAACTAAAGGGCCAGATGCTTTAGAGCCTAAAGGGGGAATAATAATAATTTATGGTTGCCTATGCCTCAAACCATACAAATGGGAGAAAATGAGGACTTTTGGCCTTGACACTGGCCTATGCAGCTGTGATGGCAGGGAATCTATGTTGGTTTGTAGCTGTTATTTACCCCAGAAAAGGCCATGTTCTTTTAATCCATTCTTGTTGGTGAAGACCTATTGTGGGTGGGACCTTTGATTAGGTTGTTTCAATTGAGATGTGACCCATCCTATTCAAAGCAGGCCTTAATCCTTTACTGGAGTCCTTTATGAGAATAAAAGACAGAAAGAGAGGAACACCCACAGAAGATGAAAGAGCCACTGAATCCAGAACCTGAAAGCAACAAAACCCAGAAAAGGACCAGCAGATGTCATTCATGTGACTTCCCATGCAACAGAGGTGTCCCACATGCCAGAAGCCTTTTTTCAGAGAAGGTATCCTCTTGTTGATGCCTTAATGTGGACATTTTCATGGCCTTGGAACTGTAAAGTTGTAACCTAATAAACCCCCTTTGTAAAAACCAAACTGTTTCTGGTATATTAAATTTTGGCATCTTTAGCAAACTGAAAGAGAATCTTAAGCCCATGGGGAATAGGAGTCACCCAAAATATTGTAATACAGTCAAAATTTATAATACATACCTGTTAAATTTTTATCACCAATCTGGGTTCTCCTTTTCCCACAGGAAACTTAGGTATAAATATGTGGACCCTTCTTATGCTCAGAATAATGATTGATGTCACAGTGGAGGACTTTCAAGATTTACAGGTGGAAAATACCTGGTAATTAAAACACTCAATGTTCCTCTGCCTGTTATCTTACTATCTACCAATGGAACTTTTGCATGTATATTATTAAATCAACAATATTTACCCCTTATTGTTTCCCATAAACATCTTTCTTTTCACCCATAGTGCTCCAGAAAACACCTTTCTACAGTGGGCTTCAGCAGTAATTCATGCCCACAATTGAAGCCAATGTTGGGTTTGTACAGACTTGCCATCTTCAGGTGCTACTGTCCCTCCATGGACCATAGCTCCTGCTAACTGGACTATTTGTAATGCCCTGTTGACATGGCAGAATTCAACACACTGACAAATCTGAAGTGAGGCTTTCTTTCTTAAGATTGAAATCCAATTACCATCTTATACTGAGACTCTGGTTTATATTTTTTCCCTTGTGAGGGAAAAAGTAAATAAACCCTGACCTATATTAGGGTATGCTGTACATGATGGAATAGGATGGCTGAGAGTGGAAACAGTAACCTTATACTGTATTTTGTCTGTCTGCATGGAACGTCCTAATGGGAACTGAGATATTGGGTGGTTAACCCTCAGAAATGTGTAATTTTACTGTTAAGCTACAAAATGATAGGCTTTTCCAAAGGCAAAGTGGCTCCAACAGACATGGAGCATATGCCTCCCCCATGGAGTGGCTATTGACCTGTGGGCACTATGTATGGCCTTATTTGCCTACAATTGGACAGGATGTTGTATATGGGGGCAGCCATATGTCCATGCCACATTATAGGATTCTTTACCACACACTCCTAGTAATTGGGAAATGGTTAAATCTGAATATTGAGTGAAGTATCCCCAATAGTTATTTTATCCTTTAGCTATTCTTGCCCCAGGGAGAGCTGTGGTGGTTATCAAAAAGCATATAACAGCCTTAGATAACCACATAGCTTACACATTTAATGAATCTAAACTAGCAATATCATTGTTAAATGACAAAACTACCCAATTATGGAAAGTAGTCTTACAAAATAGAATGGCTATAGACATTTTAACTTTGGCACAAGGTGCAACCTGTCCCCTTATAATCATGCAATGTTGCACATATATTCCTGATCACTCACATAATATTTCACAGCTTTAAATCATATGCAAGGGCACATACAGAGTATTGATCAGTTATTTACTGATCCCCTTTCTACTTGGTTTAATTCTCTTAGTCAGCTTTGGTGGCATTTCTTTATAGGGTTATCTTCCCTATGAGTTGGATTATTACTATTTTGTTGTCTTTTATATTGCTGCTGTGGTGTATGGATGCAATGCCTGTTCTGTGGTCTATGCAGCCTGTTATGGGGATGTGAATTGTGGTGGTCCAGGTCCTGGGCCCCATCCTAAATGACCTATAACAAACCTGACTTAGCCAAGGACAAAGGACAAGAAAGTAAACATTCTCCCCAGATGTGGAAGAATGTAACCATGGGTATAAAAATGGCATTTATTTTATCAGAGTTTTAAACACTGATCTTAGTAAAACCTCAGACCTTAGGCCCCTTTAATTATTATACTGGAGACACAATGTCCTCGTACTGTATGGAATGCCTTTGTTCTAAAATCATATATTACTCTTTATACAAACACCCCTCTGTTCCTTGCAGAGCTCTAAACCTCTGGACAAGCTGCTGCTGGAGAACTTCTCCTGTTCATAAGTCCCAATAAATCTGTCTACTTCTGTGCCTGGCATGTTTTTTGGCCTTGCAGCAGTACCAGCATGTGCTCTGCATGAAATAGGTCTGGGCCAGAACAGGACATGTATGAAAAGCCTACAGCTAACACCCTATATAATGGTGAAGGTCTGAAAGTTTTCTGCCTGAGATTGGGAACAAGACAAGAATGCAAACTGTTAGAACTCTTATTCAACTGTGTACTGGAAGTTCTTCCCTGAGTAATTAGGCAAGAAAAAGAAATAAAAGCCATCCAAATTTTAAAGGAAAAAGTAAAACTTTCCCTATTTGCAGATGATATTATCCTATATACAGAAAATCCTGAGAAATCCACAAAAATGCTAATAAATGAATTCAGCAAAGTGGTGGGGGTACAAGATCAACACCCCAAAATCAGTAGTGTTTCTAAACACAGGCAATTAACAATCAGAAGAAGAAATCAAGAAGAAAATTCCATTTGCAATAGCAACCAAAAACATTAAATAGCAGAATAAATTTAACTGAAGATGTAAAGGTCTTGTACACAGAAAACTAATAAACATTACTAAAAGAAATTAAATAAGACCTAAACAAATGGAGGATATTGCATGTTCATGGACTGGAAGACCAAATATTAAGATGTCAATTTATAAATGTAATGCATTCCCAACTTTTTTTGCAGATATGGAAATCCAATCATCAAATCTATATGGAAGATTATGGGGCCCTGAATATCTATAGCCATCTTCAAAAAGGAGAATGAAATTGGAGGACTCATACTTCCTGACCTTAAAAGTTATTACAAAGCCACAGTAATCAAAATAGCCTGGTACTGGCTATTAGACCAATAGAATAGAATTGAGAGCTCAGAAATCAACCATTACATTTATGGCCAATTGATACTTTTTGTTACTTAAATGGATAAGAATTTAATTTTTAAACAATTTTATTCACACACCATAAAATCCGTGGTATAATCTTGGTACAATCACATAGTTAGGTATTCACCACTATGATCAGTGAATGTGCTGGTTTGAATATGTTATGTACCCCACGAAAGGCTATATTCTTTTAGTCCACTCTTGTGGGGGCAGACCTACTGTGGGTGGGACCTTTTGATTAGATTATTTACATGGAGGTGTGACTCCACCCATTCAAGGTGGGTCTTAATTAGTTTATTGGAGTTGTTAAGAGAATTCACAGAGAAAGAGAGCTCAGAGCCAACACAGACCCAGACACTTGGAAATGTAGACAGAGAGATTTTGGAGAGAGCAGTTCAAACCAGAACCAGGACAGAAGGTAATAGATGAAATCCAGAGTTTGCCTGGGAGAAGCTAAGAGAGGACCTCCAGACACTTAGAGAGAAATGACCTGGGAAAAAATAAGCAAGGACACACAGGTGATGAAAGAGAGAAGTTAAGACAGAAGCCCAGAGACGTTTTGGAGAAAGCAACAGAAATGAGAAGCTAACACCAGGAGAGGCCCAGCAGACTCCAGCCATGTGCCTTCCCATGTGACAGAGGAACCCCAGATACCATTGGCCTTTCTTCAGAGAAGTTTTAGCAAACTGAAACAGATAACATTCTCATTTCTCCTAGGAAAAAAGTCCCATACACTTATATACCCTATTATTCATGCTTAGCTTTGATAAAATACCTTTGTTGCAATTAATGAAAGAATATTACAATGTCACTTTTAACTATAGTTCTTAGTTGCATTAACTGTATTTTCCCACACACCACCCTAATATTAACACCTTTTAATAGTGATGTGTTTTTTCTAGCTCATGTAACAACTTCCTTATAGTTGTACAATTAGCCCCAGTCATCATTCACTACAGGTTTTGCTATGTTATACATGCCTGTGTTTTATCCTCTAGATTTCCTTGTGGTGACAAGTGCCTTCCCCTTTCAACCACACTCATACTCATTATTGTTGTTACACTCACAGCACTGTGCTACCATTACATAGTATTTTGCTATCCATTTGTGAACATTTATAATTAACCTTATTAAACATTCTTTACAGATTAAGCATGACTTCCAATTCTCTACAATCATTCTATCTATCTCCTGGTAACCTATACTCTAGATTTTAACTCCCAGCATTTGCTCATTGTAATTAGTTCATATTAGTGAGACTGTACAATATTAGAACTTTGGTGTCTGGTTTATTTCACTCAATGGAATGTACTCAAGGTTCACCCATGTTGTTGGATGCATCAGGACTTCAATCCTTCTTACAGCTGCATGATATTCCATCATATGTATATAACACAGTTTGTTTACTCACAAATCCATGAATGGATACTGTTTTGGTTGCTAAAGCTGCCAGAATGCAATAAACCTGGGCTGGATTTTTAAAATGAGGTTCTATTAGCTTATGAGTTACAATTCTAAGGCCATGAAAATGTCCAAATTAAGGCATCAACAGGATGACACATTCTCTGAAGACCAGTTACTAGTGAGCTTGGGCTCCTCCATCAGATAGCAAGGCACATGATAATTTCTGATGTTCCTTCTCTCCTGGGCTTTGTTGCTTCCAGCTTCTGGCTTCAGGGGCCTCTTATCTCAGCCTATCTGGGGCTTCTTCTGTGAGGGTCTCTTAATTTCATCTTTTAGCTTCTGTATGTGTTTTATCCTCTTATAAGGGACTCTGGTAAGAGAATTAAGACTCAACTTGAATAGGGTAGGTCACATCTCAATTGAAATAACCTAATCAAATGGCCCCACCCACAATAGCTCTACACACAGAGGAAAAGATTAAAGAGCATGGCCTTTTCTGGGATACATAACAGCTTCAAACTACCACAGACAATTTGTTTCTATCTATTGGCAATCATGAATAATGTTGCTATAAACATCAGTGTGCAAATGTCTATTCATGTTCCTACTTTCTGTTCTTCTGGGTATAATGCCTAGTGTTCTGGTTTGCTAAAGCTCCTGAAATGCAAAATACTAGAAATGGATTGGCTTTTGTAAGGGGGTGTGCTGCTTTGAATCCATTATATTCCCTTACAAAAGCTGTATTTTTAATGCAAACTTGTGGGAGCAGACTTATTAGTCTTTTTGATTAGTGTAGGACATTTTGATTAGGTTGTTTCCATGGAGATGTGACCCACCCAACTGTAGGTGAGACCTTTTGATTAGATAATTTCAATGGAGGTGTGACCCACCCACTCTGGATGGGCTTTAATTAGATCATTGGAATCCTTTAAGAGAGCTCACAGAAAGGAGCTCAGAGAAGTTGAGAGAGACATTTTGGAAAGAAGCTAATATATGCAATCTAGAGTTTTCCCCCAGGATGAGCTAAGAGCTGACACAGACCCAGACACTTGGAGATGCTGGTAGATGCAGACAGAAAGATGATTGGAGATTCTAAGCTAAGAGATGAATCCCAGAGTTTGCCTGAGAGAAGCTAAGAGAGGACTCCCAGATGCTTAGAGAGAAATGCCCCAGGAGAATCAAGCAGAGAGCTGAGAGAAGCAAAGATAGAAGCCCAGAGACATTTTGGAGAAAGACATTTTGTAACACAACCCAGGAACAAAGGACCAGCAGATACTGGCCAAGTGCCTTCACAGCTGACAGAGGTGTTCTGGATGCCATTGGCCTTTCTTCAGTGAAGGTATCCTCTTGCTTATGCCTTTTGGACACTTTTATGTCCTTAGAACAGTAAATTTGTAAATTAATAAATCCACTTTATAAAAGCCAATAAATTTCTGGTATTTTGCATAATGGCAGAATTAGCAAACCAGAACAGGGGTCTATTAGGTTACAAATTTACAGTTCTAAGGCCATAAATGCATCCAAACTAAGGCATCAACAAGAAGATAGCCTCACTGAAGAAAGGCTGATGGCATCTGGAGTTCCTCTGTCAACTGAGAAGGCACATGGTAATGTCTGCTGGTCATTCTCTCCAGGGCTTCAGATTCAATCTGGCTTTTTGCAAAATGTCTCTGGGCTTCTGCCTTAGCTTCTCTCTCTCAGCTCCTGTGTGTCCTTTCTTGTTTCTCCTAGGGCATTTCTCTCTAAGCAACTGGGGTTCTCTCTTATCTTCTCTGGGGCAAACTCTGGATTTCATCTCTTAGCTTTGCATCTCCAAATGTCTTTCTGTTTGCATCTCCAGGCATCTGGGTTGGTGTCAGCTCTGAGCTCTCTCTCAGCTTCTGAGCTCTCCCAAGGACTCCAGTAAATTAATTAAGACCAAACTTGAATGGGTGGGGTCATATCTCCATGGAAATAATTGAATCAAAAGTCCCACCCACAATAGGACTGCCCCCATTAGACTGGATTAAAAAAAAACTGTCTTTTATGAGGTACATAACAGATTCAAACCAGCACACAGAATTGTAAAGGAATAGCCAGATCATATGGCAGTTCCATATTCAGCTTCCCGAGGAACCAAAAAACTGTCTTCCAGAGTGGCTGCACCATCTTTCATTTCCACCAGCAGTAAATAAGTGTTCCTATTTCTCCACATCCTTTCCAGAACTTGTAGTTTTCTGGTCTTTTTATGATGATTCTAGTGGGTGTGATATGTAGGTCATTGTGGCTTGATTTGTGTTTCCCTAATAGCTAGTGATATTGAGAATCTTTTCATAGGCCATTTATCCATTTTTATTTCCTCTTTGGGAAAGTATCTATCCATTTCTTTTGCCCATGTTTTAATTGGATTGCTTGTCTTTTTATTGTTGAGTTGTAGTATTTTTTTTATATTCTGGTTATTAAAGCTTTGTCAGATGCCTGGTTTCCAAACATTTTCTTCCATTGAGTAAGATGCATTTTTACTTCCTTGACAAAATCCTTTGAATCACAAAACTATTCATTTTCAGGAGACCCCATTTATCCATTTCTTCTTTCACTGCTTGTGCTTTGGGGGTAAGGTCTAAGAATTCACCCTCTATTACAAGATTTTAAGATGATTCCCTGCACTTTCTTCTTGGATTTTTATGATCCTAGCTCTAAAGTTTAGGTCATTTATCCATTTTGAGATAATTTTTGTATAAAGTGTGTGATATGGGTCTTCTTTCATTCTTTTCATTATGTACATCCATTCTCCCAACTTCATTTTTTATTATAAAAATTTTATTTCTAAAAATAGAATCAAAATAAGAACAAAAAATAAAAGTAAAAAAGAACACCCAAATCACCCCCATCCCACCCTATTTTTCATTTAGTTTTTGTCCCCATTTTTCTACTCAACCATCTATACACTGGATAAATGCAGTATGATCCACAAGGTTTTCACAATCACACTGTCACCCCTTGTAAGCTACATTGCTATATAATCATCTTCAAGAGTAAAGGCTACTGGGTTGGAGTTTGATAGTTTCAGGTATTTACTTCTAGCTATTCCAGTACATTAAAACCTAAAAAATGTTATCTATATAGTGTGTAAGAATGCTCACCAGAGTGACCTCTTGACTCCATTTGACTCCACTTCAGCTCAGCCACTGAAGCTTTATTCCATTTCATTTTGCATCCCCCTTTTGGTCAAGAAGATATTCTCAATCCCATGCTGCTGGGTCCAGATTCATCTCTGGGAGTCATATCCTGCATTGCCAGGGAGATTTACACCCCTGGGAGTCAGGTCCCACATAAGGGGGAGGACAATGAGATCACCTGCAAAGGTGGCTTAGTTAGAGAGAGAAGGCCACATCTGAGCAACAAAGAGACACTCAGGAGGTGTTCCAGTTTGCTAATGCTGCCAGAATGCAAAACACCAGAAATGGATCAGCTTTCATAAAGGGGGTTTATTTGGTTACAAATTTACAGTCTTAAGGCCATAAAGTGTCCAAGGTAAGTCATCAACAATCAGGTACCTTCACTGGAGGATGGCCAATGGCACCCAGAAAACCTCTGTTAGCTTGGAAGGCATGTGGCTGCCATCTGCTCCAAGTTCTGGTTTCAAAATGGCTCTCTCCAAGGATGTTCCTCTGTAGGCCACATCTCCTCTTCAAAATGTCACTCTCAGTTGTCTTGGGGCATTTGTCCTCTCTTAGCTTCTCCAGAGGAAGAGTCTGCTTTCAATAGCTGTCTTCAAGCTGTCTCTCATCTGCAGCTACTTGCTCAGCTCCTGGGAATTCTTCAGAGTGTCCCTCTTGGATGTAGCAACCTCACTCCCTCTGTCTGAGCTTATATAGTCCTCCAGTAAACTAATCAAGGCCCATGCTGAATGGTCAGAGCCATGATTCCATGGAAACTATCCAATTAGAGTCATCACCCACAGTTGGGTGGGGTGCATTTCCATGGAAACAACTTAATCCAAATGTTCCAACTTAATCCCCACTAATATGTCTGCCTCCACAAGATTGCATCAAAGAACATGGCTTTTTCTGGGGGACATAATATATAGAAACCAGTACATTCCACCCACTGGACCCCAGAAAAACATGATCTTTCCATACACAAAACACATTCATCCCATCAGAATATCACAGAAACTTAAATCATTTCAGTAACAATAGTTAAGTACAAGATCCCATCAAAATCAATTACAGGCATCGTTGGTCCTAAGGCATAATCCCCCCATCTCTGTACCTTTGAAACTTAGAACAAGTTATCTGCTTCCAATATACAAAGGAGGGCCAGTCATAGGTTAAACATTCCCATTGTCATAAGGAGAAACTGAAAGGAAAACAGGGTTAACAGGACCAAAACAGTTCCTAAAACCTGCGGGGCAAACTCCATTAGATTTCAAAGTCTGAGAGTCATTTACAGAACAATGTTGCATCCTTGGGGTTTGAGAGAGTGCAAGTCTAACCCTTCCTAAGGGCCTTTGTGGCAGCCCTTTCCTCTCCAAATGCTAGGGTGAGTGTTCCAACATATTCACACATTGCGGAGACCACCTTCTCAGCCCCAACCTCTTCAAACATTGGGGCAGCACCTGGATTCTCTTCCACCTCCAGGGAACATGCTCAACCCCTTCAGAACAGTGGGGTGGTGGCCAGGCCCTCCCCAGTCCCCTGGAAATGTGCTCCACCTTCTTTGAGGCCTGGGGTGGCAACACCTTTCCTGAACATCAAGGTGGAAGGCCCACCCTCGACCTCCCAGTCAAACTCACCCTTTCCATGCATGAGGGCCACTCTGCTCTCCCAGTCTGAGACCTCTTGACTCCAGACCTCAAACTCCATGGCTCTGTCTTTGAAGACATTTTTCCTTCAATTTGTTCCTTGTCTATCTCCTCCAGTCCCAACTGGCAGTGGCTCTGTCTGTAAAGAGCTTGCAAAAATTCTGTTGGCCTTGCATGAAGCACACAGCATTCAGACAATAGGACTTTCCACAAATCCTTTCTGTTTAACTCCTTCTTCAATCTTGGCTTGTACTGAAATGGTGGCTGGGTTCCATGTTTGGTTACATCCTCATGTTGGGCTGTAGCTTCTGGGGTTTCACCCGCTGGAAGCCCAGAGTTTTTCAGGCCATCAGTTTCTGGTTTCTTTGAAATCAAGAGTTCATTTCTCAGCTTATCTCTGTCCTCTGACATTTTACTATAAGCTGAAAGTAAAAGCCAGGCTACTACTTCTATATTTTACTTGGAGATCTAATCTGCTAAATATTCCAGGTCATTGCTTTCAAATTCTGCCTTCCATCCAACACCAGGGTTCAATTTTGCGAAATTCTCTGCCACTTTAAAACAAGAATCACCTTTCTTCCAGTTTGCAACAACACATTCATCATGTCTGTTCAAGTCTTCATCAGAAGTATCTTTAGAGTCCATATTTCCACAAACAGTCTCTTCAAAGCACTTTAGGCCTTTTCTATCAAGCTCCTCACAATTCTTCCAGAATCTTCCCCTTATCCATTTAAAAAGTTGTTTCAACACGTTTGGTATTTGCAATCTTAGCAGCACCCTACTTCTCTGGTACCAAAATCTGTTTTAGTTTGCTAATGCTGCCGGAATGCAAAACACCAGAAATGGATCAACTTTTATAAAGGGGGTTTATTTGGTTACAAATTTACAGTCTTAAGGCCATCAAGTGTCCAAAGTTAGTGATCAACAATCTGGTACCTTCACTAGAGGATGGTCAATGGCACCCAGAAAACCCCTGTTAGCTGGGAAGGCACGTGGCTGGCATCTGCTCCAAGTTCTGGTTTCAAAATTGCTCTCCCCAAGGACTTCCCTCTCTAGGCCACATCTCCTCTTCAAAATGTCACTCTCAGTTGCTCTTGGGGCATTTGTCCTCTCTAATCATCCACAGTTGGGTGGGGCACATTTCCATGGAAACAACCTAATCCAAACTTTCCAACTTAATCCCCACTAATATATCTGCCCCCACAAGATTGCATCAAAGAACATGGCTTTTTTGGGGGGACATAATATATAAAAACTGGTACAGGGGAGACTCTTAGGCACAATTATAAGCAGGTTTAGCCTTTCCCATGCAACAACAAGCTTCATAAGGGCAAGCCCCAAGATAGAGGGCTCAGTATTCCAAGCTGTCATTCCTCAATGTTTGTGAGAACATCAGCTACAATCCAGGTGAGGAAGTCCAACACTTCTGCATTTCCCCCCAGCTCCTCAGGGGGGCCCTGCATATATATTTTTATTCTCCACCCAAATTACTTTGGGATGTGTTGCTATTTCACTCTATCCTATACAAAACTACCATATCTCACCAAGCATCATTTTTTGAAAAGATTGTTCTGTCCCAGTTGAGTGAACTTGGCCACCTTGTCAAAAATCAATTGAACATAGATGTAAGCATCTGTTTCTGAACACTCAATTCAATTCCATTTGTCAATATATCTATCCATATGCCAGTAATATGCTATTTTGACCACTGTAGCCTTGTAATATGATTTAAAGTCAGGAAGTGTGAGTCTTCTAACTTCATTTTTCATTTTCAGGATGTTTTTGGCTATATGGGGCACCTTGCTCTTCCAAATAAATTTGATCATAGATTTTTCCATTTCTGCAAAGTAAGCTTTTGGAATATGGATTTGTATTGCATTGAATCTGGAAATCAATTTCCATAACATTGGCATCTTAAATATATTTAATGTTCCAACCCATGAATATGGAATGTCCTTTCATCTATGTCTTCCTGATTTATTTTTGAAATGTTTCATAGTTTTCTGCGTATAGGTTCTTTACATCCTTGGTTAAGTATATTCCTAGATAGCTGATTCTTTTAGTTGCTATTATAAATTGCTTCTTAATTTCCCCCTTATATTGCTCCTTACTACTGTATAGAAACATTAGTGATTTTTGTCTGTTGATTATGTATCTTGCCACTTGGCTGAATTTGTTTATTAGCTCTAATAGGCTTGTTGTAAATTTTGGTGGACTTTCTAAATATAGGGTCATGTCATCTGCAAGTAGTGAATGCTTTTCTTCTTCCCTCCTGATTTGGATGCTTTTTATTTCTTTTACTTGCATAATTGTTCTAGCTAGAATTTCCAGCAACATGCTGAATAAGAGTGCTGACATCGTGCTTCTTTGTCTCATTCCAGATTTAGAGGCTAAGTTTTCAGTCATTCCCCATTGTATATGATGTTAGCTGTGGGTTTCTCATACATGCCTTTTATTATATGGAGGAAATTTCCTCCTATTCCTTTCTTTCAAAGAGTTTTATCAAGAAAGGATGCTGAATTTTCTCAAATGCCTTTTTCTGTGTCAACCAAGATGTCCATGTGCTTTTCCCCTTTCAATTTGTTAAAGTGCTGTATTACATTAATTGACTTTTTGGCATTGAATCTTCCTTGCAAACCTGGAATAAAACCCAAATGATCATGGTGTATAATTCTTTCAATGTGCTGTTGGATTAGATTTGTAAGTATTTTGTTGAAGATTTTTGCATCTATATTCATTAGAGAAATAGGTCTGTAATTTTCTCTTTTTGCAGGATCCTTTTCTGGCTTTGGTGTTAGGGTGTTGTTGGCTTCATAGAATTATTTACATAGCATTCCTCCTCTTCAGTTTTATTGGAAGAGTTTGAGCAGGATTGGTATTTATTCTTCTTAGGATGCTTGGTAGAATTAACCTGTGAAGCCATCTAGTCTTGCAATTTTATTTTTTTGGAGGTTTTTGATGACCAATTCAATCTCTTTAATTGTAATTGGTCTGTTGAGGTCTTCTATTTCTTCTCAAGCCAGTGTAGGCTGTTCATGTGGTTCTAGGAAGTTGTCCATGTCCATTTCATCTAAGTTGTCAAGTTTGTTGGCATACAGTTTCTCATAGTATCCTCTTATGATCTCTTTTATTTATGTGGGGTCAGAAGTAATGTACCCCCTCTCATTTCTGACTTATTTTTCTTGCATCTTCTCTTCGTATGTCAGTCTATCTAAGGATTTTTCAATTGTATTGATTTTCTCAAAGAACCTACTCCCATTTTTTCTATTGATTTGTTTATTCTCAATTTCACTTATTTCTGCTCTAATCTTTGTTATTGCTCTCCTTCTGTTTTCTTTGTTGTTAGTTTGCTTTTCTTTTTCTATTTCCTCCAGGTATACAGTTAGGTCTTCAATGTTTTCTTTTTCAATATAGGCATTATGGCCATAAATTTCCCTCTGAGCACTGCCTTTGCTGCATGTTGTGTTCATATTCTCTTTTTTATACCTTTTTAATTGTGAAATTTAACATAAAGACTTAGATAACTTTCAAAGTATGATTTAACAAGTGATTAGACAGCAAATTTCAAAGAATGTTTTGGGTTACACTTCCACAATTTCAGTTATTTCCTTATTCTGAAATATAACATATATACAGAAAGGTGATAACTTTCAAAGTACAATTTAACAATGCAGCTATAGAGTAAATTTCAAAGAACATTATTGGTTACAGTTCCACCATTTCATTTATGTCCTTCTAGCTATTACAATATCCTAGCATCTAAATATATATATAAAGATTCAACAGTTGTAATCCTTTGTTAAATCCTGTCTTGTCTGTTGCTACCACTGCCTCTTGTTTAATCACTTTCTCAATTTTCAGGGGTGTCTAGGCAGTGACCACCCTAACATGTTCATATTGAAAAGGGGTGATGACATTATGGGGAAGGGGGCTGCATCTGGTTGTTGTTCTTAAAGAGGCTCGTGCCTCTGGGTTTTAGGAATTGCTGGCATAGGAACACTGTGATAGATTTAAGTTTCTGAGAGAGAAAATAAGTGACTGAAACTTTTATAGAATCTCAGATAGGGTCCTAGGTATTTTTGGGAATTCTGTTGGTTAGGGCTTGGCATACTGTGGCTATTTGGGATATCTAGCTGGAGCTTGCATAAAAGTAACCTTCAAGATAGTCTATTGACCCTATTTGAAATCTCTTAGCCACTGTAACCTTATTTTTTTACCTTTCTTTTCCCCTTTTGGTCAACAAGACATTTTTTATCCCTCAATGCTAAGGCCAGGCACATTCCTGGGAGTTGTGTCCCAGGTCACCAGGGAGATTCACTCTCCTGGGAGTCATGACCCACATGGGGGGAGGTTAATGAATTTATTTGCTGAGTTTGGCTTAGAAAGAGAAGGGTTACCTCTGAGTGGCAAAAGAGGTTCTCTGGAGATGCCCCTTATGCATAATTATAGGAAGGCTTAGCTTCCCATTTACAACCCTAAGTTTCATAAGACCAAACCTCAAGATCGAGGACTTGACTCATTAAGTAGGGGGTTCCTAATTTCACGTAACATATATTCTGTCCAAGATAAACAATCAGTGTCTCATACTGTCTTCACTTAGTTGTACAGTCATCACTCTCAATTTTAAAATTATCATAACACAAAATATCCCAAAGCTGTTAGCAGCTGCTAATTATTCATCCCTAATATTAGTGTAATGCTGGTATGGTATTCCCATTAAATATAGACTATAATATGTAATGGGTAGGTTTTCCATATACCACTCTGTTGTTAAGTCTTTGCACAAATGTTGTTACTTAGAAATATATCATGTAAACACTTATCTAAATTTGTAGTGCTACTCTGTGGGTTACTTGCCTTTAAACAACCACTTTTGGTCATGTTTGCTTTCAATGTAACACTGATACTTATATTCCCATTAACAAACCATAATTGCCCCGTCCAATTCCATACCTTTAAATTCACCCTCATTATCATGTCTGTACATGTTAGGTTATCATTCCCTCTTCACTAGCTTCTGTCTATCTATAGGTCCCCTATATTCTACATTTTAAGACACTTATCTTACATTGTTCATGGAGTTCACATTCATATTTCACTCAACATTATGTCTTCAAGGGCCATTCATGTTGTCATATGATTCAGAACTTTGTTCCTTCATACTGCTGCATAGTATTTCATTGTACATTTATACAATATTTTGTTTATCCACTCATCTGTTGAAGGACACTTGGATCATTTCCATATCTTGGTGATTGTAAACAATGCAACTAAGAATATCAGTGTGCAAATGTCTGTTCATATCACAGCTTTCAGATTTTCTGGGTATATACCAAGAAGTGAAATTGCTGAATTGGAGGGTAATTCAATATATAGTTTTCTGAAGAAATGCCCAGAAGGAGGCCTATCAAAAATCAGTTGACCATATAGAGGGCTATTTCTGAATTTGCAATTTGATTCCATTGATCAATATATCTGTCTTTGTGCCACTACCATGCTGTTTTGTCTACTCTGGCTTTATAGTCGGCTTAAAGTCAGGAAGTGTAAGTCCTCCCACTTTGTTCTTCCTTTTTAGAATGTTTTCGCAATTCAAGGCCCCTTTCCCTTCCAAATAAATTTGATAACTAGCTTTTCCAAGTCTTCAAAATAGGTTGTTGGAATTTTGATTGGAATTACATTGATTCTGTAGATAGGTTTGGGTAGAATTGACATCTTAATGACATTTAGCCCTCCTATCCATGAACAAGGAATATCTTTCCACCTCTTTAGCTCCCCTTTTATTTTTTTTAGTAATGTTGTGTAACTTTCTGTGTAGAGATCTTTTACATCCTTGGTTATTTCTAGGTGCTTGCTTTTTTTTAGTTTGTACTATGAATGGAATTCTTTTTCATGAGTTTCTCTTCAGTTGGGTCATTTCTAGCATATAGAAACATTACTGACTTTTGTGCATCAAGTAGCTGTGTCATTGATGACCCAGGATTTTCTAAATATAAAATCATATCATCTGCAAATAATGACAGACAGTTTTACTTCTCCCTTTCCAATTTGGATGATTTTATTTCTTTGTCTTGCCAGATTGTTCTGGCCAGAAGTTCTCATAAAATGTTGAATAATAGTGGTGACAGCAGGCATCCTTGTCTCATTCCTGATATTAGGGGAAAGGGATTCAATTTCTCACCATGGAGGAGTATGCTTGCTGTGGGCTTTTCATATATACCCTTAATCATATTGAGGGAGATGCCTTCAATTCCTACCATTTGAAGTGATTTTATAAAAAACAAGGATGCTAAAGTTTTGAATGCTTTTTCTGCATCTATTGAGATGATCATTTGATTTTCCCCTTTTGATTTGTTAATGTGTTGTATTGCATTGATTGCTTTTCTTATGTTGAAACATGCTTGCATGCCTGGAATGAACTCCACTTGATCATGGTGTATGATTCTTTTAATGTGTCTTTGGATTCAATTTGCAAGCATATTGTTGAGGATTTTTGCAACTATATTCATTAAAGAGATTGTTCTGTAATTTTCTTTTCTTGTATGATCTTTGTTTGCCTTTGGATTAGGGTGATACAGGCTCCATAGATTGAGCTAGTTAGCATTCACCCTCTTCAATTTTTTGGAAGGGTTTGAGCAGGATTGGTAATAATTCTTGGAATGCTTGGTAGAATTAACCTGTGAATATATCTAGTTTTGCAATTTTATTTTGGGGGAGGCTTTTGATGACAAATACATTCTCTTAATTTGTAATTCATCTGTTGTGATCTTTATTTTTTTTAAATCAATTTTATTTAGATATATTCACACACCATGCAGTCATACAAAGCATACATTCAATTGTTCACAGTACCAATATATAGTTGTGCATTCATCACCAAAATTAATTTTTGAACATTTGCATTACCACACACACAAAATTAATAAGAATAAAAATTAAAGTGAAAAAGAACAATTAAAGTAAAAAAGAACACTGAGTGCCTTTTTTTTGCCCCCAGTTTTCTACTCATCCATCCATACACTGGACAAAGGGGAGTGTGGTCCATATGACTCTCCCATTCACATTGTCACCCCTCATAAGCTACATTTTTATACAATCATTTTCAAGATCAAAGATTCTTGGTTGTAGTATGTTAGTTTCAGGTATTCACTATTAGCTATTCCAGTTCATTAGAACCTAAAAAGGGTTCTCTATACTGTGCATAAGAGTGCCCAGCAGAGTGACTTCTTGGCTCCTTTTGGAATCTCTCTGCCATTGAAGCTTATATCATATCTTTTCACATCCCACTTTTGGTCAAGAAGATGTTCTCCACCCCATGATGCTGGGTCCAGATTACTCTCTGAGAGCCATATTCCATGTTGCCAGGGAGATTTACTCCCCTGGGTGTCAGATCCCACATAGCAGGGAGGGCAGTGATTTCACCTGCCAAGTTGGCTTAGCTAGAGAGAGAAGGCCACATATGAGCAACAAAGAGGCATTCAGGAGGAGGCTCTTAGGCAAAATTATAGGCAGGCCTGGCCTCTCCTTTGCAGCAACAGTCTTGCCAAGGACAAGTTCCATGGTAGAGGACACAGCCCATCAAACTACCAGTCCACTAAGTCTGTGAGCACATCAGCAACCATCGAGGTGGGGAAGCCCAAGATCCCTGCATTCTCCACAAGCTCCTCGGGGGGGGGGGGGGCTCTGCATATTTTTTCATTGTTTTTTTAATTAACTCCTTTTTTATTAACTATATCAAAAAAATAAAAAAAAACATACAATAAAAAAACATTTCAAACAAACCATAACGAGGGAGTAAGAAAAAGACAACTAACCTAAAATAAGTACTTTACTTCCAACATGTACCTACTCTACCCCAAGAAAATAACCTAATAAAGCAACATTTCTGTAAAATTGTTCCTACCATACCCATCAGAAATTAACAAACCATAGTCATGCCTGTGTATTCCCAGAATGTTAAATTTAACCACAACAACTTATCTGCTCTTCTTGGGTTATCGTTCCCCCTTGATTAATTGATCTCTATCACTATTTCCCCTACATTCTACATTATAAACCATTTATTTTACATTTTTCAAAGTTCACATTAATGGTAGCATATAATATTTCTTTTTGTGCCTGGCTTATTTTGCTCAGCATTATGTCTTCAAGGTTCATCCATGTTGTCATATGTTTCATGACATCATTCTTTCTTACTGCTATGTAGTATTCCATTGTGTGTATATACCACATATTATTTATCCACTCATCTGTTGAAGAACATTTGAGTTGTTTTCATCTCTTTGCAATTGTGAATAATGATGCTATGAACATTGGCATGCAGATATCTGTTCGTGTCACTGCTTTCAGGTCTACCGGTTATGTACCGAGAAGTGCAATTGCTGGATCAAAGGGTGACTCTATATCTAGTTTTCTAAGGAAATTCCAGACTGCCTTTCAGAGTGGATGAACCATTACACAGTCCCACCAACAATGAATAAGTGTTCCAATTTCTCCACATCCTCTCCAGCATTTGTAGTTTCCCGTTTGTTTAATGGCAGCCATTCTAATTGGTGTGAGATGGTATGTTGCTGTAGTCTTAATTTGCATCTCTCTAATAGCTAGTGAAGCTGAATATTTTTTCAAGAGTTTCTTGGCCATTTGTATTTCCTCTTCAGAGAACTGTCACTTCATATCTTTTGCCCATTTTATAATTGGGCTGTTTGTACTATTGTCATTGAGATGTAGGATTTCTTTATGCAAGATATCAGTCTTTTGTCAGATACATGGGTTCCAAATATTTTTCCCATTGATTTGGCTGCCTCTTCACCTTTCTGACAAATTCCTTTGCAGTACAGAAACTTCTAAGTTTGAGGAGTTCCCATTTATCTATTTTTTCTTTTGTTGCTTGTGCTTTGGATGTAACATCTAGGAAGTGACCTCATAATACAAGGTTTTGAAGATGTTTCCCTACATTATTTTCTAGGAGTTTTATGGTACTGTCTTTTATGTTGAGGTTTTTTTATTCACTTTGAGTTAATTTTTGTGTAAGGTGTGAGGTAGGGGTCCTCTTTCATTCTTTTGGATATGGATATCCAACTCTCCCAGCCCCATTTGTTGAAAAGACTGTTATGTCCCAGTTTAGTGGCTTTGGGGGCCTTATGAAAATCAGATGGCCATAGATCTGGGGGTCTATCTCCAAATTCTCCATTTGAGTCCATTGATCAATATGTCTTGGTGCCAGTACCATGCTGTTTTGACTACTGTGGCTTTATAATAAGCTTCAAAGTCAGGGAGTGTAAGTCCTCCCAAATAGTTTTTCCTTCTTAGAAAGTTTTTAGCAATCTGAGGCATCTTCCCTTTCCAAATAAATTTGATAATTAGTTTTCCAAGACTGCAAAGTAGGTTGTTGGAATTTTGATTGGCATTGCATTGAATCTGTAGATGAGTTTGGGTATAATTGACATCTTAAGGACATTTAGACTTTCTATCCATGAAAATGGAATATTTTTCCATCTTTTAAGGTTCCCTTCTACATCTCTTAGTAGAGCTATGTAGTTCTCTTTGTGTAGGTCTTTTACATCTTTGGTTAAGTTTATTCCTAGGTACTTGACATTTTTAGTTGCTATTGAAAATAGTATCTTTTCCTTGAGTGTCTCATCACTTTGTTCATTTAGAGCATATAGAAACATTACTGATTTATGTGCATTAACCTTGCATCCTGCTACTTTGCTAAATTTGTTTATTAGGTCTATAAGCTGTGTCATTGATTTCTCAGGGTTCTCCAGGTATAAGACCATATCATCTGCAAATAATGAGTTTTACTTCTTCCTTTCCAATTTTTATGCCTTTTATTTCTTTGTCTTGCCAGATTGCCCTGGCTAGCACTTCTACCACAATGTTGAATAACAGTGGTGACAGCAGGCATCCTTGTCTCATTCCTGATCTTAGATGGAAGGCTTTCAGTCTCTCACCATTGAGCACTATGCTGGCTGTGGTTTTTTCATGTATGCTCTTTATCATATTGAGGAAGTTTCCTTCAATTCCTAACTTTCGAAATGTTTTTATCAAAAACATATGTTGGAATGGAGATGCTGAATTGTATGATAAACGAACTAGACTTGACAGACATTTATAGAACACTACATCCAACAAAAGCAGGATACACCTTTTTCTCAAGTGCTCATGGAACATTCTCTAGGATAGACCACATGTTGGTCCACAAAGCAAGTCTCAACAAATTTAAAAATATTGATATTATACAAAACACTATCTCAGACCACAATGGAATGAAGTTGGAAATAAATAAAAGGCAGAAGATCATAAAATTCACAAACATATGGAGGCTAAACAACACCCACTTAGAAAACCAGTGGGTAAAGGAAGAAATTACAAGAGAAATTAGTAAATACCTCGAGGCAAATGACAATGAAAACACAACTTATCAAAACGTATGGGATGCAGCAAAGGTGGTGCTGAGGGAAGTTTATTGCCCTAAATGCTTATATTAAAAGAGAACAGAGAGCAAAAATTGAAGAGTTAACTGTTCACCTGGAGGAATAAGAGAAAAAAACAGCAAACTAAACTGAAAGCAAACAGAAGGGAAGAAATAACAAAGATTAGAGCAGAAATAAATGCAATTGATAACAGAAAACAGTAAAGAGAATCAACAAAACCAGAAGTTCATTCTTTGAGAAAATAAATAAAATTGATGGACTGCTGGCTAGGTTAACAAAAAAAAAAAAAAAAAAGAAAGAAAGAGAGGATGCAAATAAATGCAATCAGAAATGGGAAAGGAAATGTAACTACTGACCCTGCAGAAATTAATGAGATAATGAGAAGACACTATGAGCAACTGTATGCTAATAAACTAGACAAATTAGATGAAATGGACAACTTCCAAGAAAAGCATAAACCACCAACATTGACTCAAGAAGAAACAGATGACCTCAACAAACCAATCACAAGTAAAGAGATTGAGTCAGTCATCAGAAAGCTGCCAAAAAGGAAAAGCCCAGGACCAGACAGTTTCACATGTGAATTCTACCAAGCATTCAAGATAGAATTAGTACCAATTCTGCTCAAACTCTTCAAAAAAATTGAAGAAGAGGGAAAGCTACCAAACTCATTCTATGAAGCCAACATCACCCTAATACAAAAATCAGACAAAGATACTACAAAAAAGAAAATTATAGACCAATTTCTTTAAAAAATATAGATGCAAAAATCCTCAACAAAATACTCATAAATCAAATCCAGCAAAATATTAAAAGAATTATACACCATGACCAGGTGGGATTTATTCCAGGTATGAAAGGCTGGTTCAACACAAGAAAATCATTTAATGTAATACATGTCAATAAATCAAAGCAGAAGAACCACATGATCATCTTGATCAATGCAGAAAAGGCATTTGACAAAATTCAACATCCTTTCCTGATGAAAACACTTTAAAGGATAGGAATAGAAGGGAACTTTTTCAATACGATAAAGGTGATATATAAAAAACCCACAGGTAACATCATACTCAATGGGGAGAGACTGAAAGCTTTTCCTCTAAGATCAGGAACAAGACAGGGATGCCCACTATCACCATTGTTATTCAACATGGTGCTGGAAGTTCTAGCTAGAGCAATTAGGCAAGAAAAAGAAATAAAAGGCATCCAAATTGGAGAGGAAGAAGTAAAACTTTATTTGCAGATGACATGATTCTATATGTAGGAAATCCAGAAAAATCTACAGCAAAGCTACTAGACCTAGTCAATGAATACAGCAAAGTGGCAGGCTACAAGATCAATATCCAAAAAATCTGTAGTGTTCCTATACACAAGTAATGTGCAACAAGAGGAGGAAATCAAGAAAAAAATCCCATTTACAATAGCAACCACAAGAATCAAGTATTTAGGAATAAACTTAACCAAGGATACAAAAGAAATTTACCCAGAAAACTATAAGAAACTGCTAAAAGAAATTGATTAAGAGCTAAAAAGAATGGAAGAATATACCATGTTCATGGATTGGAAGACTAAATATAGTTAAGATGGCAATTTTACCTAAACTGATTTATAGATTCAATGCAATACCAATTCAAATCCCAAAAACTTACTCTGAAGAAATAGAAAAACCAATAACCAAATTTATCTGGAAGGGCAAGGTGCCCTGAATAGCCAAAAATATCTTGAGAAAGAGGAACAAAGCAGGAGGTCTCACACTACCTGACTTTGAAGCATAGTACAAAGCTACAGTGCTCAAAACAGCATGGTACTGGCATAAGGACAGATATACTGACCAATGGAATTGAATTGAGTGTTCAGAAGTAGACCCTTGTATCTATGGACAACTGATCTATGATAAGGCAATCAAGCCAAAGCAACTGGGAAAGAGCAGCCTCTTCAATAAATGATGTTTGGAGAACTGGATATCCATTTCCAAAAGAATGAAAGAGGATGCCTATCTCACACCTTATACAAAAATTAACTCAAAATGGATCAAAGACCTAAATATTAGCACAAAGACCATAAAACTCTTAGAAGAAAATGTAGGGCAATATCTTAAAGATCTTGTGATAGGACGTGGTTTCTTAGACCTCACACCTACGTTGCGAGTAACCAAAGAACAAATAGACAAATGGGATCTCCTCAAAATTAAACACTTTTGTACATCAAAGGACTTTGTCAGAAAAGTAAAAAGGCAACCTACATGATGGGAAATGATATTTGGAAACCACATATCAGATAAAGGTTTAATAAACCGAATATATAAAGGAATCCTACAACTCAATAAGAGAAAGACAATCCAATTAAAAAAATGGGCAAAAGACATGGACAGACATTTTTCTGAAGAGGAAATACAAATGGCTCAAAAACATATGAAAAAATGCTCAACTTCACTGGCTTTCAAGGAAATGCAAATCAATACCACAATGAGATATCATCTCACACCTACCAGAATGGCTATTATCCAAAAAAACAGAAAATGACAACTGCTGGAGAGGACGTGGAGAAAGAGGCACACTTATTCACTGTTGGTGGGAATGTAGAATGGTGCAACCACTCTGGAAGACAGTGTGGAGGTTCCTCAGGAAGCTAAGTATAGATTTGCATATGACACAGCTATTCCAATTCTAGGTATATACTCAGAGGAACTGAGACTTAAGATGTAAGCAGACATTTGTAAACTGATGTTTATTGTAGCATTATTCACAATTGCCAAGAGATTGAAACAGCCCAAATGTCCATCAATGGATTAGTGGATTAACAAACTGTGATATATACACATGATGGAATATTATGCACCTGTAAGACAGAACAAAGACATGGATCATATAATAACATGGATGAACCTTGAGGACATTATGTTGAGTGTAGTTAGCCAGAAACAAAAGGAGAGATTCTGTATGGTCTCACTAATATGAACAGACATTAATGAATAAACTTTGGGAGACAAAAGCTGACAACACAGGTGACCAGGAGATAGAAAGAGGGTAGAGATCAGGCATTTGATGCTGAAGGAGTACAGAATGTTTAGCAGGATTGATTGTATAGATCCAGAAATAGATAGCATAATACTGTGTGATGGTAGCACAATATTGTAAGTACACTGAACAAAGATGTCTGTGAGTAAAGCTGAAAGAGGTGGGATAGGAGAATATATGACACCAGAGGTAAACATAGATGATAAAGACTGGGAATGTATAACTTTGCAAAAACTGGAGTGGCCAATGACTCTTACTAAATATACAAATATAAAAATGTTTTTGCATGTGGGAAAGCAAATGAATGTCAACTGTGTAGTGTTGAAAATGGGTCATATTTGGGAAAAAACATAATCAAAGCAAACTGGAGTCTACGGTCAGTGGAAACATTGTAATATACCTCCATTAAATGTAACAAAGGCAATATGCCAATGCTAAGTGTATATGAGAGGGGGATATAGTGGAGGAATATGGGATTCTTGGTAGTGGTGTTATTTTCTGTCCTTAGTATTATATTGTATTGTATGACATGTTATTTTTCTTTTTATCATCTTTTTCTATTATTGCTAAAAAAAACAGTATGTTCGAGTGCTGATTGTGGGTGATAGAAGGGTACAAACTTTATGATGATACCATGAACTGATTGTGCACTGTGGAGGAATGTATGGTAATGTGAATATAACTCTATAAAATTGTAGGAAAAAATATATGTAGGAGTAAAAGTGTTGGAGAAAACATGGTGAGAGGGATGTACCTATCTATTGTTGATGAGCAGGTAGAATGGTGTAGCCTTTCTGAAGGTCAGTGTGGTGGTTCCATGAAAAGTTAAGTATGTGGAGACTATAAGGTCCTGCAACCTCATTATAGGGTATGTCATTTGAAGATCTGAGAGCAGAAACATGAAATGTACATTTGCAAACTGGAGTTCATGTAGGCAGCAATCATGATTTGGCAATGGGTGGAGGTGACCTAAGGGTGCATAGACCTGAGGAACAGAATGTTGAACTGTGGCATATGCATACAATGGAATATTGAGCAACTATGAGAAGGAGTGAAGCTGTGAGACATACAATGAGGTGAATGGATCCTGTACATGGTATTTGAATGAAGTATGCCAGAAATAAAGGCAGACACTATACTGCCTCACCAATATGGACATAGCCTAACGTGGACTTGATTACTGTAATGGTCCCTAGATTGTAAGCTCTTACAAGCAGTCAACTCTATTCCTGAATTATAAGGCCTATCTCTAAACTTTGAGATGCTGATCCCTTAGCGTATGACCTGATTGATCTCTGGAAAAATGTGTATCTCTGAGACACCTGAAACTCGGAGCTAGAGCTCAGCAGATATGAATGTCAGTATGAGTGCATACAGCAACTGTTTAAAAAAAAGCTGAAAAAGAGCCCAGACTTCAATTAGTGATATGAATGAAGCAGATCTGGTTAGAGAAGGGCAAACCAGGCCAAAGGGTAAAGGTTGAAACTGACTGTGTTTAAAAAACTTCAACTTCCATGTGAGACCAAGGGAAGAGATGTCTATTTGGTGCAGGATCTATATTTTCTAAAACAGTATAACTCTATAGTCAGTTTGTTCAAACACCACAATTGCATGGAGCTTTAAATAGGAAGTGAGATACGGTGGGTTGGTATAGGTTAGAGTGAAATAGTGACACATCCCAAAGAAATTTGGGCAGAGAATAAAAAATATATTTACAGCCCCCCTCCCCCCCTGAGGAGCTGGGGGAAGGTGCAGAAGTGTTGGACTTCCTCACCTGTACTGGTGTTGATGTTGTCACAAACATTGGGACTGGCAGTTTGATGTGCTGAGCCCTCTATCATGGGACTTGCCCTTGTGGGGCTCATTACTGCAAAGGAGAGGCCTAAACTTGCAGATAATTGTGCCTAAGAGTCTCCCCCCTGAGTACCTCTTTGTTGCTCAGATGTGGCCCTCTCTCTCTCTAACTGAGCCACCTCAACAGTGAACTCACTGCCCTCTCCCCTAAGTGGGACCCAACTCCCAGGGGTGCAAATCTCACTGGCAACACAGGATATGACTCCCAAGGATGAATCTGGACCTGGCATTGTGGGATTGAGAATATCTTCTTGACCAAATGAGGGATGCAAAATGAGATGAAATACTTTCAGTGGCTGAGAGATTTCAAGTGGAGTCGAGAGGTCACTCTGGCGGACATTCTTATAAACTATGTAGATAACATTTTCTAGGTTTTAATGTATTGGAAATAGCTAGAAGTAAATACCTGAAACTACCAAATTCCAACCCAGCAGTCTGGACTCCTGAAGATGATTGTATAATAATGTAGATTACAAGGAGTGACAGTGTGATTGTGAAGAACTTGTGGATCACACTCCCTTTGGTCTAGTCTGTGG
Source organism: Choloepus didactylus (assembly GCF_015220235.1). Lineage (NCBI taxonomy): Eukaryota > Metazoa > Chordata > Mammalia > Pilosa > Megalonychidae > Choloepus > Choloepus didactylus. The sequence goes on along the minus strand of NC_051334.1, from coordinate 90,317,251 downwards.
ATGAATGGTAGAAAGTGGGAACAAAAACTAAATGACAAATAGGGTGGGATTGGGGATGGTTTGGGTGTTCTTTTTTTACTTTTATTTTTTATTCTTATTCTGATTCTTTCTGATGTAAGGAAAATGTTCAGGAAATATATTGTGGTGATGAATGCACACTATATGATTGTACTGTGAACAGTTGATTGTATACCATGGATGATTGTATGGTATGTGAATATATTTCAATAAAACTGAATTTAAAAAAAAAACAACATATGTTGTATTTTTTTGGATGTTTTTCAGCATGTATCGAGATGGTCATTTGATTTTTCCCTTTGATTTGTTTATGTGTTATATACTTTGATCAATTTTCTTATGTTGAACCATCCTTGCATGCCTGGAATGAACCCCACCTGGTCATGGTTATGATTTTTTTAATGTGCCTTTGGATTCAATTTGCAAGTATTTTGTTGAGAATTGTTGCATCTGTATTCATTAGGGAGTTTGGCCTCTAGTTTTCCTTTTCTGTTATTTATTCTCTCTGTTGTCTTTTTGTCCTCTATGTCATTTATTTCTGCTTTAATCCTTGTTATTTCTTTCCTTCTACTTGGTTTAGGATTGCTTTGCTGTTCATTTCCTAGCTTCCTCAGTTGCTCCATTAGTTCTTTGATTTTAGCTCTTTTTTCCTTTTTGATGTATGCATTTAGTGCTATAAATTTCCCCCTCAGTACCTGCTTTTGCTGCATCCCATAGGTTTGATATGTTGTGTTCTCATATTCATTGTCTCTATATATTTAGCATTTCCCTTGCTATTTCTTCTTTAACCCCACTGATTCTTTAGGAGCATGTGTTTAATCTTCTGGGTATTTGTGAATGATTTTCTAAGTCTCTGGTGGTTATTGACTTCATATTGTATGCCATTGTGGTCAGACAATGTGCTTTGAATAATTTCAATTTTTTGTAAATTTATCAAGGCTTGTTTTATGTCCCAGAATATGATCAATTATGGAGAAAATTCCATGAATACTAGAGAAGAATGTGTATCCTGGTGATTGGGATGTAATGTTCTATATATGTCTGTTAAGTCCAATTCATTTTTCAGAGTGTTTAGGTTTTCAATGTCCTCATTGGTCTTCTGTCTGTTGGATCTATCTATAGGAGAGAGTGCTGTGTTGAAGTCTCCCACAATTATTGTGGAAAACATCAACTGCTTCCTTTAGTTTTTGCAGTGTTTGTCTCATGTATTTTGTGGCACCTTGAGTGGGACCATAAACATTTATGATTGTTATTCTACTTGTTGAATTGCCCCTTTTAGTAGTATGTAGTTGGCCTTCTTGTCTCTCATAAAATCCTTGCATTTAAAGTCCATTTTATCTGTGATTAATATTGCCACTGCTGTTTTCTTTTGGCTGTAGCTTGCATGAAATATTTTTTTTCCATCCTTTCACTTTCAATTTCTTTTGTGACCCTGTGTTTAACATGAGTTTCTTGTATGCAACACATTGATGGTTCATATTTTTTGATCCAATCTGCCTATCTTTATCTTTTATTTGAGGAGTTTAATCCATTATATTCAATGTTATTACTGTGAAGTTATTTCTTGAATCAGCCATCCAATCCTTTGGGTTATGTTTGTCAGATATATTTTTCCCTCTCTTTTCTAATGTCCTTTAATGTATCCATACTGAATCTCTTTAGTACTGAACTTTTCTCCATCTCTCTCTCTCCTTTTTTTGCTTTTCTTTTGGTAGGGCTCCCTTTAGTATCTCAAATAGGACAGGTGTCTTGTTAGTAAATTCTCTCAGTAATTTTCTGTGAAAAATTTAAGCTTTCCCTCAAATTTTAAGGAGAGCTTTGCTGGTTAAAGAATTCTTTGTTGGCAATTTTTGTCCCTGACAAAAATTTATTTGGATTTATTCCATTTGGAGTTCATGGGCATTTTTGATTTGTGTATTTATGGTGTTTAGAAGATTTGGGAATTTTTCCCCAACAATTTCTTTGAATACTCTTCCTAGACCTTTACCCTTCTCTTCCACCTCTGGAACACCAATGACTCTTACATTTGGACATTTTATACTATCTTTCATATCCCTGAGGTCCATTTTGAGCTTTTCAATTTTTTCCCCATTCTTTCTTTTGTGCTTTCATTTTTCCATTCGGTCATCCTCAAGGTCACTGGTTTTGCCATTCAGCTTCCTCTAGTCTTGTACTATGAGTATCCAGAATGTTTTAATTTTGTCAACAGTTTCTTTATATCCATAAGATCATCTATTTTTTTATTTACTCTTGCAATTTCATGTTAATGCTCTTCTAGGCTCTTCTTCATGTCCTTTATATCCTTGGTCATTGCTCTTGTTGTTTATCTTTAGTTCTATGATTAATTGCTCCAAATACTGTGTCTCCTCTGATCTTTGATTTGGGTGCTTGGATTTGGGTTATCCATATCATCTGGTTTTATCATATGCTTCAAAATTTTTTGTTTTTTGCCTCTTGGCATTTTCTTAACTTGATAGGGTTCTTTTAGGATATGTATGCTGATTCCAACACTTATCTCTAATTTGTTAGATCTACAGATTTGTGGAGTACACTTTAACTAATCAGCAGGTGATGTCTCTGAGCCATCTATTCCCCTCAAGCCAGTTCTCCCCCAACTTTGTCTTTGTGGTGAAGATGGGTGTGTGAGTCTTGTGGGGACCCAATTGGTTCACCAAGTTTGCATGTGTAGTTGGTGCTGCCTGCCCTGTATAAGGCACATGTGTCTGAGCAGTTAGGGAGGGAGGGTGGCTTTAATAATCAAATCTCCTAGGTGTTCCTGGAGATTTAAAGCTGTTGCAATAGTCTAATCCTTCAGTTCAGTCTTGTCCCAGTTTGTCTCTGCCACTGACCCACAAGTCCTTGGAATTGGCTTATGGTCCCTGGGACTTGTGAATGGGTCTCTCTTCCAAGCCATGCCCTCCTAGGGCCTCTACTGAGGGAAGACTGTGCTACATCACAGGTGAGCACTGTCCCCCAAGGGAAGTTCTGGGTCACAGGGCCATGTAGGGGCATTCCTCATCTACTGAAAGGATGGCTGAATGGGGCATGTTAATTTTCCCCTTTATACACAGCTCCACTTTCCCAGATCTGGGACAATTAGTTGCAGGTGGGTGAAAGGCTATTATTGTCCATGCCAGATATTGTGGCATGTGTGTGTGTTGTTGGAAACACTTCCCATCACACCAGGTTGTTTGGGGCAGCTCTGTGCTGTGGTGCTGGCACTGGGCAGGAGTGCTCCCAGCCCACCAAGAAAATGGCTGTAAGGGGATGCCCCCCTTTTATTGGGCAGTTATGGTGTTTAGCAAATTTTCTCAGCCATTAGACTTATTGCTTTGTCTCTCAGAGCTATCTTGTCTCTGCCCTTGCCTGGGCCCAAATTGCAAGTCTTTGAGGCTTTCTGTAATTGGATTCTTAGAGTAATTGTTTTAGAAAACGAGAAAAAGATAACAAAAATGTCCTCCTTGCAGATCTAATGGGTTATTGAAATGCTAAGAGACAAGGAGATTAGGGCCATAAAGGAACAATCAAGAAAGCAGAGAAATTGACTCTTCAGACCAGGGTCCTTGCCCTCTGGATTTGCATATGTGCCTGATTCTGTTTTATGTTCTCCATTGCCCTTCTCCATTTTATGTTCACTGGAACTCAAAAAAGTCTCTGTTTTTATTTTTGTTGCTTTTTTTTTTCTGTTTTTGCTAGCCCTGTCTCCTCTCCACTGGGCTGACTGCTCCCAGATTCTCTGGCGTCTGCTCTCAATCTATCTGTGTTTGGAGCATTGGTCAGCAGTCTGAGTTTTCAATCAGAGCTGCAACTGCGGTTCTCCCTCCCTTTTCCCAGCACTGATGGCCCCTCCTCCCATGGGACTGAACCTGGCAGGGAGGGGCATAGGTCCACTGGCCATAAGATCTTACAGATTTTGCTGGTCTCAGCTGTTTCGCATATTCATGTAAGTGTTGTATGAAGTATGCCCAAAGTCAAATTGCTCTTCAGTGTCTGGTCCACACACTTCCTGGCATTCTCTCTTCTATTTCTTTTTGAGCTTGTGTAGGCTGTTCATGTGGTTCTAGGAAGTTGCCCATTTCATCTAAATTGTCAAGTTTGTTGGCATACAGTTGCTCATCGTATCCTCTTGTGATCATTTTTATTTCTGTGGAGTCAGAGGTAATGTCCCACTTCTTATTTCTGATTTCATTTATTTGCATATTCTCTTTCATTGTCAGTCTCTCTAAGGTTTGTCACAATTTTACTGATTTTCTCAAGGAAACTACTCTTGTTTTTTCTTTCTATTGATTTTTTAATTCTCAATTTTCACTTATTTCTGCACTAATCTTTGTTATTTCTCTCCTTCTGTTTTCTTTGTCATTAATTTGTTGTTCTTTTACTACTTCTTCCAGGTGTTCAGTTAGGTCTTTGATTTTAGCTCTCTTCTTTTTTAATATAGGCATTGTGTCAAAAAATTTCCCTCTGAGCACTGCCTTCGCTGCATCCCATAAATTTCTATATGTTGTGTTCATATTTTTCTGAGATATTTACTGATTTCTCTTGTAATTTCTTCTTTGAACCACTGATTATTTAAGAATATGTTTTTTACATTGTTTTATTGAAATATATTCACATACCATACAATCATCCATGGTATACAATCAACTGTTCACAGTATGATCATATAGTTATGCATTCATCGCCACAATCTATTTCTGAACACTTTCCTTACATCAGAAAGAATCAGAATAAGAATAAAAAATAAAAGTAAAAAAAGAACACCCAAACCATCCCCCATCCCACCCTATTTGTCGTTTAGTTTTTATCCCCATTTTTCTACTCATCCATCCATCCACTAGATAAAGGGAGTGTGATTCACAAGGTTTTCACAATCACACTGTCACCCCTTGTAATCTACATTATTATATAATTGTCTTTGGGAGTCCAGACTACTGGGTTGGAGTTTGGTAGTTTCAGGTATTTACTTCTAGCTATTCCAATACATTAAAACCTAAGAGGTGTTATCTATATACTGCATAAGAATGTCCATCAGAGTGACCTCTCGACTCCACTTGAAATCTCTCAGCCACTGAAACTATTTTGTCTCATTTTGGTCAAGAAGATAAATAATATGTTCTTTAACCTCCATAAATTTGTGAATTTTCCCACCCTTCACCTGTTCATCTCCAAGTTTATTCCATTATGATCTGAGAAGGTGCTTTGTATAATTTCAATACTTTTATATTTATTAATACCTGTTTTATGATCCAACATGAAGTCTATTCTGGAGAATGATCCATGAATACTTTAGAAGAATGTATATCCTGCTGTTGTGGGGTGCAATGTTCAGTATATGTCTGTTAGGTCTAGTGCATTTATCATATTATTCAAGTTCTCTATTTCCTTATTGATCCCTTGTCTTGATGTTCTATCTTTGACAGTGGTGTATTAAAGTCTCCAACTATTATTGTAGAGATGTCTATATCTCTCTTTACTGTTGCCAGTGTTTGCCTCATATGTTTTGGGGCACCCTTGTTGGGTGTATAAATATTTATTATCATTATTTCTTATTGGTGGGTTGCCCTTTTGTTAATACATTTTTCCATGTTTGTCTCTTTTAACAGTTTTGCATTTAAAGCCTATTTTGTCTGACATTAGTACAGCTATTCCCTCTCTTTTCTGGTTGCTGCTTGGATGGAATATCTTTTTCCAACTTTTCATTTTCAAACTATTTGTGTCATGTCTAAAGTGAGTCTTTTGTAGACAGCATATAGATGAATCATACTTTTTTATCCATTCCACCATTCTATGTCTATTGAATTGGGAAGTTTAATCCATTAACATTCAATGATATTACTGTAAAGGCAGTACTTCAACAATTTTATTCTTCATATTTTATATGTCATATCTTATTATTTTTTCCTTTTTACCATTTAGTTTTCCTTACTGATATATTTCATTCCTACACTCTCCTCCAAACCTCTTTCTCCTGTCTTTTCCTACCAACCTGTATCCCTCCCTTTCATATATCTTATAGGGAAGGTCTCTTGTTAATGAAGTCTCTCAATTTTATCTGTGAATATTTAAAACTCTCATTTTTGAAGGAGTTTTCTGGATATAGACTTCTTGGCTTGCAGTTCTTAACTTTCTGTATCTTAAATATATCATTCCAATCCCTCCTTGTCTTCATGACTTCTGATGTGAAATCAGAACTTAGCCTTATGAGTCTCCCTAATGATCTGGTTTGCTAAAGCTGCCATTATGCAAAATACTGGAAATGGATTGGCTTTTATAAAGGAGATTTATTAGGCTAAAAATTTACAGTTCTAAGGTCATAAAGTGCCCAAATTAAGGCATCTACAGAAGAGTACCTTCACTGAAGGAAGTCCAATGTCATCTGGAACACCTCTGTCAGCTGGGAAGGCATATGGCTGATGTATGCTTGCCCTTTACTCCCAGGTTGTGTTTCAAAATGGCTTTCCTCCAAAATGTCTCTGGGCTTCTTTCTCTCTTAGCTTCTCTCAGATCTCTGCTTTGTTCTCCTGAGGTATGTTTTCTCCAAGCATCTGGGAGGTCCTCTCTTAGATTCTCTGGGGTAAACTCTGGGAGTCATCTCTTAGCTTAGCATCTCCAAACATCCCACTTTCCACATCTCTAAGCCTCTCCAAGTGTCTGTGTCTGTGTCAGCACTTAGCTACTCTGCAAAATTTCTCTCTCAGCTTCTCTGAGCTCCTTCCCTCTTTGAGCTTTCTTAAAGGACTCTAGTGATCTAATTAAGACCCACCTGTATTAGGTTGTTTCAATTGAGATGCAAAACACCCAATTCAAGGTGGGTCTTAATCCCTTATTGGAATCCTTATGAGAAAGCACAGAGGGAAATACCCAGAGAGAGCTAAAAGAGAAAAGCCTGCAGAAGCAAGAATGTACACATGGACTCTGAAAGCAATGTAACCCAGAGAGAAGGATAAGCAGATGCCAGTCATGTGCCTTCCCAGCTGACACAGGAACACAATGTCAGCAGCCTGTCTTCAGAGTCCAGGTATCATCCAGTTGATGCTTTAGTTGGGATATATCCATGGCTTTAGAACTGTAAGCTTCAAAGTTAATAAATCCCCATTGTAAAAGCCAGTCCATTTCTGGTATATTGCATTCCAGCTGCTTTTGCAAACAGAAACATACACCTTTTCCCCTGTCTTCTTCTGGGACACCCATAATGCACATAATTGCATTCCTTCTGTTGCCATTCAATTCTTGAGACCATGCTCAAATTTATCCATTCTTTCCCTATCTTCTCTTTTGTTTGTAAGAGTTTGGATGTCCTATCTTCCAGTTCACTGACCCTGTCTTCTTCCTCTTAAAATCCACTGTTGTATGTCTCTGTGATGGTTTGAATCTATTATGTACCCCAGAAAAACCATGTTCTTTAATGCAATCTTGTAAGCCAGATCTATTGTTGATGGGATCTTTTGATTAGGTTGTTTCCATGCAAATGGGACCCACCCAACTGTGGGTGAGACATTTTGATTAGATTATGTCCATGGAAGTGTGACCCTCCCATTCAATGTAGGTCTTAATTAGTATACTAGTGCCCTCTATGAGAAGATAAAAGGCAGAGATATTTTGAAGAGAGATTCAGAGAAATGCTTAGAGAGAAAATGCCCAGAACTTACAGACCCAGATGTTTGGAGGTGCTAAACTAAGAGATGAAACCCAGAGTTTGTCCTGGAGAAGTTGAGTGAGAACCCACAGATGTTTAAGGAGAAAGCTACTGGAATCAGCACTTGAAAGCAATGCAGCCTGTGAGCAAAGGAAGAGCAGACACCAGCCATGTGCCTTCCCATGTAACAGAGGAACCCTAGATAACATCAGCCTTTCCTCAATGAAGATATCCTCTTGTTGATGTCTTACTTTGGACATTTTTATGGCCTTAGAAATGTAAATATGTAGCCTAAAATATCTCCTTTATAAAATCTGGCATTTGCATAAAGGCAGCTTTAGCAAACTGGAACAGATTTTGGTACCAGAGAAGTGGGGTATGGTTGAGTTTGCAAATGCTAAACATGTTGGTGTTGGAACGGCTTTTTTAATGGATAAGGGGAAGACTCCAGAAGAATTGTGAGGAGCTTGACAGAAAAGGCCTAGATTCTTTGAAGAGATTGTTGGTAGAAATATGGACTCTAAAGATGCTTCCAATGAGGCCTTAAACAGAAATGATGAATGTGTCATTGCCAACTGGAAGAAAGGTGATACTTATTTTAAAGTGGCAGAGAATTGTCAAATTGAGTACTGGTGTCAGATGAAAGGCAGAATTTGGGAGATGAGCTGGGGACACTTAGCTGAAAAGATCTCCAAACTAAATGTGGAAAATGCAGCCTGGCTTCTTATTGCAGTTTATAGTAAAATGTGACCGAAAAGGGATAAGCTGAGAACTGAAGTCTTGGGTACAAAGAAAACAGAAATTGATGATCTGAATAATTCTGGACTTCCAGAAAATGAGACCCCAGAGGATAGTGTGCCACATGAAGATTTAACAAATCCTGGAACCAGGCAGCCATCTCAGTACAAGTCAGGATTGGAAATGCAATTATCCTGGAAGGATTTGTGGAAAGTCCTATTGTCTGATGGTGGTGACCCCTATATGCTGCATGCCAAGCCAACAAATATTTTGTAAGATCTGTATAAACAGAACCACTGCTGGTATGGACTGGAGAGTTTGTAGAAGGGAAAAGTTGAGGGAAGGGTGACTTCAAGGACAGAACCATGGAAGCTAAGGTCTGAAATCAAGAAACCTTGGGCCAGAAGAGTGGACTCACCCAAGCACATGAATAGGGTGAGTTAAGAGTGCCCCAGAGTTTAATATTCATGCTGCCTAAGGGTCCTCAGATGCCTGGGGAATTGAGGGGAGCTTGGCTGCTCCATTGTTGAGAAAGTGCATTGGTGCCCCAGGCCTCTGAGAGGGGGGAGCACATTGCCCAGAGATTGGGGAAGGCCTGGCCACCATGCCACTGTTCAGAAAGGGGAGAGATTTGGTCCAGAGATGTAGAGTCCAAGTGGCACTCTGATGCTTGAGGAGGGTGTGCCAAGTACAAGGTGGTTTCCCCAATGCGTGGATATGTTGGAGCAATCACCTCAGCATTTGGAGAGAACAAGGTCAATACATAAGCCTTTGGAAAGGGTGGGATTGCCATTTTCTCAAGCCCCAAGAAAAAAAATGTCATTCTATAAATGATTCCCAGACTTTGGAAACTACTGGAGTTTGCCCTGCAGATTTCCAGATCTGTTTAAATCTTGTGACCTCTGTTTTCCTTTCAATTTCTCCTGTGACAATGGGAATGTTTATCCTATGACCATCCCTTCTTGGTATATTGGAAGTGGATTATTTTTTCTGAGTTCACAGGTCCACACCTGGAGGGGACTTCTGCCTTTGAACAAACCATGGCTGTAACTGATTTTGAAAAAGATTTGTACTTATACATTGTTACTGAAGTGATTGAAGCTTTTGTGATATTGCAATGGAATGAATATATTTTGCATATGGAAAGAACATGTTTTTTATGTGGTCCAGAGGGTGGAATGTGCTGGTTTGAATCTATTATCTTCCCCAGAAAAAGCCATTTTCTTTAATGCAATCTTGTGGGGGCAGAACTATTGTGGGTGAGATCTTTTGATTAGTTTGTTTCCATGGAGATGTGACCCACTGACCCTGGGTGAGAATTTTTCATTAGATTCTTTCCATGGAGATGTGACCCCAGCCATTCAAGGTGGTTATTAATTAGTTCACTGGCACCCTCTATGAGAGTATAAAGAGCAGAGACATTTTGAAGAGAGATTCAGAGAAATGCTTTGAGAGAAAACATACAGCTAATGCAAACCCAGACATTTGGAGATACTAGGCTAAGATATGAATCCCAGGGTTTGCCCTGGAGAAGCTAAGCAAGAACACAAAAACACTTAAGGAGAAATCCACTGGACTAAGAAGCTGAAAGTAACACAGCTTGGGAGCAAAGGACAAGCAGATTCCAGTCACATGTCTTCCCATGTGACAGAGGAACCCCAGATACCATTGGTCTTTCCTAGTGAAGGTATCCTGTTGTTGATGCCTTAGTTTAGACACTTTTATGGCCTTAGAACTGTAAATTTGTAACATAATCAATCTGCTTTATAAAAGCCAATCCATTTATAGCATTTGCATGCTGGCAGCTTTAGCAAACCAGAGCAGTCTCCTTTTTTTAAACTTTTTATTTTGCCTTTAATTCCCATGAGCTGTCATATTCTTGCATGTCTTCAAGTTCTTCTTTATGATCATCTAGTGTTTTCTTTAGATACTTTATCTCTTTCACCACATTTTCCTTCATCTCATTGAAATGATTTAGGAGATTTGTTTGAACATAAATAGCTGTTCAAACTCCTGTATCTCTTCTGAAGTTTTAGTTGGTTGCTTTGGGCCATATTTTCATGTTTTTTAGTGTAGCTAGTGAATTTTTGCTGGTTTCTAGGCATCTGATTTTCTTGATTAGTTCATTCTGGAGGTTGCTTTCTACCTCTTTTCTAGGGTGTTTTTCATTGGCTTTGTGCTACAATTTTCTTTGACACTTGGTTCAACTTATACTAGACCTTTAGAATAGCTCATGTTTAACTGATCAGAATTTTCTCAGCTCTTATTTATCTGATTATTGTCTTGCTTATATAGCATGATTTTTGATATTGCACTATTTGAGCAATTGTTTCATCCCCAGGAAAAAGTTTACTTTTCCCTCTTCCTCCTTCAAGAATGTTGAGTTCTTCTGTTTGTTTTTTATTTGCCAATATAAGTTTCTATCGCTCTTTTCATTATCTCTAGCTACTTTTGCCTGGAGGGCTGAGCCTGGGAGAAGGGTTCCCTAAGAGAGGACCTACCCAAGTCATTTTTTTCCCAGTCAAAACATGCCTAGGGTGGCAGGCAAGATGGCATAATGGTGAGGTGTGGAATTTAATTACTCCTCTAGGGAATCTGATAAATAGCTAGGAACTGTCTGGAACAGCTGTTAAGGAGACTTCTGTGACTGGACACACATCATACTGCAGCCTTTTTAATGAGTGGAATGGCTGAGGTTGAAATGAAGAATTGTAAGTCTCCCAGGCTGTGGAGGCTTACACCTGTCCCCCATTGGCATGGCAAGCTGTCTTGAACCTGGTTTTCTGAGAGAAAAAGAAGCAGTTCTTGCCGGGAGCAAAGATGGTGGATCAAATAGGCTCTAATTGCAGAATCAATTAACAAATTTGGACAGCTGAATAAAAGCTCTGAGCACAGATAAACCAAGAGCAAGCATGAAAGGTACTGGGAGGTTTTTCCCTGCCAGAGAGGAGGGAGAGCTATGAACAACAGCAAAACAAAACCAGAGGCATTTGGAGTTGGAGGAGCTCAGAATCCTGGAAAAGGGCTGAATCATCCCCCCCAAAAAGGGGGCTTATAGAGCTAGGTACTATTTCTAGCTCTTGATTGGCAAAATGCAGGGCTGGGTTCCAGCTCTGAAAAGGGTTTTTTCTATTTGTTTTCTTTTTTAAAAAAATTCTGTTATTTTGTTTCATTTTTCAATATCCCATTAAAGCTGTAGGTATTATTAAGTTTGAGCACTGCCTCAGGCAAGGGGGGAATTAAGGTATGTCTGAGAGTAACTTGTCAGATGAGGGAGATAATTCCCTAAAGGGTGTATCTTTAGGTAGTCTCTATTGGTACCAAGGGAAGGCAGCTCAGCTAATCTCCAATTGCAGTTTAATCCTGACAGAGAGGAAGTAGGGCTAAACAAAAGAGACTTTTGAGTTGAATTGGCTCAGAATACTGGAAAAAGACTGTGCCCCAAGAAATTGATGACACAGAGCCTGGCACCAATCCTGGCTCTGACCAATCCAAAGATTGGAGGCTGGGGACTGACTCTGAAATTGGGTCTCCAAATTTTTCTCTCTCTTTTTTTTAAACTATTCTAAGTAGCTCATAGAAAAATCCTCAGCATTTTCCATTATCGAGTTTCATACCCAGGCAAGAGTGCAGTAGTTAAGTTAGGTCTGAGAGAAAGAGTAAGGAGGCAAGTAGAAACTGATAATTCTGGTAAAGTGTATATGTATCCCAAGAAAAGGGGGGTGGGGACCAATTGAAGTGGTGGCCTTCCTCAGGAAATTCAGAGCACTGAGGCTGGAAAAACCAAAACAACAGCCTAAGCTTGCCTACCATGTCACTGATAGTGTCAAAGTTTGCTGAGAATTAAGGCAATGCAAGTCTTTACAATAGTGGAGAGCTGCAGGTTAACAAGTGCCAACCTGCTGTACTAGATAGGAAAAATGCAGAGTCTGGAGGCTTCACAGGAAGAAAGTTAATCCTCCGGGAAACAATACTGATTACACACTCCTCCTGAAAACCTGGGCCTGTAATGGTCTGGGAAATCTGGCTGTGTCAATCACCATCTGGGTAGACCCTCCTTAGAAAAAGAGGGTCACATAGGCCCGGGTGAGAACCAAGAAAACCAGAGTGGACAAATTCTGATCAATTACACAGAAGCTATGCTAGAGGTCTAGGATAGTTGAAATGAAGGAAAAAGATACAGATAGGGTATTAAGTGAACCAACAAGAAAACTCTAGTAAAAGAGTGAAAACAACCGCCAAATTAACTGATCAAGGAAAATAAGATGCTTAGACACCAGCAAAAAAAAAAAAATATCGAGTCATACTAGGAGAAAAAATATATGGCCCAGTGTCAAAAGAAAAACTAAGATTTCAAATGAGATACAGGAGTTGAAATTAATTACAGATGTCCAAAGATACATGCAAAAGCACATCAATAATCAAGTCAACCAGTTGAGGGAAGATTTGGCAAAAGAGATGATGGATATAAAGAAGACATTGGGTGAACATGAAGAATTTGAAAGTTTGAAAGAACAAATGGAAGAACTTATGGGAATGAAAGGCACAATAGAAGAGATGAAAAACACAACAGAGACCAACAACAGCAAATTTGAAGAGTCAGAAAGAAAGCATTAGTGAACTAGAGAACAGGACATCTGAAATCCAACACACAAAAGAACAGCTAGGGAAAAGAATGGAAAAATTAGAGCAGGGGATTCAGGGAAATGAATAACAACATGAAGCCCATGAATATACATGTTATGGGGGTCCCAGAAGGAGAAGAGAAGGGAAAGGGGGCAGAAACAATAATGGAGGAAATGATTACTGAGGATTTCCCAACTATTATGAAAGACCTAAAGTTACAGATGTAAAACACACACTGTACCCCACACAGAATAATATGAATAGAAATACTCCAAGACATTTACTAATCAGATTGGCAAATGTCAAAGACAAAGAGAATTCTGAAAGCAGCAAGAGAAAAGTGATTCATCATATACAAGGGAAGGTTGATAGGACTATATACAGATTTCTCCACAGAAACCATGAAGGGAAGAAGGCAGTGGTATAATATATTTAGGACACAGAAAGAAAATACTTCCAAACAAGAATTCTGTATCTGGCAAAACTATGCTTCAAAAATAAGGGAAAGTTTAAAATATTTTCAGACAAACAGACACTGAGAGACTATATGAATGAGAGACCTCCTCTACAAGAAATATTAAAGGGAGTGTGAAAGGCTGATAGGAAAAGACAAGAAAGAGAGGTTTTGAGAAGAGTGTAGAAATGAAGGATATGAGGATTGACAAAAGGAAAGAGAGAGAAAAATAAGATATGACATATAAAACCCAAAAGACAAAAATGGTAGAATAAAGTACTGTCCTTACAATAATAATATTAAATGTTAATGGATTGAACTTCTGAATCAAAAGACATAGACTGGCAGAATGGATAAAAAAAAACAGGACCCATGTATATGCTGTCCATAAGAGACCCACTTTGCATACATATATTTTTTTATTGAGATTGTTCACATACCATACAACTATCCAAAGATCCAAAGTGTAAAATCAATTGCACATGGTACCATCATACAGCTGTGCAACCATCAACACAATTTTTTTTCAATATTTAGAACATTTTCATTACTCCAGAAAAGAAATAAAGACAAAAAAAGGAAACTCAAATCCTGCCATACCCCTAAACATGCCCCCCTCCATTATGGAGTCATAGTTTTGGTACAGTACATTTGTTACTGTTGAAAGAATGTTAAAATACTACTAACAGTAGTATATAGTTTGCAATAGGTATATATTTTTTCCTATATGCCTCTCTATTATTACCTTCTAATTATAGTGTCATACATTTTGTTCTAGTTCATGAGCATGATTTCTAATATTTGTATAGCTAATCACAGACATTTGTCCACCACAAGATTCACTATTTTATACATTCCCTCTTTTAACCATCCAACTTTCCTTCTGATGACATATGTGACTCTGAGCTTACCCTTTCCACCACCTTCACACACATTTCAGCACTGTTAGTTTTTCTCACAACATGCTACAATCACCCCTGCCATTTCCAAATGTTTAAGTTCACCCTAGTGAACATTCTGTTCATAATAAGCAACCACTCCCATTCTTTAGCCTCATTCTGTATCCTGATAACTTATATTTCATGCCTATGAATTTACATATTATAATTAGTCATATCAGTGAGACCCTACAATATTTGCCTTTATGTGTCTGTCTTATTTCACTCAATATAGTGCCCTCAAGGTTTCTTCGTCAACCTATTTCTTTTAAGATGGTTTTGTTCCACACACCATACATTCTGTCCTAAGTAAACAATCATTGGTTCCCTGTAGTCATATTTTATGTATTCAGCACCATCACCACTGTCTATATAAGGGCATCTCCAATTTCTTCCACAGAGAAGGAGGAAGAGTCAAAGAAGGCAGAGAGACAAAAGAAAAAGAAAAGAGAAAGAGAGAGAAAAAAATTAAAAAAAGAACAAAATTTGACAGCTGGAAAACAACAAAAGAAAAGATAGAATTAACCTAAAGTAGAATAGCCAGACAACATCACCAATGCCAGGAGTCCTATACCCTTCACATATCCCTCCCCCCACCACACCATGCACATTTAGCTTTGGTATATTGCCTTTGTTATATACTAAAGGAAGCATAATACAATGTTTTTGTTAATTATACTCTCTAGTTTGCATTGATTGTATTTTCCCCCCAATTCCACCCTATTTTTAACACCTTGCAATGTTGAC